>NW_023665559.1:1232500-1832500 GCF_014743375.2 Drosophila subpulchrella
AAAAATTAACATGGAAACATAACAGAAAAGGAGATTAACAATATTTACAATAATTGAACAATTTCATTGCTTTAGGACTCGAGAGACCTGACGTCCCCTTGTCCAGAGATCACCGGGGTGCCTTCGCTTTGGTCTTCTTCTCGTTGAGATTCGGTTTGCCAGGGATGCTGCTAGGTGGTTCGTGTGGGCTTGTAGACGGTCGTTGTAACGGCTTGAGTGCATGTTAATCTGCTCTCGCACCGAGGGGATGTGAAGGTCGCAAGCCAGGACATCGTTCCTTACGTACCAAGGCGCATCCGCAATCGTACGTAGCGCCCGGTTTTGAATTCTTTGGACCCTCATGACATTTGAGTCTGAAGCGGTACCCCATATTTGTATGCAATACGTGAATGAAGGAACCACTATCGACCTGTACAGCAACATCTTGTTGCTAAGGCTGAGCTCACTTTTACCTTTAAGCATCCAATTTAGTTTCCGCAGCTTGGAGCGACATGTTGCTGTAATTTTGGTTATGTGCTGCCTCCACGTAAGACGTTTGTCCAAAATCAAGCCCAAGTACTGAGCCTGGGCTGATTGCGGTATGAGTGTGTCATGTAATTTCACTCTGGGGAGAATTTTACTTCTAAGAGAGAAGTTGCAGTGCTGAGACTTATTTCCGTTTATCGAGATGTTCCATCGATTCGTCCATTCGCCATACAAATCCAAAAAGTTTTGTGTGATTTGGGTTGCTTCAATTCGACACGTGGAGTTGGCAATAAAGGCTGTGTCATCAGCATATGTAGCCAAGAGGGTACCCAGTTCCCTAGGGTATGGCAGGTCAGCGGTATACAGAGTGTATAGTACCGGACCAAGAACGCTACCCTGAGGTACGCCAGCTCGAATGCATCTGATGGACGATCTTTCGCCTCTCACATCTACCATAAAATTTCGTTCTAAGAGATACGATTTTAGGAGAAGATATTGGGCAGTAGGCAGGAGAGTTTTCAACTTATACAGCAAGCCATCGTGCCAAACGCGGTCAAAAGCTTCTTTGACGTCAAGAAAGACTGCTGAGCTGTACTGCTTGTTCTCGAACGCTCCAAGGATGTGCTGCGTTACCCGATGTGCTTGCTCTGGGGTTCCATGGTGACTTCTAAAGCCGAACTGGTGGTCTGGAATGGCGTCCTGCACACTTCTTACTGCCATTATTCTACTAAGGAATATTCTTTCGAATATTTTAGAGAAGGTGGGCAGTAGACTTATTGGTCGGTAGGATGCAACAAGGTTTTCCGGTTTTCCTGGCTTGGGTATCATCGATATCACAGCACACTTCCACTGTGTGGGAAAATGGTGGATACGTAGCATGGAGTTGAAAAGAAGAACTAGGAAAAGTATACCCTTCCTAGGTAAAGCCTTGGCAATTCTGCTGTCGATCCCGTCGAAACCGGGAGCCTTACTGCGTTGCAGCTTGCGAATTTGAAGGCAAACCTCTTCCGGACTCACGTGTGGGATAGGTTCAATCGCCGAGGAGGGGGCATTTAGGAATGCTAGGGTATTATCCACGTCTTCAGGCTTAGCAAGATTGAATGGCTGAAAGCGCCCTTCCAATTCCTCAGCAAAGGCCATCGAAATTTCGCTGTCTGATCTGCACCACGTGTTGTCGGCACGCTTTATTGGAATTCGGCGAGGGGGCTGTCGCTTAATATTCCTTGTTGCCCTCCAGAGATTGAAACCATACGGCTTTGTGGGATCAGCATTGCGGAGCATATCAGCAAAGTATTCACTCTTCGTTCTCAGCAAAAGTTTCTTAAGATCGTCCTCAGTACGACGATACTCTCTTTTGTCAGCAGGGTCTCGAGAACGCATAAATCTGCGGCGCAACGTCCTTTTAAGCCTCACCAAATCCAGGACCTCAGGTTTTAAAAGGGGATGAGGTGGATCAGATGGGCTTTTTGGTCTTTGGCCGCAGGTTGATGATTCGGCAGCGATGTGAATATTTCGCACAAACACTTCAGTTGCATCGTCAATGTCATCATGAGTGTTCAGCTGCATGTTAAGGTTCACTAAGCCGTTAATCGCTTCCTGAAACTGTGGAATATTTGCATTCAGGGGCAGGACGAACGTCTTGCGGGAAAGCTTACAAGCGGAAACTCTGTAGTGTATTATTAGTGGGATGTGATCCGAACTTAGTTCAACAATTTCAGAGATGCTTAGTAAATCAGAACGAATTCCTTTGTAAATGGCAAAGTCTATGGCTGATGGCATGCGTTGGCTGTACGGGTTAAGTGTAGGCCCTCCGGTAGCAAGAACCTGCATATGAGATGCGAGTACAATATCCGCTAGAGTTCTGCCCCGAATTGTGGAGTTACGTGATCCCCAGAGACGATGATGCGCATTCCAGTCCCCTGCAATTATAAAATTTGGCCCAAGCTCACTAAGAAGCTCTTCGTAGTGGTTAGCTGTAAGAGGCGAATTTGGAGGACAATATATAGATGCAATGACGATTTCCCCTTGGTCAGTCCTGACTTTGATCGCAACGCACTGAGCCCTTTGGTGTTCTATACATAAAAATTGGTAGTATTTAAGGCACGATTTGATGATAATTGCGGATCCTCCGCGATGGCGATCAGCAGGATGGTTTGAAAGATGTACGTCATATCCCCTTAGCTGGTAGTATGATCTAGAGCAGAAATGAGTTTCGCTGACCAACATAACGTCGATATGATGTTGTTTTACAAAAAGCTCCATCTCGAGTGACTTGTTGGCCAAGCCGTCGGCGTTCCACACACCGATTTTGAGTCCAATTTGACTCATGGTCGGGCTGTAAAGGCAGAGTGGAGACCAGCGGCTGCTTGAGCAGATCCTGGCGCTATTTGTGGTAAAAGGTTGGTGATAAGGGACATCATTGACATCATCATCTGAAGCATTTTGTCAAGCCGAGCAACAAGGTCAGACAGTTGTTCTTCAGATCGTAGGTACATTTGCTCTTGTCGTTTCCATTGCTGATCGTTTTGGAATTGCTCGCGATTTCGTTGATGTTGTTGCTGGAAGGACTGCTGCTGCTGATGGCGGGTCTCTGGATATTGTTGTTGGTCTGTCGTCTGTATGGTTTGTGTCCGTAACCGAGGGGGGTCATTTGGTTTATGTTTCTGGTTAGGCCTCCTATTGCTGGTTCCCAGTGGAGGGAATTGGTTCTGGTGCAGGTTCGCAGGTTGCTGCAACTGGAATCGGCCACCCTGTTGGTTTTGGTGACGAGAATGACCATTGGTGACATTTGCGTACGACACAGCTCCCAAGACATCGGATCGAACAGTCGTCCTTTTTGTGGAGGTTTTTTGGGGAAGAGCGTTAACCTGGGATGAAAGATTTTTTCGGCGTCTTACTGTCTGCTGGTAGACAACACAGCCCTTGTAGTTTGCTGTGTGATTTTCACCACAATTAACACATTTAACGGGATGAATATCACGTTCGCAGGCCTCTACAGCATGTTTCTGACCACATCTCACACAGTTGTTTTTTGTATGGTGGAAGTCCTGAAAACGATGGAATTGTACGACATCATCCTTTTTGTATGGTAATTCCACTTAAACACGCTGGCGACATAGAGTCATAACTTTGTGGATTTCCTTGTTGGTTGGAGATGGCTCTAGTTCAACAAACACTAGGTTGACGGACTTTGTTTTGTCGAAACGGCTTTTTGGTCTATTGATGAAACGAACATTATGGCCAAGCAAGGTAAGTCTTTCTTTGATGTGTTCGTCCGGAGTGGAGTGATGAGCACCTCGGATAACCACGCGATAAGATCTGTCCTCTTTAAGCTGCCAGGAGTGGAACGGGACCTTTTTTGCAATCAAATATTTACTGATTGCTCTACACGCGTCTGAATCTGCAGAAAGGATCGATACGGAATTGTTGGAATGACATTTTACGGAGTATTTAGACGGATGTACGATTTTATCTATGGATCGAATAAGCCCGCTCAGATTCTCGCAGTTATTGATTACAATCGGCGGTGGCTTGTGATTGGGTGGGTGTTTATTAGTAGCATTGTCGATACTGTTGTTGTTGGATTGACTTCTGTTGCGTTCGACGTTGTTGTTGTTACCGGAGCTGCCGTGGCTTATGCTTGTGCTGGTACTGGCCTGATCAGGGTTGTTAACCAACTGGCTGACTGTTTGGTAAGATTGTAAATATTCTTCGGTTGTGTCCATGTCCGAAAGCTCAGCCAATCGGTTGGCGGATTCAGTGGTTTTGGGACTAGTGGAATTAGCAGAATTGGGAGACCTGGATTCTGGACGGCGTTTGTTGTTCCTTGGGGTCCACCAGTCTTCATCGTCGCCGGCTATGGCTTCTAGCTCGGGTTCAATGTCATGAGATGGTAAAGGCTGGGCGTTGATGGAACTGGCTTTATAAATGCTGCTAAATTTTTGTAATGAGGAATTTAGAGCATTAGTCATAGTCTGTTGCGCTTTAACCACCTTTGAATGGATGTCGAATTCGGATTCGGAGTCCGACTTTGTGGGCATATTGGAAGCTGTGCACTGCTTTGTACTGCTTTACCGACTTCCAGTAGACAAACCCACTTAGAGTAGATTCCACGAAAGCAGTCGTAGCCTAGTGGGCAAGGTGAGCACCTTGCAGCCAGGAGGCTCCGGGTTCAATACGGGGAACGGATGCCTGTATTTTTTTAAATTTTATTTTATTAATTTTATGATTAAATTTGAAGTCGAATTTGAATTCGAAATAGCGGTGATTTGCCAGATCAACAAATTGCAACTGTTGCCTTTTGATCTCTGTTTCACTTGTTTTCGCGATTCACCAGAGCTAACGGAGCACTGTCACTGCAGCTTTAGCTGCCGGATTTACAAAAACAAATTGATTTGCCACGAAGGTGGACTTGTCCATAGAGTCTTCACAAAGAATTTCGCAGCAATGCAAAAACGCGTCTGCACTCCACGAAAGCATGATCGAGACTGACCATCAGCGGCAAACGTCGTCAGCAGTAACATCACGCCAGCTACAGAAAACTCATAGAGCAACGCATAAACGTCACAAAAAACTAGAAATAGGGGGAGGCTAGGATGGAACTTTTGTTTACACTAGGCGTACAGCCAAGTGAATTGCTAGGCAGCTTCCAGGCGTAATCCATGACTGTCAGCGCGAACTAAGCAATATCCTAGTGGGACCATCACGGACAGAGCAAGGGACAGGCGGTCATAGCACGGAGAGCGCGGCACCTACTCACCGTAGTCTGATAACGGTGAAGAAGAAAAAGGACATCGAATTTCAATCTCCTCCCGGTAGTTTTACACACACAACATGATTTTATATTCTGCCGTCGGCTAAATTCTCAATATATGCTTAACAATTGTAATACTTTCGGTAAGCAAACTTTCAACGCTTAAATAGGATTACAGCTTGCTTTAATTGGTCCGATCTTTACTGATGAACTAATATGACTGTGGCTGTTAATATTATTTATAATGTATTAAGCTCAGTATTTCATGCATGCGAGTTATCCAACCAAACAAATTTTTAAATTTAATCTCAGCTATATTGCCCTTGCCTTCAGCGACATTTCCTTTACCTTTGTTTTCTACCTGTGGATTTCCTCCCTCAACGCCTGGCTCACTCCCGACTCCTGCGATGCACGATACGTTTGGGCCGCTTGTGCAAGAGCTGCGTTCATCGCCGACTCCGCCGCTGTATCCCGTCCCAGGCTCAGCTTTTGCGGACTCTTCTGCTACGGACCCAGAAATCGATCCTGCACCTCGACAATTCCCTTAAAATCCAGGACCCTGGGCGACCGCTGGTGCTCCAGATCCACCGGTTGATCCCTAATCCGATCCACCGCACTACCGCCTACCGGCGTTCTGGGTAAACCCCCAGCCAGCGACATCCGCGGCAACTTCGCGGCCCCCTCTACGTCCGTGGACCAGACATCGTCCTTGTCGTCGCCAGGAGGACCCACCGACCTGAGCTGGTGGCCGTGCCTATCCCTGCATCCTTACCCTCGGACATGTTTCCCAAGAATTTTGAAATAAATACTTAATAACTACTAATACGATAATAAATAATATGATACATAAATAAATAAACAAGACAAAAAATAAATACGATAAGAAATAATAAAATAAATATCGAAATAAATACGAAAATAACTAATAGCAAAAATAAATAACAATAAAAAAATCTTCCTCACTTCCCAACACCTTTCAAAATCTCTTATTTTTTTTCCTACTACTCTGGACTTGGGGAGATGGAACTGACCCTCGCCGGTGGGCTTCCGACCTAACTTGTCTTGCGCTTTCTTCAAAACTCCTATTTTCCCGTCACCGCCTAGCCGTTCGTCAACTGGACTAGCTATCACCCGTGGTGATAGCCGCCAGTTAAGGACATCGGCTGGTTTGGCTCCTGTTGGCTTTTCTTTCCCGCCCCCTTTTTATACCCGTTACTCGTAGAGTAAAAGGGTGTACTAGATTCGTCGGAAAGTATGTAACAGGCAGAAGGAAGCGTTTCCGACCCCATAAAGTATATATATTCTTGATCAGGATCACTATCCGACTTGATCTAGCTATGTCCGTCTGTCCGTCTGTCTGTCCGGATGAACGCTGAGATCTCGGAAACTATAAGAGCTAGGCTATTGAGATTTGGCGTGCAGATTCCTGAGCTTCTTACGCAGCGCAAGTTTGTTTCAGTAGAGTGCCACGCCCACTCTAACGCCCACAAACCGCCCAAAATTGTGGCTCCTACAGTTTTGATGCTAGAATAAAAATTTTAACTGAAATGTATTGTTGTTATCCCACTCTAACGCCCACATCGCTTAAATCTGTCTACCGCCGGTAGGTGGCGCATTTCAATCTCGCTTTGCTGCTTGCATATCTCCATTTTCCTTTGGTCCCTTTAGCTGAGTAACGGGTATGTGATAGTCGAGGTACTCGACTATAGCGTTCTTCCTTGTTCTATTTTAAATCGAGGCAACCGTGCAGCGCTTAGGGTTGCTACGGGTTTATTTAAGTTTACAACCGACATAAAATTAGAAATCCAGGACGGGAAAAAAAACCCAGGAACCCAACATCCTAACAAAAAACATTTCAAATAAATAAATAACAAAATACAAGCTTTAAAACTACTCTATCACAGAAATTTTCACAGATTTTCTTCAGTGCATCCCGTGATGTAAATCTTGGTTTGCTCCAAGATGCCATCACCGGTTCACTGGTAAACCTGTAACCAGGAGCAAATCGTCGGCAATGTCCGCCGACCCGCCTCCCGTTCTACTTCCAACTTCCCTACACAGCTGACTTCCCCGTCACCACTCCCTAGCAATTGCCATCTATGTTGCAAGACATAGGTCGTGATGGCGGGGGCGTCAGGGTCATAAATGGGCGAGACGTCGTCGCCTCGACAATTTATTTTGGTTAATTTGGGCGCCAATATGTTACGAACTGCTTTTTTCGGTGGCAGTCCCGCTAGCTCAGTCTTTTCTCAGGGCTGAGTACCCCTAATGCCACAGCTCGCAACATAAATATCGATAACTTCACGGTCTTACATTACTAAACTATCGGTCATCACTAATGACCAAAAATGTAAACAAAGCAAAAATTTACAAATACTGACGGAAAAATGGATTACATTTGGTGGCTATCGGTGACCTAGCCAAGCGCTCCCATCCAACCATGGATGCCCTCAAGATGCTGCAGGGCACCACCCATTCTCAGTCGGCAGGAGCCCCCTCCTCGCGACTACGGAGGTTCCATCTCCCCCACTGGGAAAGTTTACTCACACATTGTGGGTATTACAAAGGTTTAATAAATATCGTAAGTACAATCGTTTATATACATGACCTTTAAGACCGAAACCTGGCCGCCGTCTCAAATATTTACGCGGTCAAAGCAGAGGATTTGTTTTGCTGGAAAAGGGTACAGGCGCCGCGGAAACTATGCTCTACCAGTCATGTATTGGTAGAGCTCACATGGAAACGCGGCCGCGCGATGCGCGTGTGTATGGTCACCTAATCCTGAGGAGCTCCAGGGGAAAAGAAGGGACAGGCCAAAAAGGTACGTAACTGCACTGTAAGCTATACCATCTAACTAATGCTCGCGACCTTTTAATTTTAGGCAAACAACGAGGACAAATAAGGCTCTCGGGTCGACGGCTGGAAGTCCCCGAGATGAGGTGTACGCGGTTCACCGGAACGGACTCACCGGGAAATGTTTGATGTCGTCGGCGTCGACTGCAAAAGGCTTTTCTGGATGGTCGTTGGTACGGGTCAAACGGACACCGGTTGCTGGGCAGCCAAGTAAGGCTGGTAGGTATGGCGAAGTCGCGAAGATGTCAGTAGAACTCCAAATAAATATTCCGGGGCCCTTTGTATTGGCACCCCGGCAGCCTTTATAAATGATAAATATTAAATACCGAACTACTATATAACTTTAACATCACTCACTATTTAATTTTAAGCACAAAAAAATTTGTAGTATCACTTCTAGCTGCATCTGCCTGCTGATCATCGTTCATACCCCCGCCATATTACATGGCCTCTCTCAAAATTGGGTCATTGGATACATGAGTCCATTTAAAGTAATCCCAGAGCGAACCGGGATTAATCTTCAAATGGCCAGATCGCCCGCCAGACTCATCCCGCTGCTGCAACTATCGCCCCATCGACCTAACCTATCGATAAAGTCCCTCCCATTCGACTCCAATTGCAACATCAACCAAAGATTTCGAGAGGCGCTGCCCGGAGTTTCAGCAGAACGATGAAATAATTGGTAGCTTTGGAGATACGATGGGATTCAACACGGCACTGATACCATCCTGCAGTTCGATCGGCGCCTAACGCCGGGCCCACGCATGACGCGAAGTATTGCAGATGTGACCGCGATGCTCGTATACTTTGTTTTGTCCTTCTTTCAGATCACAACCGGATGTCTTTGGCGTGATACACTCCCAGACTGCGGCCTTGGAGGTCCTCCACCCTGGCTTTAAGGAACTTGCGAGAAAATTTGTCGTTGAAATATTTGCTGAAGACTTCTTGGCCTGGCTTGGCTAGCACCGTACGGGCTCGCTTATCGTAGCGCTGCCGGCTCATCTGGTATGCACCCTCCAGTTGCTTCTGCACCTTGGCGTGGATTACCCGAAGCTTGTCCTTGGTCTGCATTCCGGCCATTTCATGGTCGATCAGAGACCTGAGTCGTCTGGCTAGTTGGTAGCTGGAACCGTTGAGGAACATGTGATGGCCGAATACGGTGATGAACGGCGCTTCCCCTGTGGCTGAGTTGACGGTGTTTCGGATGGCCACCTCAATCTCCGGCAAATGTGCGTCCCATTCCCGGTGATCTTCGTCCAAGAAGCTGAGAATTGCGGCCAAGACGTTCCGGTTTACCCTCTCCGCGGCATTGCTCTGTGGTGAGTATACGGGACTCCTCATATGCTGTATACCGAAGCCATCGATCATCTCCTCAGACGCCTTGGATACGAACTGTTTGCCGTTGTCCGAATGTATCGCCTCAGGCACCCCAAACTTGTTTACCAGGAAATTTACAACGTTCGACGCCGTCGCTTCCTTCATCGCCTTTAAGAAGGTGTACTTGGAGAAATGGTCCACCACGATGAATATCCAGGCGTGTCCGCTCTTGGACCTCGGATACTTGCCCAGGAAATCGATGTACAGTTTCTGGAATGGCCTCTCCGTCTCAAACCCTGTTCCGATTCCAACCTGCATCCGGAAGCTTGGCGCTTTGGATTCCTTGCACACCTCGCAACCCCGGACGTATTCCCGTACCTGGATAGTCATTCCTGGCCAATAGAACTGGCGTCGCAGGGTCTCCAAGGTCTTCGTCACCCCACCATGGCCAGCCTTGGGGTCCGAATGAGCACGCTCTACCAAGGTGTGCGTCAGGTTTTGCGGAATCCACAACTTCCATTCGGATCCTTCCAATTCCTCGTCCATCTTCGGATTACTCATGCGCTTGAAGATGAGTCCGCCGTCCACCTTGAGGTCCGGTAAGTGCTCCCTGTTGGACTCCACGTCTTGCACTAATTCCTTGTAGTCCTCCGCAGCAAAATCGGTCGTCTCGAATCCCAGTAACTCCGTTGGATCTATCCGGACTTCCTCGATGATGCGGGATAGCGTTCTCGCTGCCTTTGCGATGTTCAATGCTGAAATCGTAGCCCTGCAGCTGGAGAGACCACCTTGCGAGTCGTCCGGACAGATGCTTCACTGTCATCAACCACTTAAGGCTGGCGTGATCAGTGATGCATGTGAAGGGCATCCCTTCCACATACGGTCTGAACTTTCGAATAGCTAGGATGACCGCCAGACATTCCTTTTCCGTGACCGAGTAGTTAACCTGGTGTTTGTTCATCTTGGCCGAGAAGAACGCGATGGGCTGCTCGTCTCCGTCCTGGTTCCGCTGAAACAATACCGCGCCGACGCCAACGTGGGATGTGTCGCACTGGATGTTTAAATGATTCCTGAAATCCGCATGAACCAGGACCGGCGCGCTCATCAAGGCCAACTTCAGGTCATCCACTGCCTGGGTGGCGCCTTCTTCAAGGACTCGGAGAGTGGTGCGGCTAGCGTAGCGAAGTTCTTGACGAACCGTCGATACCATCCTGCTGTGCCGAGGAAGGCACGTACTTCCTTCATGGATTTCGGGTAAGGCATCTTCTGGATTGCCGAAACACGTTCAGGATCCACCCGCAGCAGTCCACCTCCGACTATAAACCCTAGGTAAGTCAAAGATTTGAAGCAAAACTTCGACTTCTTTAACCCTATGGTCAATCCGGCTGATTTCAAACTGTGGGCTACTCGACGCAAGTATTTCAAGTGCGTCTGAAAATCTAGAGCGAGGATTAGCAGGTCGTCCAAGTAGAGGAAGACGTTGGATCTGAGATCCGCTGGTATCACCCGATCCATGAGCCGCACCGATCCATGGTACAGCGGCCTGCCTGGAACCGTGAACGCAGTATACTCCTGGCTTCTCTCATCCAGTTCAATCTGCCAAAACGCAAACTTCAGGTCTACGCTGGAGATGTAATGCGTCTGATCTATCCTGGAGAGGATTCCTTCTATACTTCTATATAACAGTCAAGGCGTTCAACTTCCGGGCATCCAGGCAGAACCGGTCTTTCCCTGGCTTCGACACCACTGTTGTGCGATTGCTCCACGGGCTTTTGCTCTCCTCAATGACACCCAGCTCCAACATCTTGTCGATTTCATCTTCGACCCCCTTCTGCTTCGCCGGAGACATCGGATACGGACGATCCTTAAAGACCCGAGCTCCTTCCATCAGCTCAATGGAATGCCTCTCCATGCTGGTGACTCCGAGGCCCTCCCTTTCAAGAGTAAGGAACTCCTCCTTGACCTTGCCTAACGCCAGCTTTTCCTCCGCAGAAAGGCTCTAGGATTCGGGTTCCTCCTTTACCTCGTCCTCATCTTCCTGGTCTTCATAGTGCTCCATCTGGCTGGCATGGATTTCCTCCGCTGCCTTGACGCTTCTCGTCACCGGCTTCCCCACGACGGCTGGAGCTAGTCCGAAGGCTCGCCAGAAGTCGACTCCGAAGTACGCAGTTTGTCCAGGTATGGGCACAGGTAGAACGTGACCGGCTTACTTACGCCTTTGTACCTCACAGGCAGCTCCAAGCGTCCGATGATGGATCGATCCTCGCAAGAAGCCGTCCGGACTACCGAAAAATACGGTTGGACGGTAACTCCCAGCGTTTCCACGAGCTCTCTTTGCCCAGCACACTTACGCTGGCGCCTGTGTCCAACAAGCCGGTGAGCTGCTTGCCCAAGGCTTCCACGTCGGCGAAGGGTCTAGGATCGGCGGAATCTATGCGTTTAACGGCTGCCACCACCTCTCGTCGTCTTGATCTCCTCATCCTGAAGCGCTCCCTCGCCTTCTGGACTCTCCGTGAGACAAGACGCATGCCGCTCAGCTGATGTTCCGCAAAGATCCGGTTCCGTGCCTCCATATAACGGCGAAGCCTCTCATCCTCCGGTAGGTATCGTAACAAATACTTATGACTATTAGATGGACTATGTATATTCTTGTTTTCGTTTTCTTTCTTCGGAACTACTTCGCGGGACTCCAACCTGGGCGAGTCCCTCCCGCTTTCGGACTGCCCAGCCGACCGTTTTCCGCGCAATCGGGACATTTCGGAGAAATCACGCCCGGCTTGCCGCACCGAAAACAAAACCTCCTCCACTCCGTAGACTCGCAATCCTGGAATCCATGCTCCGCAGGCCCGCAATTCCAGCTACCTGGCCTGAATGGATTTCGGACTCGCCCACGTAGCTCGTCCACTTCCAGGTTTCGCTGCTCGTCGATTTCGTCCTGTACGTGCGCCTCGCTGACCCGTAACTTGCTCTGCTGCAAGTAAGCAGCACGCCCTCGACGACCGAAACTCCTCTCTACTTCGATGCCGTCCCTCAAGCCCTTTTTCACCACCTTCACCAACTGCCGCTCTTGCATTGGTTTTTTAGGCGTGAGGCGAGATGCTACATTGAACGGATGTAGTCATCCGCGCTCTCTCCCGGCTGTTGCTCACGTTGTAGAAGCTCATGCATCCTTTCTTGTTCCGTCTGGTGACCACGGCACCGATCCATCAGAGCCCTGCGCACTCCACTCTGGACTGGCGTACGTGTACCAAGTACCACCATTTCGCTCTTCCCGATAGGAGTACGTTGAAGTTGCGCAGAACTTCACTCCACGACACTGATGCTGCCGCTGCAGGAATTCTAGACTGAACACGAAATCGTCCACGGAATGGCCATCGTCCTCGCCGCCGAAGGAGAGGTTCCAGCGGTCCACTCGGATGTAGCGGTTCCCGTTGCCGACTCCCGCGTTTGCGTACAACCGCGGCTCGTCCCGGAAATCCGCCGTCCTCCGGTCCTCGATGCGCCACGGCCGTGGCAGGCGATCACTCCTGCCTGCCGGATGATACTCCGGTTCCTGGCTCAGGCTCCTGTCGATCCCTAGAGAGTCGTTCATCTGCGGTCGCTGCCTGGGTGGCAATTCCAGCGGACTTCGGTAGCCTCCTCCTCTCTCCTGCCGCTGGACCATTTGCGCCGCCTTCCGGGCACGACGGAGTGGGCACCATTGACACTGGCGACTCGCGCCCTCCTGGAGCGGCTGCGGTTTGTTATCGGCTGGCCTAAGGACATCGTTCAGCAACTTCATCATGTCCATGAAGCCGTTCTGGATTTCCTCCCTCAACGCCTGGCTCACTCCCGACTCCTGCGATGCACGATACGTTTGGGCCGCTTGTGCAAGAGCTGCGTTCATCGCCGACTCCGCCGCTGTATCCCGTCCCAGGCTCAGCTTTTGCGGACTCTTCTGCTCCGGAACCAGAAGTCGATCCTACGCCTCGACAATTCCCTTGAAATCCAGGACCCTGGACGACCGCTGGTGCTCCAGATCCGCCGGTTGATCCCTAATCCGATCCACCGCACTACCGCCTACCGGCGTTTTGGGTAAACCCCCAGCCAGCGACATCCGCGGCAACTTCGCGGCACCCTCTACGTCCGTGGACCAGACATCGTCCTTGTCGTCGCCAGGAGGACCCATCGACCTGAGCTGCTGGCCGTGCCTATCCCTGCATCCTTACCCTCGGACATGTTTCCCAAGAATTTTGAAATAAATACTTAATAACTACTAATACGATAATAGATAATATGATACATAAATAAATAAATAAGACAACAAATAAATACGATAAGAAATAATAAAATAAATATCGAAATAAATACGAAAATAACTAATAGCAAAAATAAATAACAGTAAACAAATCTTCCTCACTTCCCAACACCTTTCAAAATTTCTCTTTTTTTTTCCTACTACTCTGGACTTGGGGAGATGGAACTGACCCTCGCCGGTGGGCTTCCGACCTAACTTGTCTTGCGCTTTCTCCAAAACTCCTGTTTTCCCGTCACCGCCTAGCCGTTCGTCAACTGGACTAGCTATCACCCGTGGTGATAGCCGCCAGTTAAGGACATCGGCTGGTTTGGCTCCTGTTGGCTTTTCTTTCCCGCCCCCTTTTTCTATTTTAAATCGAGGCAACCGTGCAGCGCGTAGGGTTGCTACGGGTTAAGTTACAACCGACATAAAATTAAAAATCCAGGACGGGAAGAAAAACCCAGGAACCCAACATCGTAACAAAAAACATTTCAAATAAATAAATAACAAAATACAAGCTTTAAAACTACTCTATCACAGAAATTATCACAGATTTTCTTCAGTGCATCCCGTGATGTAAATCTTGGTTTGCTCCAAGATGCCATCACCGGTTCACTGGTAAACCTGTAACCAGGAGCAAATCGTCGGCAATGTCCGCCGACCCGCCTCCCGTTCTACTTCCAACTTCCCTACACAGCTGACTTCCCCGTCACCACTCCCTTGCAATTGCCATCTATGTTGCAAGACATAGGTCGTGATGGCGGGGGCGTCAGGGTCATAAATGGGCGAGACGTCGTCGCCTCGACAATTTATTTTGGTTAATTTGGGCGCCAATATGTTACGAACTGCTTTTTTCGGTGGCAGTGCCGCTAGCTCAGTCTTTTCTCAGGGCTGAGTACCCCTAATGCCACAGCTCGCAACATAAATATCGATAACTTCACGGTCTCACATTACTAAACTATCGGTCATCACTAATGACCAAAAATGTAAGCAAAGCAAAAATCTACAAATATTGACGGAAAAATGGATTACATTTGGTGGCTATCGGTGACCTAGCCAAGCGCTCCCACCCAACCACGGATGCCCTCAAGATGCTGCAGGGCACCACCCATTCTCAGTCGGCAGGAGCCCCCTCCTCGCGACTACGGCGGTTCCATCTCCCCCACTGGGAAAGTTTACTCACACATTGTGGGTATTACAAAGGTTTAATAAATATCGTAAGTGCAATCGTTTATATACATGACCTTTAAGACCGAAACCTGGCCGCCGTCTGAAATATTTACGCGGTCAAACCAGAGGATTTGTTTTGCTGGAATAGGGTACAGGCGCCGCGTAAACTATGCTCTACCAGTCATGTATTGGTAGAGCTCACATGGAAACGCGGCCGCGCGATGCGCGTGTGTATGGTCACCTAATCCTGAGGAGCTCCAGGGGAAAAGAAGGGACAGGCCAAAAGGTACGTAACTGCTTTGTAAGCTATACCATCTAATTAATGCTCGCGACCTTTTTAATTTTAGGCAAACAACGAGGACAAATAAGGCTCTCGGGTCTAACTCCGGATAAATTCACAAACAGGGAAGTAAATATCAATATATATAATCAAAATACACGTGTATTTAATTTTTCAAAATTTCAGCCACTATTAAGCCGGGCGGCAAAGATAGCCCGGGTGGAAGACTTCTCGCCGGAGGCCAGCAGCGATACGGATCTCCACACAGAAAAACGGCGCTCTCCGGTGAGTTGTGCAATGGCAGTCCGAGGTTCGGCTGCCAGACAAAATGGAGATACTTCTCAGCGCCGCGATGCGACGGCTGGAAGTCCCCGAGATGAGGTGGACGCGGTACACCGGAACGGACTTACCGGGAAATGTGTGATGTCGTCGGCGTCGACTGCAAAAGGCTTTTCTGGATGGTCGTTGGTACGGGTCGAACGGACACCGGTTGCTGGACAGCCAAGTCGGGCTGGTAGGTATGGCGAAGTCGCGCAGATGTCAGTAGAACTCCATATAAATATTCCAGGGCCCTTGGGACCCCGGCTGCCTTTATAAATAATAAATATTAAAAACCGAACTACTATATAACTTTAACATCAGTCACTATTTAATTTTAAGCACAAAAAAATTTTTAGTATCACTTCTAGCTGCATCTGCCTGGTTGGACAGTATGGCCGCGACTATCTCGATATCTGCTGATCGTCGTTCATACTCCCCGCCATATTACATGGCCTCTCTCAAAATTGGGTCATTGGATACATGGGTCCATTTAAAGTAATCCCAGAGCGAGCCGGGACTAATCTTCAAATGGCCAGATCGCCCGCCAGACTCATCCCGCTGCTGCAACTATCGCCGTATCGACCTAACCTATCGATAAAGTCCCTCCCATTCGACTCCAATTGCAACAAATGGTAACGATGGCTACTGCGATGGCGGACCACAGGCGATGCTGAGCTGCGCTGAGCTAACGTGGTTAGCTGCTAGTTGAGATGGTGTATTACGAGCCCCATCCCCAGAGGTAGGAAGTAAAACCGCGGAGTTATGAGTTCTGTTGATAACTGATTTATTCTTCATTTGATACATGCTTATATACTACTTGGAACACGGAAGTTTAGTGTTATGATTAGTGAAATAAGCTATATTCTAAAATAGGTAGGTAGTTAGGTAGGTCAGGGAGTTTTGATTATGGTAGAAGCTTGCGTAGTTGGCTCGGCTGACACTGCAAAATGTGCTGACTGCGTTGGCGGGTCAGTGTACCGTTGAGACGGTGAGTTAGTGAGACATAAAATATGCTGATCAGCAATTCTCATCTTCAGTGGGTGCTACCGAGCGCCTGGTACTGTTTCCAACTTGGCTATTGCTTGATTTGTTTGGTGCTGGTCATGTTTAGCATCTTTGGGTACGAACATTCTCCTTCATTGAGGGGTACCCTCAATTAAGGCGTGATGTCGGTCAACCGACATTTGCAAATCGGAGGACCATGGAGGATCCTTCCTTCAGCTGCGGAGATTCATGTTTGTGATTAAGGGCCTTCATACCTTCTTGATGCTGCTTAACACTCCTCTTTGCGATAAAATTGACATTACCGTGGGGACTGAAATAGAGCCCTCGTAGAATTTGATCATTTGGCACGTCTATGGTATGTGGACCTTCTGCAACAAAACTAAGATATTTCTTGGTTAAGTTTATTGATTGATGAGAAGTCGTTTCTATATTAATTGGTTTTTCTCTTGCAGTATAAATTTCAGTCAGCTGCAATGAACTATTATATGTATCGGTTGATTCTCTATCAAACGAGTCAGTGGTGTTAGTTCTTGATTGGCTACATATATCTTTAGGCTCTTTTATTTTATGATCCATCAATGCTACGTTCGTTAAATGAATCCCTTCTTCATCGAGTAAAATCTCATTTTGCCTTTGCTTTCTTCTATATCAAATTGATTATCATTCATCGGATTTTTATTTTTCGTTGGCTCATAAGCAGCGTTCAGTCCTGCAAGATCATCTCTGTCTTCTACCAGAATAGGGTTGATTTCCGAATCAGATGAGGTTTCTTTATTGAGAAAACCTGTGATTACATAACCAAGCCATGTGCCTTGTCCAAAGGTTTATTAGGTCCTAGTTCAAGAAGTTCACCGGTTATTACACGAGAAAATACTTCAACCCCTAAGGTTAGGTCAATGGGTCCAGATGGGGAATATTAAGATCGGTTGCAATCGGTGCTGACGGTTCGTCTGTAATGACTGTGGGAATGATAAATACCTCTAACAGTGTTTCAAACCCTGATGTACATGATGAGAGCTTTAGTATTGATCCGATTGCTGTTGTTGTTTTTCCTTCGATTCCAGATACTTTAATCGGTGACAGAGCAGCTAGAGACTGCTTTTCTAGTTTCTTTTGATAATAAAACACAGGATTGGATCCCAGGATTTTGTGCTGACATCGAGGTTTTTAAGTGTACTCATTGAGTTTTGATAGCGCCATGTAAGGCCCTAAGTTGGCGCGAGGAGCCGTCTAAAGGCTAATGGTCAATAGTTTTTGCTATGGCGGCGAGTACTTGTAATTCTCCGTTCTGGTACCTGGCCTTCAATCGCAACCAGGTGTCGTCATAGCCACCCTGTGAGAAGGCTCTGTAAAATACTTAATATCATTTCGGCGAAAACATTTTTGTGGAGCAGCGACATGTGAGTGCCCTAATATCTTAGGAGCATTATTGTATCTAAAAAAAAAACAACAAATATGGTTTTATAGAAGTAAATTATTTGATTATAGAAAATTAACTTAACTGAATTTACTTATTTTACTTATAATGTTATGTTTACATATTATACTTTATTATTACAATATAACTCTTTAGTTTAGTTTTATAAATTTAGTCCTGTTCACGCAAAAAGGGCGTTTAATTTCTGGAGGCAGTGTCGAGCGGCAGTTTAATCGAGATGTCTACATCTCGCGCGCTCGCACTGCCCTCTGCTCCCTCTCTCCATCACTCCCCTAAGTCTCCGCACCGCTCTGGAACGCTTAAGTTAAGCTAGGTCTAAATAGTTCAATTTTCAAAGTGACTGTGCCTAACCGAAGTAGACACTCGCAAGTCGATCGCGTCGCGGCAATGTGTTACGAACTGCTTTTTTCGGTGGCAGTGCCGCTAGCTCAGTCTTTTCTCAGGGCTGAGTACCCCTAATGCCACAGCTCGCAACATAAATATCGATAACTTCACGGTCTTACATTACTAAACTATCGGTCATCACTATTGACCAAAAATGTAAACAAAGCAAAAATTTACAAATATTGACGGAAAAATGGATTACATTTGGTGGCTATCGGTGACCTAGCCAAGCGCTCCCATCCCATGGATGCTTTCAAGATGCTGCAGGGCACAACCCATTCTCAGTCGGCAGGAGCCCCCTCCTCGCGACTACGGAGGTTCCATCTCCCCTACTGGGAAAGTTTACTCACACATTGTGGGTATTACAAAGGTTTAATAAATATCGTAAGTACAATCGTTTATATACATGACCTTTAAGACCGAAACGTGGCCGCCGTCTCAAATATTTACGCGGTCAAAGCAGAGGATTTTTTTTGCTGGAAAAGGGTACAGGCGCCGCGGAAACTATGCGGCAGCGCGATGCGCGTGTGAATGGTCACCTAATCCTGAGGAGCTCCAGGGGAAAGAAGGGACAGGCCAAAAAGGTACGTAACTGCACTGAAAGCTATACCATCTAACTAATGCTCGCGAGCTTTTTAATTTTAGGCAAACAACGAGGACAAATAAGGCTCTCGGGTCGACGGCTGGAAGTCCCCGAGATGAGGTGGACGCGGTACACCGGAACGGACTCACCGGGAAATGTTTGATGTCGTCGGCGTCGACTGCAAAAAGGCTTTTCTGGATGGTCGTTGGTACGGGTCGAACGGACACCGGTTGCTGGGCAGCCAAGTAAGGCTGGTAGGTATGGCGAAGTCGCGAAGATGTCAGTAGAACTCCAAATAAATATTCCGGGGCCCTTTGTATTGGCACCCCGGCTGCCTTTATAAATGATAAATATTAAATACCGAACTACTATATAACTTTAAAATCACTCACTGTTTAATTTTAAGCACCAAAAAATTTGTAGTATCACTTCTAGTTGCATCTGCCTGGTTGGACAGTATGGCCGCGACTATCTCGATATCTGCTGATCATCGTTCATACCCCCCGCCATATTACATGGCCTCTCTCAAAATTCGGTCATTGGATACATGAGTCCATTTAAAATAATCCCAGAGCGAGCCGGGATTAATCTTGAAATGGCCAGATCGCCCGCCAGACTCATCCCGCTGCTGCAACTATCGCCCCATCGACCTAACCTATCGATAAAGTCCCTCCCATTCGACTCCAATTGCAACATCAACCAAAGATTTCGAGAGGCGCTGCCCGGAGTTTCAGCAGAACGATGAAATAATTGGTAGCTTTGGAGATACGTTGGGATTCAACACGGCACTGATACCATCCTGCAGTTCGATCGGCGCCTAACGCCGGGCCCACGCATGACGGGAAGTATTGCAGATGTGACCGCGTTGCTCGTATACTTTGTTTTGTCCTTCTTTCAGATCACAACCGGATGTCTTTGGCGTGATACACTCCCAGACTGCGGCCTTGGAGGTCCTCCAGCAAGTATGCATTGCTGCCGACGGATTTTACCACCCTGGCTTTAAGGAACTTGCGATAAAATTTGTCGTTGAAAGATTTGCTGAAGACTTCTTGGCCTGGCTTGGCTAGCAGCGTACGGGCTCGCTTATCGTAGCGCTGCCGGCTCATCTGGTATGCACCCTCCAGTTGCTTCTGCACCTTGGCGTGGATTACCCGAAGCTTGTCCTTGGTCTGCATTCCGGCCATTTCATGGTCGATCAGAGACCTGAGTCGTCTGGCTAGTTGGTAGCTGGAACCGTTGAGGAACATGTGATGGCCGAATACGGTGATGAACGGCGCTTCCCCTGTGGCTGAGTTGACGGTGTTTCGGATGGCCACCTCAATCTCCGGCAAATGTGCGTCCCATTCCCGGTGATCTTCGTCCAAGAAGCTGAGAATTGCGGCCAAGACGTTCCGGTGTACCCTCTCCGCGGCATTGCTCTGTGGTGAGTATACGGGACTCCTCATATGCTGTATACCGAAGCCATCGATCATCTCCTCAGACGCCTTGGATACGAACTGTTTGCCGTTGTCCGAATGTATCGCCTCAGGCACCCCAAACTTGTTTACCAGGAAATTTACAACGTTCGACGCCGTCGCTTCCTTCATCGCCTTTAAGAAGGTGTACTTGGAGAAATGGTCCACCACGATGAATATCCAGGCGTGTCCGCTCTTGGACCTCGGATACTTGCCCAGGAAATCGATGTACAGTTTCTGGAATGGCCTCTCCGTCTCAAACCCTGTTCCGATTCCAACCTGCATCCGGAAGCTTGGCGCTTTGGATTCCTTGCACACCTCGCAACCCCGGACGTATTCCCGTACCTGGATAGTCATTCCTGGCCAATAGAACTGGCGTCGCAGGGTCTCCAAGGTCTTCGTCACCCCACCATGGCCAGCCTTGGGGTCCGAATGAGCACGCTCTACCAAGGTGTGCGTCAGGTTTTGCGGAATCCACAACTTCCATTCGGATCCTTCCAATTCCTCGTCCATCTTCGGATTACTCATGCGCTTGAAGATGAGTCCGCCGTCCACCTTGAGGTCCGGTAAGTGCTCCCTGTTGGACTCCACGTCTTGCACTAATTCCTTGTAGTCCTCCGCAGCAAAATCGGTCGTCTCGAATCCCAGTAACTCCGTTGGATCTATCCGGACTTCCTCGATGATGCGGGATAGCGTTCTCGCTGCCTTTGCGATGTTCAATGCTGAAATCGTAGCCCTGCAGCTGGAGAGACCACCTTGCGAGTCGTCCGGACAGATGCTTCACTGTCATCAACCACTTAAGGCTGGCGTGATCAGTGATGCATGTGAAGGGCATCCCTTCCACATACGGTCTGAACTTCCGAATAGCTAGGATGGCCGCCAGACATTCCTTTTCCGTGACCGAGTAGTTAACCTGGTGTTTGTTCATCTTGGCCGAGAAGAACGCGATGGGCTGCTCGTCTCCGTCCTGGTTCCGCTGAAACAATACCGCGCCGACGCCAACGTGGGATGTGTCGCACTGGATGTTTAAATGATTCCTGAAATCCGCATGAACCAGGACCGGCGCGCTCATCAAGGCCAACTTCAGGTCATCCACTGCCTGGGTGGTGCCTTCTTCAAGGACTCGGAGAGTGGTGCGACTAGCGTAGCAAAGTTCTTGACGAACCTTCGATACCATCCTGCTGTGCCGAGGAAGGCACGTACTTCCTTCATGGATTTCGGGTAAGGCATCTTCTGGATTGCCGAAACACGTTCAGGATCCACCCGCAGCAGTCCACCTCCGACTATAAACCCTAGGTAAGTCAAAGATTTGAAGCAAAACTTCGACTTCTTTAACCCTATGGTCAATCCGGCTGATTTCAGACTGTGGGCTACTCGACGCAAGTATTTCAAGTGCGTCTGAAAATCTAGAGCGAGGATTAGCAGGTCGTCCAAGTAGAGGAAGACGTTGGATCTGAGATCCGCTGGTATCACCCGATCCATGAGCCGCACCAAGCGTTGTGCCGCGTTGCACAGCCCGAATGGCATCATTCGAAACTGGTACAACGGCCTGCCTGGAACCGTGAACGCAGTATACTCCTGGCTTCTCTCATCCAGTTCAATCTGCCAAAACGCAAACTTCAGGTCTACGCTTGAGATGTAATGCGTCTGATCTATCCTGGAAAGGATTCCTTCTATACTTCTATATAACAGTCAAGGCGTTCAACTTCCGGGCATCCAGGCAGAACCGGTCTTTCCCTGGCTTCGACACCACTGTTGTGCGATTGCTCCACGGGCTTTTGCTCTCCTCAATGACACCCAGCTCCAACATCTTGTCGATTTCATCTTCGACCCCCTTCTGCTTCGCCGGAGACATCGGATACGGACGATCCTTAAAGACCCGAGCTCCTTCCATCAGCTCAATGGAATGCCTCTCCATGCTGGTGACTCCGAGGCCCTCCCTTTCAAGAGTAAGGAACTCCTCCTTGACCTTGCCTAACGCCAGCTTTTCCTCCGCAGAAAGGCTCTAGGATTCGGGTTCCTCCTTTACCTCGTCCTCATCTTCCTGGTCTTCATAGTGCTCCATCTGGCTGGCATGGATTTCCTCCGCTGCCTTGACGCTTCTCGTCACCGGCTTCCCCACGACGGCTGGAGCTAGTCCGAAGGCTCGCCAGAAGTCGACTCCGAAGTACGCAGTTTGTCCAGGTATGGGCACAGGTAGAACGTGACCGGCTTACTTACGCCTTTGTACCTCACAGGCAGCTCCAAGCGTCCGATGATGGATCGATCCTCGCAAGAAGCCGTCCGGACTACCGAAAAATACGGTTGGACGGTAACTCCCAGCGTTTCCACGAGCTCTCTTTGCCCAGCACACTTACGCTGGCGCCTGTGTCCAACAAGCCGGTGAGCTGCTTGCCCAAGGCTTCCACGTCGGCGAAGGGTCTAGGATCGGCGGAATCTATGCGTTTAACGGCTGCCACCACCTCTCGTCGTCTTGATCTCCTCACCCTGAAGCGCTCCCTCGCCTTCTGGACTCTCCGTGAGACAAGACGCATGCCGCTCAGCTGATGTTCCGCAAAGATCCGGTTCCGTGCCTCCATATAACGGCGAAGCCTCTCATCCTCCAGTAGGTATCTTAACAAATACTTATGACTATTAGATGGACTATGTATATTCTTGTTTTCGTCTTCTTTCTTCGGAACTACTTCGCGGGACTCCAACCTGGGCGAGTCCCCTCCCGCTTTCGGACTGCCCAGCCGACCGTTTTCTGCGCAATCGGGACATTTCGGAGAAATCACGCCCGGCTTGCCGCACCGAAAACAAAACCTCCTCCACTCCGTAGACTCGCAATCCTGGAATCCGTGCTCCGCAGGCCCGCAATTCCAGCAACCTGGCCTGAATGGATTTCGGACTCGCCCACGTAGCTCGTCCACTTCCAGGTTTCGCTGCTCGTCGATTTCGTCCTGTACGTGCGCCTCGCTGACCCGTAACTTGCTCTGCTGCAAGTAAGCAGCACGCCCTCGACGACCGAAACTCCTCTCTACTTCGATGCCGTCCCTCAAGCCCTTTTTCACCACCTTCACCAACTGCCGCTCTTGCATTGGTTTTTTAGGCGTGAGGCGAGATGCTACATCGAACGGATGTAGTCATCCGCGCTCTCTCCCGGCTGTTTCTTACGTTGTAGAAGCTCATGCATCCTTTCTTGTTCCGTCTGGTGACCACGGCACCGATCCATCAGAGCCCTGCGCAGCTGGGCCCATGAGTCCACTCTGGACTGGCGTACGTGTACCAAGTACCACCATTTCGCTCTTCCCGATAGGAGTACGTGGAAGTTGCGCAGGACTTCACTCCACGGCACTGATGCTGCCGCTGCAGGAACTCTAGACTGAACACGAAATCGTCCACGGAATGGCCATCGTTCTCGCCGCCGAAGGAGAGGTTCCAGCGGTCTACTCGGATGTAGCGGTTCCCGTTGCCGACTCCTGCTTTTGCGTACAACCGCGGCTCGTCCCGGAAATCTGCCGTCCTCCGGTCCTCGATGCGCCACGGCCGTGGCAGGCGATCACTCCTGCCTGCCGGATGATACTCTGGTTCCTGGCTCAGGCTGCTGTCGATCCCCAGAGAGTCGTTCATCTGCGGTCGCTGCCTGGGTGGCAATTCCGGCGGCCTTCGGTAGCCTCCTCCTCTCTCCTGCAGCTGGACCATTTGCGCCGCCTTCCGGGCACGACGGAGTGGGCACCATTGACACTTGGCGACTCGCGCCCTCCTGGAGCGGCTGCGGTTTGTTATCGGCTGGCCTAAGGACATCGTTCAGCAACTTCATCATGTCCATGAAGCCGTTCTGGATTTCCTCCCTCAACGCCTGGCTCACTCCCGACTCCTGCGATGCACGATACGTTTGGGCCGCTTGTGCAAGAGCTGCGTTCATCGCCGACTCCGCCGCTGTATCCCGTCCCAGGCTCAGCTTTTGCGGACTCTTCTGCTACGGACCCAGAAATCGATCCTGCACCTCGACAATTCCCTTAAAATCCAGGACCCTGGGCGACCGCTGGTGCTCCAGATCCGCCGGTTGATCCCTAATCCGATCCACCGCACTACCGCCTACCGGCGTTTTGGGTAAACCCCCAGCCAGCGACATCCGCGGCAACTTCGCGGCACCCTCTACGTCCGTGGACCAGACATCGTCCTTGTCGTCGCCAGGAGGACCCATCGACCTGAGCTGCTGGCCGTGCCTATCCCTGCATCCTTACCCTCGGACATGTTTCCCAAGAATTTTGAAATAAATACTTAATAACTACTAATACGATAATAGATAATATGATACATAAATAAATAAATAAGACAAAAAATAAATACGATAAGAAATAATAAAATAAATATCGAAATAAATACAAAAATAACTAATAGCAAAAATAAATAACAATAAAAAAATCTTCCTCACTTCCCAACACCTTTCAAAATCTATTATTTTTTTTCCTACTACTCTGGACTTGGGGAGATGGAACTGACCCTCGCCGGTGGGCTTCCGACCTAACTTGTCTTGCGCTTTCTTCAAAACTCCTATTTTCCCGTCACCGCCTAGCCGTTCGTCAACTGGACTAGCTATCACCCGTGGTGATAGCCGCCAGTTAAGGACATCGGCTGGTTTGGCTCCTGTTGGCTTTTCTTTCCCGCCCCCTTTTTATACCCGTTACTCGTAGAGTAAAAGGGTGTACTAGATTCGTCGGAAAGTATGTAACAGGCAGAAGGAAGCGTTTCCGACCCCATAAAGTATATATATTCTTGATCAGGATCACTATCCGACTTGATCTAGCTATGTCCGTCTGTCCGTCTGTCCGTCTGTCTGTCCGGATGAACGCTGAGATCTCGGAAACTATAAGAGCTAGGCTATTGAGATTTGGCGTGCAGATTCCTGAGCTTCTTACGCAGCGTAAGTTTGTTTCAGTAGAGTGCCACGCCACTCTAACGCCCACAAACCGCCCAAAATTGTGGCTCCTACAGTCTTGATGCTAGAATAAAAATTTTAAATGAAATGTATTGTTCTTATCCCACTCTAACGCCCACATCGCTTAAATCTGTCTACCGCCGGTAGGTGGCGCATTTCAATCTCGCTTTGCTGCTTGCATATCTCCATTTTCCTTTGGTCCCTTTAGCTGAGTAACGGGTATCTGATAGTCGAGGTACTCGACTATAGCGTTCTTCCTTGTTCTATTTTAAATCGAGGCAACCGTGCAGCGCGTAGGGTTGCTACGGGTCACGATTACGCAATTAAGTTTACAACCGACATAAAATTAGAAATCCAGGACGGGAAAAAAAACCCAGGAACCCAACAACCTAACAAAAAACATTTCAAATAAATAAATAACAAAATACAAGCTTTAAAACTACTCTATCACAGAAATTATCACAGATTTTCTTCAGTGCATCCCGTGATGTAAATCTTGGTTTGCTCCAAGATGCCATCACCGGTTCACTGGTAAACCTGTAACCAGGAGCAAATCGTCGGCAATGTCCGCCGACCCGCCTCCCGTTCTACTTCCAACTTCCCTACACAGCTGACTTCCCCGTCACCACTCCCTTGCAATTGCCATCTATGTTGCAAGACATAGGTCGTGATGGCGGGGGCGTCAGGGTCATAAATGGGCGAGACGTCGTCGCCTCGACAATTTATTTTGGTTAATTTGGGCGCCAATATGTTACGAACTGCTTTTTTCGGTGGCAGTGCCGCTAGCTCAGTCTTTTCTCAAGGCTGAGTACCCCTAATGCCACAGCTCGCAACATAAATATCGATAACTTCACGGTCTCACATTACTAAACTATCGGTCATCACTAATGACCAAAAATGTAAGCAAAGCAAAAATCTACAAATATTGACGGAAAAATGGATTACATTTGGTGGCTATCGGTGACCTAGCCAAGCGCTCCCACCCAACCACGGATGCCCTCAAGATGCTACAGGGCACCACCCATTCTCAGTCGGCAGGAGCCCCCTCCTCGCGACTACGGCGGTTCCATCTCCCCCACTGGGAAAGTTTACTCACACATTGTGAGTATTACAAAGGTTTAATAAATATCGTAAGTGCAATCGTTTATATACATGACCTTTAAGACCGAAACCTGGCCGCCGTCTGAAATATTTACGCGGTCAAACCAGAGGATTTGTTTTGCTGGAATAGGGTACAGGCGCCGCGGAAACTATGCTCTACCAGTCATGTATTGGTAGAGCTCACATGGAAACGCGGCCGCGCGATGCGCGTGTGTATGGTCACCTAATCCTGAGGAGCTCCAGGGGAAAAGAAGGGACAGGCCAAAAGGTACGTAACTGCACTGTAAGCTATACCATCTAACTAATGCTCGCGACCTTTTTAATTTTAGGCAAACAACGAGGACAAATAAGGCTCTCGGGTCTAACTCCGGATAAATTCACAAACAGGGAAGTAAATATCAATATATATAATCAAAATACACGTGTATTTAATTTTTCTAAATTTCAGCCACTATTAAGCCGGGCGGCAAAGATAGCCCGGGTGGAAGACTTCTCGCCGGAGGCCAGCAGCGATACGGATCTCCACACAGAAAAACGGCGCTCTCCGGTGATTTGTGCAATGGCAGTCCGAGGTTCGGCTGCCAGACAAAATGGAGTTACTTCTCAGCGCCGCGATGCGACGGCTGGAAGTCCCCGAGATGAGGTGGACGCGGTACACCGGAACGGACTTACCGGGAAATGTGTGATGTCGTCGGCGTCGACTGCAAAAGGCTTTTCTGGATGGTCGTTGGTACGGGTCGAACGGACACCGGTTGCTGGACAGCCAAGTCGGGCTGGTAGGTATGGCGAAGTCGCGCAGATGTCAGTAGAACTCCATATAAATATTCCAGGGCCCTTGGGACCCCGGCTGCCTTTATAAATAATAAATATTAAAAACCGAACTACTATATAACTTTAACATCAGTCACTATTTAATTTTAAGCACAAAAAAATTTTTAGTATCACTTCTAGCTGCATCTGCCTGGTTGGACAGTATGGCCGCGACTATCTCGATATCTGCTGATCGTCGTTCATACTCCCCGCCATATTACATGGCCTCTCTCAAAATTGGGTCATTGGATACATGGGTCCATTTAAAGTAATCCCAGAGCGAGCCGGGACTAATCTTCAAATGGCCAGATCGCCCGCCAGACTCATCCCGCTGCTGCAACTATCGCCGTATCGACCTAACCTATCGATAAAGTCCCTCCCATTCGACTCCAATTGCAACAAATGTTAACGATGGCTACTGCGATGGCGGACCACAGGCGATGCTGAGCTGCGCTGAGCTAACGTGGTTAGCTGCTAGTTGAGATGGTGTATTACGAGCCCCATCCCCAGAGGTAGGAAGTAAAACCGCGGAGTTATGAGTTCTGTTGATAACTGATTTATTCTTCATTTGATACATGCTTATATACTACTTGGAACACGGAAGTTTAGTGTTATGATTAGTGAAATAAGCTATATTCTAAAGTAGGTAGGTAGTTAGGTAGGTCAGGGAGTTTTGATTATGGTAGCAGCTTGCGTAGTTGGCTCGGCTGACACTGCAAAATGTGCTGACTGCGTTGGCGGGTCAGTGTACCGTTGAGACAGACGGTGAGTTAGTGAGACGTAAAATATGCTGATCAGCAATTCTCATCTTCTGTGGGTGCTACCGAGCGCCTGGTACTGTTTCCAACTTTGCTATTGCTTGATTTGTTTGGTGCTGGTCATGTTTAGCATCTTTGGGTACGAACATTCTCCCCCATTGAGGGGTACCCTCAATTAAGGCGTGATGTCGGTCAACCACATTTGCAAATCGGAGGACCATGGAGGATCCTTCCTTCAGCTGCGGAGATTCATGTTTGTGATTAAGGTCCTTCATACCTTCTTGATGCTGCTTAACACTCCTCTTTGCGATAAAATTGACATTACCGTGGGGACTGAAATAGAGCCCTCGTAGAATTTGATCATTTGGCACGTCAATGGTATGTGAACTTTCTGCAACAAAACTTAGATATTTATTGGTTAAATTTAGAAATGTTAATCAAAAGTCAGGCTTCTTGTAGGTTTTAAGTTGATGAGAAGTCGGTTCTGTATTAATTGTTTTTTTTTCTTGTAGTATAAAGTTCAGTCAGCTGCAATGAACTATTATGTATAGCGGTTGATTCTCTTTCGGACGAGTCAGTGTCGCTAGTTCTTGATTGGCTACATATATCTTCATGCTCCTTTATTTTATGATCCATCTATGCTAAGTTCGATAAATGAATGCCTTCTTCACCGAGTGAAATCTCATTCTGCCATTTGCTATCTTCTATATCAAATTGATTATCATTCATCGGATTTTTATCTTTCGTTGGCTCATAAGCAGCGTTCAGTCCTGCAAGATCATCTCTGTCTTCTACCAGAATAGGGTTGATTTCCGAATCAGATGAGGTTTCCTTATTGAGAAAACCTGTGATTACATAACCAAGCCATGTGCCTTGTGCCAAAGGTTTATTAGGTCCTAGTTCAAGAAGATCACCGGTTATTACACGAGAATATACATCAACCCCTAAGGTTGGGGCAATGGGTGCAGGTTTCCGAAAGTCAGGATCTGCTAACGGCAGTCCCTCGGGTATATTAAGATCGGTTGCAATCGGTACTGAAGGTTGGTCTGTAATGACTGTGGGAATGATAAATACCTCTACTAGTGTTTCAAGACCTGATGTACATGATGAGAGCCTTAGTATTGATCCAATTCCTAATGTTGTTTTCCTTTAATTCCAGATATTTCAATCGGTGACGACATTTCCTTAAGAGATAGCAGATCTGCCATTCTCCTCGAGATAAGATTCACCTGTGATCCAGCACCTATTACAGCGCGACATGTTTGTAGTTGACCGGTTGGCCCTTGTAATGATACCTTGGCGGTCGCGAGCAGAGTATATCCTCTAGGGTTGTCGTAGCCTGCAATGGTTGCTGCGCCGGCCACTGGATTGCTAGTCGGTCCTTGGTGTAACAGCGAATGATGCCGTTGCTGGCAGACTCGACAAGTGGTCGTTAATCCACCGCATTTAACCTTATGAGCTGTAGACAAACAACTTGGGCATGCTCCTACTTGAATAATAGCTTGGCGCCGTGAATAATGGCTTGGGTCCATTTCCTGGAAACTGCTACATACTCTAAGATTATTTGGTCTCTTCGTTTTGAACTGACTGATGGCGGAGTGTTGCTGTAGGTTGAGCGCTTATCGTCTCCAGTATGCAAGCGCGCCGCTTAATAAACGTCAGTACACTTCTTAACGTTGGAATTTCCGTTGGTGCATCCGCTGAATTTTCCAGAGCAGCTAGAGACTGCTGATAATAAAACACAGGATTGGATCCCAGGTTTTTGTGCTCACATCGAGGTTTTTAAGAGTACTTATTATACCCTTGCAGATGGTATATTGATTTCAGTCAGAAGTGTGCAACGCAGTGAAGGAGACGTTTCCGACCCCATAAAGTATATATTTTCATGATCAGCAAGACTAGACGAGTCGATCTAGCCATGTCCGTCTGTCCGTCTGTCCGTCCGTTTCTACGCAAACTAGTCTCTCAGTTTTAAAGCTATCGGGCTGAAACTGTCCCAAAAGTCTTATATCTTTTGCAGGTAGTATATAAGTCGAAACCAACCGGATCGGACAACTATATCTTATAGCTCCCATAGGAAAAATAGGAAAAAAAAATTTTTTTTTTAAATATATCTTTGGCATATAACTTCCTAAATTAGCTTTAAATTTCGAAATAAATTTTATCGAAATCGGACGACTATATCATATAGCTGCCATAGGAACAATCGGAAAATTGGTGGAAAAATAATATGAAACAAATTATAGCTTCGGTGTTTTTCAACATATAACCTCCTACGCTTGGAAATAACCTTTTTTTAATAAGTTCTGAATTTCGAATTTAATTTGATCAAAATCGGACGACTATATCATATAGCTGCTATAGGAACGACCGGGAAATTGGTGGGAAAATAATATGAAACAAATTATAGCTTCGGTGTTTTTTGACATATTATCTTACACTATTGGGAATATTATTTTTTGTGTTTTTAAATTTAATAGTTATAGCTGCAAGGGTATACAAGCTTCGGCATGCCGAAGTTAACTTCCTTTCTTGTTGAGTTTTGATAGTGTCATGTTAGGCCCTAAGTTGGCGCGAGGAGCCGTCTAAAGGCTTATGGTCAATAATTTTTGCTATGGCGGCGAATACTAGTATTTTTCCGTTGTGGTACCTGGCCTTCAATCGCAACCAAGTATCGTCATAGCCACCCTGTGAGAAGGCTGTGTCTGTCAAAGCGTTCCTCGCTTCACCATGAAGCGAACTCTGTAGAATATGTAGTTTTTGACTGGCTGAATATAGTTTATTATGTACCAATTCCACAAAGAGATCATGGAACCGTGGCCATTCTAGATACTCGCCGTTGAACTCCGGAATGCTAATTGGCGGAAGTGCCAAGTTAAGTCTCATTGGCGCGTCGTTTTCTCGAAGCAGGTTCATTTCGTATTCCTCGAATAATGTGTGGAATTGGGCTAGCTCTGCTTCTGCCAGAGCTGCGGCCCCAGGTGTGCTATCCAATTCGTCGTGAGCTTGCCTCAGTAACGCTCAATGGAGGTCCAGGTGCCTTTGTAGGGCTGGAGTGACGGTTGGGGCGTTCGAGGCTAATGTTAATAATGATTCCAATTCGTTGCATCTTCTCTGCAACTGTCGGTTCATCGTGTCAGTTGCGGAGTCTCCTTTGACTTGATCTCCTGTTGTGATCTTGATATTGGCCGAAGTTCGTCTGGGGCCTTCGAAAGCCCGCTTCCAGTCGGCATGTTGTCCAGAGAGATTTTTTGATATTTTTCAACCGGCTCCTTAAGTGCTACTAGTCGTGAAGAGTACTCACTTCCAGTGAGTAATGCCGCTTGCTGGACTTCTTCATCTAGGTCGCAAAACTGCAGCCAGAGATCGGTTTACTGATTTAGCTTACCGGAATAATAAAATAAAATTAAATAAAATAAAATAAAATAAAATAAAATAAAATAAAATAAGGTGGAAAATAATTAATAATAATCCCCTTAAGTCTCCAAATTTCAAAATAGTGACCGTAACAAAAAAATTCACTGCTCTATCAAAACAAAAGAAACCATCATCAAAAAACAATTTAAATAAACACCGCTACAAAGCAGGAAGACCTAAATGTTTAACATCTAAAAAGAAGCAGAGAAGAACGACACCGAGAGGATCATCCATCACGAGAAGGATGATCCTGTCGGATGATCCAGGACCATCAAGCAACAAGAAGGCAATTAATGAAGTTGATTCGAGAGCGATAATAATATTTTATTATTATACAAGAATTTTCTATAAGGAAAATAATAAAAGAAAGTGGAAGCTTTAATATCTGATTTTGAAAAAATTCTTAAATAAATAAAATTCAACCAGCTACGCTGAAACAAATAATAAAAGACCACACATAATGAATCCGCCATATCAGGCGGTGTTCAGGCCCACTGTCCGGCGAATCTGGACTGGCCCCGCTATCCAGCTGCACCAGCTGCACCGCTCTACCGCTCTCCCGCTCTCCCGCTCTCTCGCGCTCCCGCTCTCCTGCGCTGTTCCTAGCTCCCGCCATGAAGTCTCCGCTGCGCTTTGGAGCGCAGAGCGGAGCTTAGACTAAGTCAGTTCGATTTCTGGAGTGCAATTGAAATAAACCGCGGTCGTACCCCCGCCTACTTTGTTACCAGTTTAACTTCTTGTGCACTTTTATTTCCGACTAAGGGGCAAATACGCGTTCGAGTGGTTTCTCCCCTACAGCTTCATCAGCACCAGCAGCAAACCGCACCAGCAGCAAGCCATCGAAGCCCAGCGCATCAGCCCGCCGACGCCGCCAGTTTTGCCGCCGTCGCCTCCCACGCCATTCCACCAGCACCTCGACGGTACCCCGCTACCCCCCGTCGTACATTTTGCTCCAATCGAGCCGATAAGATAAGTAAAGCTTTTCGTCTTATTAATTGCCGGTCTGCAGTCAGCCACTCGAAAATATAATTCGTTTGACTTTCTGTACGATTTGTCCAAAATCCTAGTCCGATTAAATCCGACAACGGCAATTAATAAATTACTTCGCCATTTTTTCTTCGATTTTCCTTTTTCTACGTGCGGCCATATTGCCAATTTTTTCCGACTCCTTTTTTAATTGCATTTGGCCGCTCATCCATACATACATACACTTGTATAAAATCGAGAAAAAATATTCCAAGCTTGAAAAAATATTGTGCAAATATAAGCCAAGCATACAGTGAGAATTATTTAATTTCCAGTGTTCTGCCAATTCAGGCCCCCAAAACTTTTCAAAATTTTTCTCACTGTATATCCGCAGCCGCTAAAATACTTGCACATATTTTTTCGTTTTTCCAAATACAGTCCACACACAATAAATCGAAAACTTCCATAACAACACATACCCCGCCGGTAATAATTATTTAATAAATTTAAAACCGGCGAAAATTACATATATACAAATATCTACATCCATACAAATATCTACATATATACAAATATCTACATCCATACAAATATCTACATACGTATAAATATCTACATATATACACATATCTACATACAGTCACATATAATTTTTAACTCCACCATCCCGTTCCGACTAATTAAAGTTTTCCGTCGGCCATCCGGTAAAAAATAATAAAATAAAAAATTACACCAACCGACGTGAAAATTTTTTGGTCATTGTGTTTTATTTACCATCCAACTTTTTTAGTATTTTTTTCGGTATTTGGTATTTACTCCGTAAAATTTATTTTACTTAAACGCGAAAAATACCAGCACTCCACTGCATGCATAGCAGCCTCCGTCCACCAATTTTTTTGGTATATTTTTAGTATTTTTCCCTGGGAATATTAAATCAAATTAAAGCAATTAAATAATCAACCGATCGCATTCTCCGGCCAACAACTTATTGGCATAATTTGGTATTTTTTCTGCATTCAGAAGTTTAAATAAAGGCGAAATAGTACAATTACTCCACCGGGGACTATATATTAACACATAGTTGGTATTTTTCCCCCTCAATTTATCCAAACGCAAAATACCAGCAAAAATATACCAAACTTGATCCCATCCAATACATATACCAAAAGGTTTAAATAATATAGTATTACTTCTCAACGGGTGATATTCGAACTCCTTTCTCACCGTTCCTAATCCGTATCATTGGGTTTAATTCCGCAAAGTAACCAAGTCGGTACTTGCTTCCAATTTCTATTTCTCCGACCCACTACCTTTTTTGTCGACACCTCGTTCCACTGTTCCAAAAGTGGGCCAGGTTTCCTATTTATCCGACATAAATAAAGGCGAGCAGATTCTGATCCAAAACAAAAAAAAAGAAAAAAAGGTCATTTCCCTTAAATGTCCGTTGGAAGTGATAACAACAAGTTGTCTATTCCACCTGCCGTAGTCCCAGGCATATCCGTAGATCCGCCCACACCCGAACTAACCGGCAAGACCTCGTCGCCCCGAAAAAGGGCCACCCGTGCAAACGTCAAAATGGCACTAACACCTCCCCAAATCGCTCTCAACAAATTTACTGAGGTCTCAGATCGGCTGAGTGAGTTTGAATCCAGAGCAAACACTCCTTCGCCGATCCCTCCTACTCTGTCCATGCTGAACATCCGCCGCGAAGAAATACGCGCGTTATGGGACCGCATCAAGGCAGAATACGATGAATGCACCGGGTGCATAGCAGCAGCCGGAGACAGTGCAGCTGATAGCTTGCCAGTTCTCAAGGCTAAATACGGCTACTGCTATTCCGTTTATGAGAGATGTGGGGCTCAGATCGCGGATATGATAGCCCAGGCTCCCCAAGTTCAAGCTGTTCCTACCCAGAATTATATTTCCTCTGGATGTCGGCTGCCTCCGTGCGATACAGAGGTTTTCACCGGAGATTATCTGCGGTGGCCGACCTTTAGGGATCTGTTTACGGCCATTTATATAAATAATCCAAGGCTGACGCCAGTCGAAAAATTGTTTCACCTAAATGCCAAAACAAGCGGCGATGCACACACGATAGTGTCGAACTCCCCCCTTACTAACGACGGTTTTCGCTCAGCTTGGGCTAACCTAACTGAGCGTTTCGAAAACAAGCGGTTGTTAGTAAATAGCCAATTGAAAATACTTTTCAATGTGCAGTCCGTTAATCAGGAATCTGGGTCAGCTATCCGTGAACTTCAACGTACCATCCAGGGTTGCCTTACGGCTTTAGAAATGTCCGGAATTGAAACAGAAAATTGGGATTGCCTCCTAGTGTACATGTGCTCCTCCAAACTTCCTAAGCTCACGCTATCCTTGTGGGAACAGTCCCTGCACAACAAGGCAGAGATTCCGACGTGGCAGGAACTGAACGCCTTCCTTACGGAGCGTCACCGGACCTTAGAAGCCATAGACGACGTACGGCCGTCGGGCTCGAGTCAATCTCTGCCAAAAACATCCGCCCCCACTGCAGCGCCTCGAAGAATAAATTCTTACGAGACAAGGGTAGCACCCAAGCCAAAAGGATGTGACCTTTGTAAGAAGGAAAACCATCCTGTCCGCACATGTGCACGGTTCCTCCAGATGACGGTCGACGAGCGTTCGGCATACATAAAGAGGAAGCAGCTGTGTCTAAACTGCTTCGCACGAGGGCATCAGCTGCGTGATTGTGAGAGCACTCATAGTTGCTTTACGTGCCGCGGCCGCCATCACACCTTACTACATAGAGGCAACTTCTCCCAATCGCCTTCGAATCCCGCCCCAAGACCCAGATCAAGACCAAGTACACCAGTTGCCACCGCTTCCCGGTCCACGGACTCTACAGTCCAAAATTACTTCGCGACGGGGTATAGATCCGTCTTGCTGGGCACCGCCATAATTGACATATGTCACCTGGGGTCAGATTTTAAAGCTCGCGCCTTGATAGATTCAGGATCAGAGGCAACCTTTATTTCTGAGCGGCTTTTCAAACTGATTAAGTTGCCTCACCAGGTAATCCGAGCCCAAGTATCAGGCTTAAACCAGACAGTATCCGCTGAATCCAAAAAGCTCTGTCAGTTTACCATCCGTTCTCCGACCAGGCCTGGCTTGCAAATAAACACTACGGCCTATGTTCTTCCTCAATTAGCTGGAAACCTTCCATCTTGTCCGATTCCGCAACAGTTTCTACGGGATCTTCCCGAACTGTCACTAGCGGATCCAAAGTTCTACGAGAGTGCACAGATAGATATTCTGGTCGGGGCCGACATACTGCCATCCATTCTCCTAAGCGGCACCCGGCCGAATATTTGTGGCTCTCTCCTCGGGCAAGAAACCATTTTCGGGTGGATTCTAACAGGACCCGTTCCTGCTCCAAGGGAAAATCAGATTTCCGTTTTTTCCACACGAATCTCCCATACAGTTGACACGTCCCTGGATAGGCTTCTCACCAAATTTTGGGAGGTGGAGGATCTGCCAGTAAAAGTGACAAAATCTTCCGATTTGGCTTGTGAGGAAAATTTTCTCCGAACGACTACGAGAGACGATAACGGCAGGTATGTCTTAAGTCTTCCGTTTCGTGATCCTCAGAACGTAAAATCCGCCCTCGGTCACTCCAGATCCTCCGCGTTGTCGCAGTTCCTAAGAACCGAGCAACGCCTGAAGAGGGACTGTCAGCTGAAAGCCAAATACGACTCCGTGATTCAAGAGTATCTCGACCTCAATCACATGAAAGAGGTCCGTCCTACCCATAATTCTGCCAGTTATTACCTTCCGCATCATGCCGTGCTTAAGCCGGAAAGTACAACCACTAAGTTACGTGTGGTTTTCAATGCCTCCAGCCCTTCAGAGAATGGGGTCAGCTTAAATGATATCCTTCATGATGGCCCAGTCTTACAGTCCGATCTAACTATCCAGATCCTGAAATGGCGATATTTCCGATACGTCTACAGTGCCGATATCGAGAAAATGTATCGGCAGATATGGGTAGATCCGAAGCATTCCCCGTTCCAACGCATTTTATTCCGCAATAGCGAGGGGCACATTCGAGATTTCGAATTACAGACGGTAACTTTTGGAGTCAATTGCGCGCCATTCCTGGCCATTCGAGTCCTGCAACAGTTGGCAACTGACGTGCAGCTCAGCCATCCAAGAGCGAGCAATGTCATTCGAAATAATATGTATGTAGACGATGTCCTTTCGGGAGCTGACTCCGCCGAGGACGCTAAGTCCATTGTTCGCGAGCTACAAAGTGCTCTAGATTCCGCGGGGTTTCCACTGAGAAAATGGACCTCCAACAACAAAGAAATATTAGCTCATATCCAAAGCGATCATCTTCTGACAGCCGACTTCCTCGAGATCGACACTGAGAGCACAGCCAAAACTCTCGGCGTACGATGGAAGGCGACGTCCGATGAGTTCTTTTTCGTCCCACCAGATTTAGCAACGGAAATCTCCCACACGAAACGACAAGTCCTTTCCCAAATTGCCAAGCTATTTGATCCAGCAGGCTGGCTCGCTCCATTTGTTGTGTGTGCCAAAATCTTTATGCAAGAGATTTGCCTTCAGGATCTAGGCTGGGACGATAAACTTCCAATTGAGCTGTGCCAAAGATGGAACAGCTTTCTCCAGAGCTATTCGGTCCTAGACCAGGTCAGAATACCCAGATGGGTTTCCTTTCGTCCAGAGTTCCGCGTAGAGCATCACGGATTCTGTGACGCCTCGCAAAAGGCATACGGTGCTGCGATCTATGTGCGCGTAGAAGTGGGCCATAAAACGATGGTGCACTTGCTCACGGCCAAGACGCGTGTGGCGCCAGTCAAAACGGTGTCCCTTCCCAGGCTGGAGTTATGTGGGGCTCTCCTTTTGTCCGAGATGGCCGAAGCCATTCTTCCAAATATGCCGAGGCTGACCTCAAAATTCCATTGTTGGACCGATTCCACGATTGTGCTAGCATGGTTAGCAAAACCAGCGTGTCATTGGACTACGTTCGTTGCCAACAGGGTGACGAAGATCACCGAGTCCACTGAGGCGGCTAATTGGTCGCACGTTCAATCCGAACATAATCCAGCTGATTTGGCTAGTCGAGGAGTTCCCCTCCAAGAGCTGGTGGATAACCCGCTTTGGTGGCATGGACCCACTTGGCTGCAACGTCCACGCGATCATTGGCCCGGCCAGGGAACCGACCTGCCGGTGACTGAGATCGAAAAGCGTGCCGTTAAAGTCCATGTGGCGTCTATGCCGTCAGAAGATTTCCTAGATCGCTTTTCCAAGTTAGATAGAGCTTTGCGGGTCCTCGCGTATGTCCATCGATTTGTCCAACGATGTCGAAGACAATCACCGTCTTCCGGGGTCCGTCTAGAGGCCCAGGACGTTGCCGCCGCGGAAGAACTCATGACGATTTGCACTCAGCGCAGGTATTTTTCTGAAGAATACCGCTGCTTGAGTCAGAAGCGTCCTGTGCCCGCGGCGAGTTCGATTCTCTCCCTGAACCCCTTTCTAGATAAGAAAGGGGTAATCAGGGCATGCGGCCGCGTAACGGCCTCCGACAGTTTGCGGTATGATGAACGACATCCGATAATCCTGCCGTACGAATGTGCACTCTCGCGGCTTCTGGTCAAATTCACGCATCTCATTACGTTGCATGGTGGCAACCAGTTAGTGGTGCGTCTCACTCGGTCCAGATACTGGGTTCCGAGAATAAAGAACTTGGTGAAGGCAGTGGTTAACTCCTGCAAGGTCTGCGTTATCCACAAAAAGAGATTGCAAGTCCAGATGATGGGAAGTTTTCCGAAAGAGCGAGTGTCCTTTTCCCGCCCGTTCACGTACACAGGGATGGACTACGCCGGCCCGTTTGACATAAAAAATTATACCGGAAGAGCTTGTCTCATTACGAAAGGGTATGTGTTGGTTTTCGTTTGTTTTTCTACAAAGGCCATCCATCTAGAGCCTACATCCGACTTAACGACTGAAAAGTTTCTCGCCGCTTTCGCTCGTTTCGTCTCTAGAAGAGGGTGTCCTCGCCAAGTCCAATCCGACAATGGAAAGACCTTCGTCGGCGCCTCCACCGTGCTTTCCCGAGACTTCCTGCAAGCCGTTAAGGAGTCTGTGACCGATGCCTATAGTCATCAGCAGCTCACCTGGCAATTCATTCCTCCTGGGGCACCCCATATGGGAGGCCTATGGGAAGCTGGTGTCAAGAGCTTCAAGACCTTGTTTTACAAGTCCACCGCTACGCGGAAGTACACCTTTGAACAGCTGTCCACCCTCCTAGCGAGAATCGAAGCTTGTCTGAATTCCAGACCGCTATCTCCCATGTCCGAGGATCCAACTGATCTCTTAGCGTTGACACCAGGGCACTTTCTTGTTGGTGGACCTCTTCTATCCATAGTGGAACCTGAAGTAAAGGGCGAATCCAAGTCCATTCTGAACCGGTGGCAGCACTTAAAGTCTCTCCATCAACAATTCCGCACTCGATGGAAGGATGAGTACCTTAAGGAGCTCCACAAGCGCAACAAGTGGCAAGTCCCCACAGAAAATCTGCGTGTTGGCGATCTGGTCGTCGTTAAGGATGACAATTTGCCCTCAAATGAGTGGCGACTCGGAAGAATAGACTCCGTTTTTCCGGGAGCCGATGGTAATGTCCGCGTAGTCGACATTCGTACGACACGCGGCATTGTCAAACGTCCAGTGACCAAGGTGGTTCTTCTTCCAAGAGAGCCGCCCAAAACTACCTCGTAACGAGCCGCGTTTCTTATACACCCTAGTCCGTAGCCATTATCCACGTCAGTGTTAATCAGCCCTGTTTGTTTTTTTCCTTATCCACACTCTAAACAGGAAAATGGCTCCCCGTCCACGTAGCGCTCAGGCTCTGGATAGCAGACGTACTCGAGGTACTCAGTCCTACCGATGCCGAGTCTGCCGCGGAATCCATCCTCTTCGGAAGTGTCAGAGGTTCCTAAAGCTGAGCGCAGAGAAGCGGCTGCGGGCAGTGCTTATTAACAAGTACTGCGCGAACTGTCTCGCACACGAGCACTCCACTGGGAGCTGTCGTAGCGGTGACCGGTGCAGAACGTGCAACCGGGATCATCACACGCTGCTGCACATGCATGACCTTGGTTCCCGGAAAAAGTCCGGCTCCAAGCAAAAGTCCCGCTCCAAGCAACAGCCCGCTTCTCCGCAGCGTTCGCGCCGGCAAGATCCGCCAACTCGCCAAACGCCTGCTCCTCCAACGCGCTCAGCATCCTTGACACCAGCTCCGTCGCTCGCCGCACTTCTCCAGCGGCATAGCGTTAATGTCCTCCCGACTGCTGTGGTGATCGTCGAGACCGGAGAGAAGAAGTTCGACACCGCCGCACTCATCGATCCGTGCACCCCGACAAGCTCCATTGATGCATCCCTGGCCGCCGCGTTGCGTTTGCCGACAACAAACGTGGGCGACGAGAGCATATGCACGGCGACGATTCGTTCGAAGGTCGACGAGGCCATCAAGCTGGAGGTGGTCCTCAAGATCGAGCCGAACGTGCGCATCCGCACTCCCATCCGTGCGCTCAGTGAGAGCGTCGTTCAAAAATTTAAGGAGCTACCGCTCGCGGATGAGGTTTTCCACCGGCCAGCCACGATCTCATTGATCCTGGGCGCAGACGTCTACCCGAAGGTGATAAAGCCGGGCTTTCACATGATCGACGAGGGACTGCCGGTAGCCCAGAAGACGGTGTTCGGGTGGATCGTCTCCGGCGCCTGTACGCAGGTTTGAGGCGTAGGCGGCTGGCCGAAGTTCCGTCTCCGTTATTATTTTTGCAACGCTAGCGATTGCAAGGGGGGCGGAATGTTCAGGCCCACTGTCCGGCGAATCTGGACTGGCCCCGCTATCCAGCTGCACCAGCTGCACCAGCTGCACCGCTCTACCGCTCTCCCGCTCTCCCGCTCTCTCGCGCTCCCGCTCTCCTGCGCTGTTCCTAGCTCCCGCCATGAAGTCTCCGCTGCGCTTTGGAGCGCAGAGCGGAGCTTAGACTAAGTCAGTTCGATTTCTGGAGTGCAATTGAAATAAACCGCGGTCGTACCCCCGCCTACTTTGTTACCAGTTTAACTTCTTGTGCACTTTTATTTCCGACTAAGGGGCAAATACGCGTTCGAGTGGTTTCTCCCCTACAGCTTCATCAGCACCAGCAGCAAACCGCACCAGCAGCAAGCCATCGAAGCCCAGCGCATCAGCCCGCCGACGCCGCCAGTTTTGCCGCCGTCGCCTCCCACGCCATTCCACCAGCGCCTCGACGGTACCCCGCTACCCCCCGGCGTACAGGCGGTAACAAATAATGCTAAATGCAGGACATTTAATTTAAAAAAATGTAAATTTTGAATTGAGTCCATTGGGAGAGGAGATTGTGAACTGAAGATCGGCAGCTATCTCACAAAACAAAAAAGGTTGAAGATTTTCAGATAGAGATTATTGATCCCAATATTAAATGCGACACGTCTTATGAGATCATCATCGGTTAGAGAGTATAAAGGTGAGGATGAAAATATGTAAGTTGCAGAGAATCAGCTGAAATAGCTATGGGCAATATGCCAGAGGCAGTGAAAGGTTTTATTCTCCTTATCTATTTTGAGAAATAAAATAAGGGGAATGGCAAATGATGTATGTTATTAACCCATAATGGTACGGTATTATGTTTCGATGCCATAATGGCCAGACTTGACTTCGTCTCTAGTGACAAACGTCCCATTCATACTATCGAACAAGAATTGAGTGTATTGATTCAGGGAAAATTATCCATAATGGATATTTTCTCAATTAATCCTCGTGACTTACCAAATGCAATGGTAATAGTTCAAGAGTTAGAAAGTAACAACAAATTGTTTCTCAACTTCTCAGAGAAAATAAAACGAGCCAAACTCGGGTGGAAATGGACAAACACAGTTAATCCACAAACTCAAACAACAAAACAATAATTTTAGCAACCAGAGGAACAATAACAATTTACGGTTTAACAAAGACACTAATCAGATCAAAAATACTTTTTGTAATTTAAATAAAAATAAAAATAATTCCTGGAACCCGGGCAGGTTTAATCAACAAAATCAATGAAACATCTATGGGCAGCCACAAAATAAGCCAGAGCCAATGGAGACAAACGACTCTGTTCAGGTTAAGAATGGGGCCAATAACAAGGCTATAATAAATATAAAAATAACAACTTTAATCATAACAAGAAAGGAAGTTAACTTCGGCAAGTCGAAGTTTGTATACCCTTGCAGGTATAATTATTAAATTTAAAAATACAAAAAATGATATTCCCAACAGTATACGATAATATGTCAAACAAGGAAGAACGCTATAGGCGAGTACCTCGACTATCAGATACCCGTTACTTAGCTAAAGGGACCAAAGGGAAATGGAGATATGCAAGCAGCAAAGCGAGATTAAAATGCGCCAACTACCGGCGGTAGACAGATTTAAGCGTTATGGGCGTTAGAGTGGGCGTGTCGTTATTTTTGGGTCAATCGATAGGTATTGACGAGACCAATACAGTTCAGTTAAAATTTTGCATCTAGCATAAAAATTGTGGGCGCCACAGGCTTGGGCGGTTTGTGGGCGTTAGAGTGGGCGTGGCATATTTGCGTAACAAACTTGCGCTGCGCACAATGCTACGGAATCTAAATCTGAGATCCCAATTCTCTATCCTTGATAGTTTCCGAGATATTCACGTTCATACTTACGATTTTTTGAAGTTTGTGGGCGGTTTGTGGGCGTAAAAGTGAGCGTGGCAAACTTTTTTTTTAACAATCGATAGGTATTGATGAGGACAATACATTTCAGTTAAAATTTTTATTCTAGCATCAAAACTGTAGGAGCCACAGTTTTGGGCGGATTGTGGGCGTTAGAGTGGGCGTGGCACTCTACTGAAACAAACTTGCGCTGCGTAAGAAGCTCAGGAATCTGCACGCCAAATCTCAATAGCCTAGCTCTCATAGTTTCCGAGATCTCAGCGTTCATCCGGACGGACAGACAGACGGACAGGCGGACAGACGGACATGGCTAGATCGACTGGGCTAGTGATTCTGATCAAGAATATATATACTTTATGGGGTCGGAAAGCTTCCTTCTGCCTGTTACATACTTTCCTACGAATCTAGTATACCCTTTTACTCTACGAGTAACGGGTATAAAAACACTAAAGCTATATGATGTAGTCGTCCGATTTTGATAAAATTAAATTCGAAATTCAGAATTAATTAAAAAATGTTATTTCCAAGCGTTGGAGGTTATTTGTTAAAAAACACCAAAGATATAATTAAAAAAATTTTTTTTTCTCTATTATTCCTATTGAAGCTATAGGATATAGTTGTCCGATCCGGCTGGTTCCGACTTATATACTACCTGCAAAAGATATAAGACTTTTGGGAAAGTTTCAACCCGATAGCTTTAAAACTGAGAGTAGTTTGCGTAGGAACGGACGGACAGACGGTCATGGATAGATCGACTCGTCTAGTCATGCTGATCAAGAATATATATACTTTATGGGGTCGGAAACGTCTCCTTCACTGCGTTGCAAACTTCTGACTGAAATCAATATACCCTCTGCAAGGGTATAAAAAGTTGGATCAAATTAAAAGAAATGAAACCCAGTACACTCAGCAAGGACAACCCGAAAATAAAAGGGTACCAACTGGAACTGTTAATCATCCGGCTAGAAAGACGATTGAACAATATTGAGGAGGACCATTTTTCAGGCAAAAGTCAGGAGTAGGCTTACCCTACTTAATAAGAAATGATAGTAAAATAAATTAAAAGTTTAAAATACTGGGGCAATTTCGTGCTTTATTAAAACACGAATTTATAAAAATATGAATGATCTTCCAATATTTAAAAGAGTATACACAGTAAATAGATATTCAATAATTAAGTACTATCACAGTAAATAGATATTCAATAATTAAGTACTATCACATGATACCTATATTAAGTAAGCGATGTACACTTTATGAAATAAAAGGGTACTAGTTGGTTATAACCTTTTGAAAAAAATGGGAGCTTTGACTGATACAGCTATAGGAGTGAATAAATATAACAGAGAAGAAGAGAAATTTAATGATAACGGGGACACTTTAAGCCAACTTTCCATAACAGAAGAAAACACCATTCTTCCATTAAATATATATATGTATATACTTCTTATTAAAAAAATACTTTAATTAAGGGCTTAAATCAGATCTGAATCTGAAGTGGGTATTCAAAGCGAATTTAGTTTGGGATATAAAAATCCTGAACACGCCGTCGTTGAATTACCCGAAAAAGATAAAAGTTTTGGATTTCAAAATTCTGAACACGCCCTCTTGGAAATATCCGACAAAAAAAAAATAAACATAAAAATATTATCTGCAGATCAAAGAAAAGATTTGGAGAATGAAATATTGAATATTATCAATGAGGAGCATTCAAAAATAAATATGCAGATCCCTTTAAGAACGGATATTCTCGGTGAAATAAATACCGAAAATGATAGAGCTATTTACAGTAAACATTATCCTCTGAAATTAGTGGAATGCTAAAAGAAGAAATTATAAGGCCAAGTAGAAGACCTTATAGTTTCCCTGTACTAGTGGTACTAAAAAAGCGTTTCAACGAAGATGTAACTCCAAAACTCAGACTCGTAATAGATTATACAAGACTCAATGAAAATACTAAATGCAAATGAAGGAACCTTCGGTGATTTTGTCAAATCTTGAAAAAGCTAAATACTTTTCCACAACTGATTTGGAATCTGAATTTCATCAGATTCTTATGAATGAAACAGGCATTCAGAGAACCTCATTCTCAATAAACAATGGGAAATACTGATTCCTAAGAATGCCTTTCGTGTTAACAAACGCTCCTAGAATATTCCAACGAGCAATGGATATTATTTTAAGAGAACTAGTGGGTAAAACGAGTTATGTTTATATGGATGGCATTATTACATTTTTAAAGACGATTGAACAACATTTCAAAGATTTAGAATAATAAAAAATTTGGCTGAACGCAATCATGAAAATTTTGATTACAAAATCAAAGTTCTTTAAACTAGAAGCTAACTTTCTCGGTTACGTTGTTTTTCACAATGTGTTCCCGCTTCCTAAAAGTATTCGAGAGTTTAGAAGCTTTCTTGGCCTTACAAAAATTTGTGGAAAATTACGCAAAGATTGGGAAAACTTTAATAAAATATTTACTTTAAAAAAGCATCACGTAAAACTTGAATACGTAATACTTGAAAGATAATTTAATCGCACAAATAGAACTATTACAACCATTTACTCTAACAACTGATGCTTCTAAATTACATTTATTTTAACAACTTTAACTAAAACCGAACAACTATGTGCTTTTAAAAATCTGTGGACCCACTTATATGGGGTTAACAACATCGAGACCTACACTGATCATCAACCTCATTCAATGAATGAAGAGATAATATTCCTTCACTGAAAGTTGTTCAGCCAAAAATATTAATAAGCCAGGGGCAATAAGCGTTGTAGCGGATGCTTTATCAAGGATCCAAATAAACAACGTAACGGAAAGTATCGAATCGGCCTCAGATCTAAGCACTCTGCATTTGGCAGAGAGTAGTTATACCCGTAACTCGTAGAGTAAAAGGGTATACCAGATTCGTCGGAAAGTATGTAACAGGCAGAAGGCGTTTCCGACCCCGAGTCGATCTAGCCATGTCCGTCTGTCTGTCCGTCCGGATGAACGCTGAGATCTCGGAAACTATAAGAGCTAGGCTATTGAGATTTGGCATGCAGATTCCTGAGCTTCTTACGCAGCAGCGTGCCACGCCCACTCTAACGCCCACAAGCCGCCCAAAACTGTGGCTCCTACAGTTTTTATGCTAGAATAATATTTTTAACTGAAATGTATTGTTCTTATCAATACCTACCAATTGATCCAATAAAAGTTTGCCATGCCCACTCTAACGCCACAAACCGCCCAAGCCTGTACCGCCAACAAATTTCATGCTACAAAAAATTGTTAACTAAAATGTATTAGTCTCGGCAATACCCATCGATTGACCCAAAAAAAGTTTTCCACGCCCACTCTAACGCCAATATCGCTTAAATCTGTCAGCCGTCCACATCCCCATATTTCGATCTCGCTTTGCTGCTTGCATATTTCCATTTCCTTTTGGTTCCTTTAGCAGAGTAACGGGTATCTGATAGTCGAGGTACTCGACTATAGCGCCCTTCCTTGTTAATTTTTCGTTTCAACACCTCTTCTGCACGAATACATCAAAGGTTTAAAATTTGTATTCCTTGCGCGGCGGCTAACGGCGTTCATCGAAAGTCTCTCGCGAAATCTGGTATTTTTCTGGTATTTCCTTAGATCACCTGAGACCTCGATAATAAACAGATCCGACGAAAAGCGCTAGCCGCCTATTTGTTCCTCGCTCCCTCCTATGGTTAGCTCGCATTTTTCGTCGATGTGAGTACTAGGCTTAAGCGTGAGGCTGCACGATTATTTCAGCTATTTACGAGACTGAGGACTTATAAATTGTTGCCAGCTCGTTAAAAAGATAAGATATAGATTGTGAGGAGTTGAATAACTCCCCACAAATAGAAGCAGCAGCAGAGGGCCGGCCGCTTACCAGATACGCGGCGAATTCGCGTAGTAACGGCGCGGCGAAGAGAGTTTGGAGACTTGGAGGGAGAACAAGAGAGCTTGGAGACTTGGATGGAGAACAGGAGAGTTTGGAGACTTGGATGGAGAACGAGAGAGTTTGGAGACCGAGGTTGGAGATCAGGAGAGATTGGAGACCAAGGAGCGGAGAGTGAGAGAATAGAGACTTGGCGAGCAGAGCAAGAGTGCCGTGTGCAAAAGCGGATAACGGAACTCCACCGGACCTTGGACTCTCCCGTGAACTTTGGACCGGGAGAAGAAGTGCCACATCTCGGCAGTGGAGCGGCACAAAGGCGTGCCACAAGCATCACGGGAATCAGCGGGACGGCAGCTGGGGGCAGAGCATCGGGTGGAAGCGGTACGTGAAGGACAAGTGGGTCAACCAGGAGGCACGGACTTTGGACCCGGAGTGGAGAGATCCAGCGGGCCGTGCGCAAAAGTGAAATAACGGTTCCCGGAGGCCCTATATAAGGCCGCAGAGAGCTGGCAGCTGGATCAGTCGATTACGAGGAGTCAAACCTTCAAGATCAGTTAAAGTACCAAGTGAACAGTCAGTCAAGCAAGTAATCTACGAGGGAGCTACAACCAAGCGAGTCGTCGGAAGCAGCGCCGTGGGAAGCACACAAGGAGCAAGATCGCCACGTCGAGACGTTCGGGATTGGGACATCAGGAATCTCCGAATTGAGACACAAGTGGCTGAGTTCCGGAAGGCATCACACGGCTAAGTCAAGGCGTTCGTTTTCCAACTTTGTCACGACCACACCCTGGCGAGTCGCCCGGCGGGTCTGTCAGAGACAAGCAGAAGAGTCCTACGACTAAGAACCGTCAGTTTGGGGTGGAAAGTTGTCTGAGACCCAGCGTACCTTGCCCGACCAAGCAGGACCTGGCGTGACGGACGAGCGGTAGATCGATTGGCGGTTTCAAGAGGCGGTCGCCTGGAGAGCCCTGCGATTACCGGCGAAGCTCCTGAACAGCAACTGCCCAACTCCCCGAGTGCCAGAACGACAAGCTACTGGTCAGGAGACAACGCAGAGGACATCGGCAGCGACGCCAGCAGACATTTCCGGCAGCCACGTTACCATCGCCGCGCGAAGCTCATTGGGGAGCGCAGGCGCGTCACGGACGATAAGCATTAGGGTGAAGCCGGGTGGAACGTTGGTCTGCGCTAGGCGTAAAGCAAAGTGAACTGCTAGGCAGCTTCCTGGCGGCAGCCTGGACTGTCAGCGCGATCCGAGCAAGAACCTAGCGGGACCGTCCGGGACAGAGCAAGGGACAGGTATTGCCTCGAAAGGCGTCGGCCTGGAGAGCAAGGCTTGTTCACCCTAGTCTGAGAACGGTGACGCTTCCCTAAGCCCACAAGGCCGAACTCTCTGCGAATCTAAGGCGCAACAAGCGACCCCGAGGCAGCGCGTCCGCGAGCGAGCAGAGGCGGCCACTACGAGCGTCCCGAGACCCAGGAGCCAAGCGGAAGCCGAGTCAACGCGTCGACAAGCCAGAAGGAGGAGCACCAGCAGCCCGCGGATCCAGAGCAAGGAGATACAGAAGCCAGCCCAGCCACACACCCGCTGTACCAATACTACGAGAATAAATCCCACTGTTACCATTTGAACCCTTTGTTTTCTCACTGATCTACGGGGCAGTCACGTCATATAAATTTGGTGTGACGAACACACAATCTTCTGAGCTAGCCGCACGAATCTCGTAGCGAGCAGACACACAAAATCAGTTCGTTACATCTGGCGCCCAACGTGATTGTCCCAACAGTGAGAACAGCACAATAAAAATGGGAAAGAAGTGGATTTACCGCCTCAAGAAGGAGGACTTCGCCCATGTCGCACAGAGGCTCAATGTCGCCCTGGAGGGCAGGCTAGACTACATGAGGAAGGCACTATCGGAATACTACTCCGAAACAGAGAACGATCCACAACTCGTCGACATCTGGGCCGAGCTGTAGGCGACATACCACGACAGAGCCGGCCCAAGCATTACTTTAACGAACGCTGAAGGGGACAACCTGGTGGCAAGCCTGAGCATTGACAACATGCAAAAAGAGGCCCACAGGAGAGAATCAAGCCAAGAAAAGAAAACAGCAGCGCTGACCCCGAGACCAAGCCAGTCGGACTATGCAAAGGTTGCTAAACAGGTCCGCGAATGGTCGTTCAGGTTCGACGGGGCGGAAAAACCATTCGAGTTCCTGGAGCAGGTAGAATGGTCCGCCAACACGTACGGTTTGGAGCTTGATATGATCCCTCGAGCGATGCCGGAGTTGCTAAAAGGAAGGGCTTTGAAATGGTTCATCGCCAACAATAAGCAATGGAGAACTTGGGCAGAATTCATTGAAAGCTTCCACACATATTTCCTCCCAAGAGATTTCTTCACCAGGCTGGCGGACCAGGCCCGCCAAAGCAAGCAAGGCTTCAGCGAGTCGTTCAAGGACTACATGATCGACGTGCAGACGATGGTGAGGCCACTTAACTATTCTACGAAAGAGACGTTAAGGGTCATTAGAAAGAACTGCACACCAAGCCTACGAGTAGGGTGGATATGTATGTTCTGGACCACTTTTTGATTGTATGTTCTGGACCACTTTTCTTATCGCTGGTGCGGGGGCGCCTATCGAGAGCGGAAGTTGTTGTTGTGGAAGCTTCTGGGGCCGCGCTCACTCCCCCTTCCCCCTTCCCCTCCCGCTTGTCCTGGGGCTTGACTCTCTGGGGGGTTGCGTTCACTTCCCCTCCCACATCCCCTCCCGCTTGTCCTGGGGCTTGACCCTCTGGGGGGTTGCGCTCACTTCCCGCTTGTCCTCGGACTCTCACTCTCGTTTGCGATAGCGCCCACTCCGCCCTCCCCTCCCACTTCCCCACCCACTTGACCTCTCACTCTCGTTTAAAAGCTATGTATGTATATATATTGTTATCGTGAAACATTGCTGTGTATATATATATATATATATTGTTGTTATCCCACTTACCACAAGTATTTATTTTATTTAAATATACATAAGTATTTATCTCTCTTTCTTTTCTTTTCAGATTTGTTCGTCTCGCAAACTGGTATAAATATGAGATGTAGAGTACTGGAGTAATTCAGAAAGCAGAAGTCAAATTCAGAGCAAGAAGTCACTCGCACTATTTAAAGAATCCTTCATCATCAGCATTATCATCAGCAGCAGCAGCAGCAACATGTCTGACTTTGGAGAACAGTTTAACGAGCTTGGGGCCGTCTCTCTACCCCCAATTAAAAGTGTTAAGGCTCTCCCGTTTAACACACCGATTGTGATACAGAACGCTAAAGTGAAGCGGACACGCTACGGCGATAAAATTATGCTTACATTTGAAGATTTTGTGGTGTTCTTACCAGAACGGTTTAGTACGCTGTCAGCGAACGCTGTGGAGCACATGGCGACGGGGGGCTACAAGCTAATCAAACTTAGATCTGATGGGGATAATTATATTTTAAATTTTTGTAACGAATAAGAAAAATAAATAAAATAAACTTTTTTAATTAACATTTAAAACAAAACAAAAACAAAAATGGCTGATGCTTTACATAACAATAACAATCCTGGGCCTAGTAACACAAATCCTGTCGCTAGTGAAATACGATATTGTGATGTCTGTAATTTAAATGTTGCTAAAATTAGTTGGTCGCATCACATACGCACCAACTTGCATAAACAATTATCTGGTGCGCAAATAAGTGATAACTTGCGGTGTATAAGAAGTGCATTTCGGAATCGTATTGAAACTTATATAATCACAAATCACAATAGAGAGTGCTTGGATATCAAATTATTTCAACAATCAATCAAATTTTGAACAATTCTGTAATTATGTTTTGATTAAAGAGAGTGAAAATCATTGTGAAATAAATCTAAAGTCATTTCAAACAAAAATGCAAGCCTTAAATCCAACAACGAGTCAGACTGAAAGTCTAAATGAAATAATCAATAATTTAAATGACTATATAAAAAGTGAGATGAGCGAGTTTCAAGAACGAGACAGTGGTTGGTCCCTAATTGAAATAGTTCATTTAGAAGTTAATATAAATAAATATCAACTCATAAAGGGCTCGAATTTCATTAATTTGCCCACAGAAATAGTAAGCAGAAAAGCCTGCATCAACGTGCAAAATAGAGACGAATATTGTTTTAAATGGGCATTAATATCGGCTTTTGTGAAATGTCCTCATCATAAGAATCGACCCAATCAATATAAACGTAAAGGCATTTACAACATTAGGTCGGATATAATAAATATAAATAATAAATCGTTAAATTTTAGTGGGTTAAAATTCCCCACACCGGTCGACAGCATAAACATATTTGAAGAAAATAATCCTGAAATTAGTATAACTGTGTTGGGTGTAGACAGCGATGAAAAGACAATTATCGGCCCATATTATTTAACTAATAATAAAACTAGCAACGCCTTACACACTATATATCTACTACTTCTCGAGAAGGATGACAAATATCACTATGCTTGGATTAAAAATCTTTCCAAGTAAGTATTAAATTAGAAAATTAAAAAAAAAAAATTATATTTATTTCTTTGCTTCTCCATTAGATTACTTCGCAAACAAATAACTAAAAGTACGAGGAAGATTCATCTATGCAATCGATGATAGCGACAAACTGGAACGACATATTATGGAGTGTAATAGAATTATAACTGAGATGCCCTCAAATGAAACAGCGATTTTAAGATTTTAAAATTTAAAAAATCAATTAGATGTTCCTTTTGTGGCATATGCTGATTTTGAGTGTATTTTAGAAGGGATGAATCTGAAAACTTCGGATAACATAAATTTAATTCAAAAGCACATACCGTATGCACATAGTTATTATATAAAGTGTTCATTTGACAATAGTTTGGACATATATCGAATATATTATGGTGAAGATTGTGCAGCACATTTTGTTGAGAGCATATATAATGATTGTTTAGTGTTATATCAAAATCACTTAAGTGTAACGATTTCCTTGTATCCGCTATCAATGGAGCAACAAAAAATAATTGACTTACAACAAAATTGTAGTATATGCGGTAATTTATTCACTGATCAATCTAAAAGAGTTCTAGACCATTGTCACTTAACAGGCAAATATAGAGGTGTAGCTCATAATAATTGCAATTTAAACTATAAATTAGCAAAATTTTTCCCAATATTTTTCCATAATCTCTCGGCATACGATGCTCATTTATTTGTAAAAAAGAAATAAATTAAAATTCCTGGTGATATTTCTATAATTCCGCTAAACAAAGACTTTTATATTTCGATCTCAAAGAAAATTTATAAAAGTCCCAATGAAACGTTAGAACTTCGATTTTTAGATTCATTTAGATTTATGCCTTCCAGTTTAGACAGCTTAGCCAGTTATTTAAAAGAAGAAAATCTAATCACAATAAAGTCATTTTTCACGGACCCGAACAAATTTCAAATGGTTAAACGTAAAGGCATATTTCCGTAAAGCTATTTAAATTCAGTTGAACGCTTGTCAGATACACAATTACCGTTGCGCGAAAATTTTTACAATCAATTAACTGGTAGACACTGTTCTGAAGAGAGTTATCAGCACGCTCAAAACGTTTGGAATGCCTTCGAGTGCACAAATTTATTAGATTATTTATTGTTATATTTGAAGGTAGATGTGCTGTTGCTATGCGATGTTTTTGAGAATTTTAGAAAAGTATGTAAAAATATCTATAATTTAGATCCTTGTCAATATTATACAACTCCTGGTCTATCATGGGATGCTATGTTGAAGACAACTAAAATTGAATTAGAACTACTCACAGATATTGATATGTATAATTTTATAATGAAAGGTATTAGAGGTGGTCTTGTTCAATGTACTAAACGTCATTCTATTGCAAATAACAAATATCTAAATAACGATTACGACTGTGAAAAAGAATCAAATTATATTGTATACTTAGATGTTAATAATTTATATGGGTATGCTATGTCACAAGCTATTCCGTATAAAAATTTTAAATGGCTAGAAGAAACAGAAGAGGGAAATTTTGAAAATTTTGATTTAAACACGTGCGTAGATGATCAATCAATTGGTTATATTTTAGAGGTAGATTTGGAATACACTGAAAACTTACACAGCCAACACAATGATTTACCATTTTGTCCGCAAAACAAAAAAAATGAAAATATGCAACAATCAAAATTGATTGCAGACTTGACAAACAAATATAATTATATAATTCACTATAGAAATTTGCAGCAATGTCTTCAACATGGACTGATTTTAAAGAAAATTCATCGAATATTACAATTTGATCAATCTGATTGGTTTAAAAAATATATTGATTGCAACAATCATCACAGAACATTGGCTGTTAATGATTTTGAAAAGAATTTTTTCAAACTGCTAAATGTCGACAAGAGAAAATCAATTAAATTAGTGTCCAGGTGGGAGAGTGATGGTAAAAAATTGGGAGCTAGAGTACTTATCTCAAAATTTGATTTTAAGAATGTATTGCAACTAGCGGATGATTTCTTTGCAATTCAAATGAAAAAAGTGCATGTTGTTTATGATAAGCCTGTCTACATTGGCTTCACCGTTCTAGAATTATCAAAATTTAAAATGTACAATTTTCACTATGACTATATGAAGCCGAAATATCAAGAAAATATCAATTTAATGTATATGGATACTGATTCTTTTATCTATGATATTAAGACTATAGATTTTTATGATGACATTCGGTTTGAAATTAATGAGCATTTCGATACTTCAGAATATGATAAGGATAATGTTTTTAAATTACCATTGATAAACAAAAAAAAATTAGGTATGATGAAAGATGAGTGCAGGGGGGAGATAATTAAAGAATTTATATGACTCAGAGCTAAAATGTATTCAACACAAGTCTCTAATATAAATAATGCTGAAACAACGGAGATCAAAAAAATTAAACGAGTAAAGGCGAGTGTGACCTCAAAATGAACTATTAACGATTTTCGAGATTGTTTGTATAAAAAAATAAGCAAGTTGGAACAATGTTCTTATTTAAATCGAAATTACATCAAATTTATACACAAGAGTATACAAAAGTCACCCTAAACTATTTAGATGATAAGCGCTATATAAAAGAGAATAATATAGACACACTTGCATGGGGACACAAAGATATAGCCTACTAAGTTAAGCTAAAAATAAAAAAAAAATTGTCTTTTTTTATACAAATATATTACATTTTATTTTTTCGAAATAAAAATTTTAAACATAAATGACCACAGTTATATGTATTGAATTTTTGTTCATTTCTATAGTTATATTCAATGGGTGGTTTTAAATATTTCACAATTTCAATGGGCGGTTGCAAATCACCAAAACTATCATAGTATTCTTTATAATTTCTATTCTTGAAATATGCTACCCAATGCGTGCCACTACCGCTTTCGATATCTTTCAACATTCGTTGGTCCATGGTTTCTTGGGGAGACGATCACGCATAAAAACACCACGAAAGTGTCTAAAATGCTGTTTACCAAAATCAATTAAATCAATATCGGTAAGTGCTTGTTTGGGTAGCATATTTATTAGTTTTTTGATGAATATGGTTTATAAAATAGTCCATATCCTTTCTTATAGGGTTTCAGGAAAAGTGCTTTTCCCATCGCAATTGATTCCATATAGCGGTTATGACGTGTCGCTTCGGCTAATTGTTCTTTACCATTTTTGACAGCGTTTATTGCTTTAGCAACAGCAGATCCACCACTGGCAAGACCACCAACTGCACCAAGTGCAGTCAATATTGGTATCAACGGTAGGAATCCCCCAATTTTTGGTAATGGTATCACCCTCGGAATATTGGAGATATTATTCGCTAGACCTAGTCGACCTCGTCGTCCTCGTCCTCGCCGTTAACCTCGATGAAAACTTGGTGGGATTGATTGTTGAGATATCTGAATTGCTTCATCGATACTCGTAGGATTTCTTCGTTTCAAAATTCGCTTCGTTTGACTCACAATGCTTGCGAATGATTTTTTTTTGTTTGTCGATGACGTCGACGTTGTTTTTTTTTTATTACTAGCTGGTTTCCTCTTACGTTGACGTCGACGAGATTTGATTTTAGACATACCTAGACCGAATTTAACTTTTGTTTTAATGGCGTTAGTCACAAACCAACCAGCAGAACGTTCTTTTAGACCGCTATCTTTTGCTTTAAAACGTTCCCACGCTCTATTAGCTAATATATCATCGGCCTGGTGACGATTTTTCAGGTCTTTGAATTGTGAATATGCAATATCGTGCTCTCGACACGCTGCATCTAGCGGATTAATCCCTTTGTCTCCACGTTTCAAACGCTCTGCAAGTTTTGTGCCTGGTCCACAAAATTGATATCCTGGCAAATGAAGTTCAATTGGTAGTGTGTTAATCAAGTTGTTAACGAGTCCACTACCAATTCGATACTGATATGAATTTAATTTATGTTTATGATTTATACGCATTATTGCATTTCTGTTTTTTGTTTATGACTATTCTGTTTCAATGACAATCGTATATTAAACAAAAACGAAATATATACTAAAATATTTATATTATTTTCATTAGTAGTTGTAAAAATTTGTTCAATAAAACAACCCCAACAACAACAACAACAACAACAACAAGAGCAACAACAACAAAATGAGATTTATAAAACAAACCAGACAAATTAAAGTTCGAAATGTCGATCAAATTTGTGGTGAGGGGGAGAGGAGCGGAAAAATTACACATAGCCCATTGTTACCGAATTCGATATGCGCTCTAATTGTGGGACCATCTAATTGTGGAAAGACAAACGTAATGATAAGTTTGATCGAAAGTCCCAATGGACTTAAATTTCAAAATATATACATTTATTCAAAATCGTTGTATCAGCCAAAGTATCAATATTTAATGAAATTGATTAAACCAATAAAGGGGATACACATGTTCACGTTTTCAGACAAGGGTAAAGTCGTCAGTCCAGAAAGGGCTAGACCACACTCAATAATGATATTTGATGACGTAATCTGTGATAAGCAAACAGCAATAAGAGATTATTTCTGTATGGGTCGCCACAAACACATAGACTCCTTCTATCTATGCCAAACTTATACAAAAATACCAAAACACTTAATACGTGACAACGCTAATTTGATTATAATTTTTAAACAAGATGAAATGAATATTAAACATATTTACAATGATCATGTTATAGGCGATATGACTTTTAAGCAATTTATAAAAATTTGTGAGGAATGCTGGAAGCAAAAATATGAATTTGTTCTCATAAGTAAAGATAATGATATTGATAAAGGACGATATAGAAAAGGATTCGATAGTTTTATACATCTATAATCATCATCATCTCTCGATCAGCTCTGGATCAGCTCGGCATCAGCTTTGGATCAGCTCGGCATTAGCTCTGGATCAGCTCTGGATCAGCTCTGGATCAGCTCTAGATCAGCTTTGGATCAGCTTTGGATCAGTTATATATATATATATATATATATATATATAATATCATATATTTTACTAGTAAATAATTGGTTTTTAAACAAACAACAACAACAGCAAGAACAACAACAGCAGCAATGGTGAAATCAAAAAATAAGTCTAAAGTGTTGGATGATCTGGTTCAAACCAGATTGTTGTTGACACAGAAATTGAAGAGCATGAAGTCGAATGAAATGGATCGAATTAATATGCTGGAAAATACTTTTAAACCAATCACAAAACCTTTGAATGTGATTGCGGAAAATTTTCTAAAAAAGAACAAGAAGGCAAATAAATACAACGTTGAGAATCCGACTAACCCGAACAACAACAACAACAATAATAAGCGTGAACTGATAAAATATGATGATCATCAGCATCGGGGACGTCGAGAAGGAGAACAACAGCAACAGCAGCAGCAACAACAACAACATGTTGAAATGCTTAAACACAAAAGACGATACTCTCCAAAGAGGGTTATGCGAAGAAGACTAGACACCGACAACACAAACAACGATTTGGGGATAAAAGTAAGAAAATTTAAATCCTATAACGCAAACAGAAGGAAAAGAAGACCTTATCAAGGAAGAAACATCCAGCATGAGGATGCTGCTGCTGCTGCTGCTGCTGCTGCTAATGTGCTAATGTGTTTGATATGGAATTTAATCGTCCGCAAATAACGAGTTTTCCAATAATCAACAACAACAACAACCCACCCGACTTGATAGATACTTCCAACGATATCCTATCAGACTATACTTCATTTTTGGATAGTCAAAGAGCAAAATACTCTACTCTACTCTCATACAAAAAAACAGTTCTGCGTACACACAAAACGGCAACGACGACGACGACGACGACCACAATGCAGTAGTTAGTAGTAGTACATCTGCTGCTCTCCCTCTCCCTCTCCCTCCTGCTCCCCCTGCCCCCCCAGCTCTCCCTGCTGCTGCTGCTGCTGCTGCTGCTGCTGCTGCTGTTGATGATGATGATTATGATTTAAAATTAAGTCTTTTTAAAAATCTCAAACGTAATGCTAACATTGAGAATTTATCCTTAGCAGCAGCACTCCAGCCTAATAACAAGAGATACAAATTACCTTTTAATCTGCTACAAAGAGATTCTATGCTTGAAAAAAGTCGTAAGGTCAATGGTCCCAAATTTAATAGATTTAAAAAAACAGCACAGACATCGTCGTCGAACATTATAAATTTTACACCGAGATCACACTCACACAAAAAAAAACGGTGTGCTCACACAGAAAATTTACCTCTGCCTCAGTCTTCTTCTTCTTCCTCTAATAAAAGATTAAAATTAATCGAAAAAAGGGATTCTATGCTTGAGAAAAGTTTTTTGATAAATGGACCCAGATATCCAAGATATAACAAGACAAAACAACAACCACAACAACAACAACAACAACAACAACAACAACAACAACAACAACAACAACAAAACAACAACAATGTGATCAAAAAGGAAAAACAAATTGCAATCAAGAGAAAAGTTTCGATCAAGAAATCACCGTTTTTGCATAATATTCAGCTCTTAAAAAGTCAAAAACAATTGGACATGTTGTATGGTCTGAATATAAAAGAAAATGGTGAATGGTATTTTGCCAATAGTAAATTGAAATATAATAATAATACAATTATTATTGATAAGGAAAAATGGAAATTGACTCCTGGTCTATTTCAATTGCTATTTCACACGAAGCCCGCGCATTATTCAAATCTGGACTTGAAAAATTATCGAGATACCACAAGTTAAGGGGTCTAAATCATTAAAGTATCAGCATATTATAAAAAATCTATTCAAACCGAAAACACAACTTATTGGTAAAGGTTTGCTTACAACACAAACAGCAGCAGCAGCAACAACAAAATCTTACTCCACGGAGGATAGAGGATACAAGTATTGGGATGATCCGAATGAATTAATCGAGAGATTAAGATTACTATTAGCATCCGAGAGTGCTGGAAATACCAATCAGAAAAACGAAATTATATCCATTATTGAAGAGCTTAGAGAGGCAAATATAATAAAATGAATCAGATTAATAAATTTGGAGAAAGCTTGTCGTCCGGAGGAGTAGGAGGAGGAGGAGGAGGAGCAAGTCTAAAAAAATATATTTTAAATCGACAAGAGAAAACGGATATTGATTTAAACAGCTTGAGACAGAGCATAAATATTTTAAAAAGCAAAATAATTTCATTGGAAACAAACCTTCAATCAGATGTCACTGAAAGTGCGAATCTTATAAAATTAGCTCTAGAGGACTACTCTCAAGATATTTATACTAAGTATATAGAGCGATTAGAAGAAAATATTCAACGGCTTGAGGACGTTTTCTTTAAATTACTCTCTACACAGCTACCTACGGATGAGGTGAAAAGAATTAAAGTACAGTTCCCTATTATTATCAAAGGTATTGAAAATAAACAAAATGAGTGACAACAACAACAATAACTTGAATGCGGATAAAAGACAACTCACCGAAGAGTTGCATAGACAAGGACGAAAAAATTTTATCAGACGACGTGTGATAATGAAATGGATAGATGATTTATGGCAAGTCGATTTAGTTGAAATGATACCCTATCAATTATATAATAAGGGATATCGTTATCTTTTAACTGTTATTGACACGTTTTCGAAGCAAGCATGGGCTGTTGCTATTAAAAACAAAACAGGAGACAGCGTCACAAAGAGTATGAAAAGCATTTTCGATGACGCACAAAGAAAACCGAAAAACTTACAAACAGATGATGGTAAAGAATTTTTTACAAATGGATTAATATCTATAAGGCATTGATTGCTAAATATAATAACACATACCATAAAACAATTCTGATGGCGCCAAACGATGTAAGTTTTCTAAATGAAGAATTACTCCTCCAAACCGTTTACAATCATCTGAAAATCACACATAAACCAAAATTCAAAATTGACGATTATGTGCGAATAAGTAAATATAAACATGTGTTCGAAAAAGGTTATACTCCAAACTGGACAACTGAGATATTCCAAATCAAACGGATACAAAATACCAATCCCATCACGTATATATTGAAAGATTATCAGGGAAATGATATTAAGGGGGGATTTTACGAATATGAGCTGATGAAAACTAAATTTCCCGATACATATCTAGTGGAGAAGGTTATTAGACGTCGAAATGGTAGAGCATTCGTTAAATGGTTGGGATTCTCATCAGAGCATAATTCCTGGATTGATTTGTAAACACACACACACACGCAGCATACTATATATGTGTATGTGTAAAGTCTATAAACATTTCATTCCCTCCCGAACCGTTAAGATGTCGATAACATTAACACTAACAGGCAATACGTCAGTACTTGTTGCAGATTATTTTCCTCCAATTGAACTTGAACAGAACTATCAGTGTGCGTTAATCAGCCTGGACACTTATAATTCGATTCCAAACGTTGACGTAGACAATAATTTATTTCATATTGGCAAACATTTGATAAAAATCCCCGTAGGTTCCTACGAAATCAGCGATATTAACGACCTATTGACGCGAAAATATAGAAAGTTAACACAGAATGAGACCGACGGAAGTCACAAATTTTATCTAGTTCCAAACTATAACACTTTGCATTCGGAAATTTTCTCTGCAACTGATGAAATATATTTCAATAAGGAAAAGTCAATCGGCTCTTTATTGGGATTCACTTCGAATATATTAAGCCCTAATATATTACATACTTCTGATAAGGCAATTGATATCACAAAAATTAATACCATTTGTGTACAATGCAATATTATAAATGGTACATATATAAACAACGAAACAACACACACACTACATCAGTTTGCGCTTGTCGTTAGTCCTGGATATAAAATAACTGAGGTACCACGAAATGTTATATATCTACCAGTAAACACAAAAGAAATACATTCGATAACTTTAAAAATCTGTGATCAAGACGGTAATCATATTAATTTTCGCGGTGAAAGAATTACAATAAGATTACATTTAAAACCAATATAAAAAAAGATGATTATATACAACAACAACAACAACGTCTATAAAAAGGCATTATCACTCAATTCTTCCTCACTCGCTTCACCAACGCTGACCAGATTAGCTACTCAACAACAACAACAACAACGACGGCGACGACAACAAAAACAAATCCCATTAACGGAGTGCAATAAAAAATTTTTATTGAGTTTAGGATTCAAATTAAAAAAAAAAAATGTCACATATAATTAACGTGCTCGAGAAACCGACTACTGATAATTCAATAATAAAGAAAGATTATCATAGTTATTCACCCTATTTGCGATCGTATGAGAACAATGACGAAATTCGGATTGCCATACAAAATCAAGATTTGTATGTGTTGCCGAGCGAAAGTTTTCTTCACATTCAAGGGCATATCACAAAAGTTGATGATCAAATCGAAACCACAATAGCTTTATTGAATAATTGTATGGCGTATCTATTTAGTGAAATTCGATATGAATTGAATGGTATTGAAATTGATCGAACACGACATTTGGGTGTAACAAGCGATTGAAAAAATTATTTATCAATTAAACGAAATCAAGAACACTTGCTCGAAAATTGCGGATGGTCCATCACAGACAATTTAAAACTTGAAAGAGGAAACTTTAATTTTTGCGTGCCGTTGAATCTGTTACTTGGATTTGCTGAAGACTACAATAAAATATTGCTTAATGGGAAACACGAGCTAGTTCTATTAAGAGGAAAAGATAACGATGATGTTTATAAGAGCACTGCTGTAGCTTTAACAATGAGTCAATTGAAAATGACGATTTCGAGCATTGTTTGGAAAATGCCTCATGTTCAATTGTCTAATGCTTATAAATTGTACATGTTTAATGTGATAAACAAACAAACGCCATTATTGATTCCCTTCAGGAGTTGGGATATATATTATAACCCAGTAGTTCCACAGACTACTAAATTAATTTGGAGTGTTAAATTAGCTGCTGAAACTGAACGCCCTCGCTATGTTATTATCGCATTTAAAAACAATAAGAAATATGTTCATTGTGATTTAGTCGATGTGAAAGTATATCTCAATTCTGAAGTATATTCGTATGACGGATTAAATCAAAATTTTTCTTATAATAGATATGCACTATTATACGATATGTATATCAATTTTCAAAAAAGTTACTACGGCTGTGAGTCACAACCGTTATTATCGCTAGAGACTTATAAAAATAAGGCTCCCATTATTGTCTTAGATGTTACGCATCAAAATGAAGCAGTAAAAAGTGGACCCATTGATATACGAATTGAGATTAAAACACAAAGTAATATCCCTTCAAAAACATCTGCATACTGTCTCATAATTCATGATAAATTATTCGAATATACACCGCTATCAAACGAGGTTAGAAAAATATTATAAATATATATATATATATATATATATATATATATGTACGTATATGTGAATATTTTTTCTATTTCGTTCTCTGTGAGATTGCAAGCAAGCAAGCATTAGTAGCAAGTCGAACTGCAAGCTAGAAACTACAATCAAAACTAGAATAAAAACAAAAAAAAAAAAAATAAATATAAATAAAAATGTTGCGAATAATAATCATTACAATAATTTTACTATTCGGTTGCAATTCGGGAGGAAACTGTAATCCTATTCCGAATCCTGAATTTGCTTCTATTCTGAATATCACCAATAGTATCAATGCAAATACAAAAAGTGTAGAATTTAATATAACATTATCGAACAACGAGGTGTTAAAAGTAAACCTCTCATTACAATTTTTGAGACAATCATCATTAACACCACCACCAACCACAACAATAAAACCCATTGAGCGGGTGGAATTGATAACTGAATCGTCAACACCACCACCACCACCACCACCACCAGCAGCATCAACATCAACAGCTAACGATGAGGACAATGCTGAGGATAATATTAAAGTTACGGTGGATGAAGTAATTGAATTGTTTCAAGCAAACCTAATAGAAAAGGAGAAAAATATTGGAGGACTATTAAATGCAACAGTACCATTCTATATGACGTTTATTACCAAACGGTGAGGTAGAACAAACATTTGTTGAAAAAAACCCCAACACCCTGAAGAACATTGTCCTCAACGAAAACATCAACAACTATGTACAAACTGCGACGATGACAATCACTTGAGAGAGGGGCACGCGCTAGAAGTCGATGACAACACAAACAAACAGACGCAGCCAATAAACGATAATCAGTGGAGAGAGCCGGAGTCCGAGAGAAAGAGAGCAGACAAAAAAAAACTTTTTTAATCTTTTTTATACTTATACCTATATATATATATATATACACATACTTTATTCATGCATTTACTTACTAGTGTGTTGCTAAGCTATCAGCCCAAAACAAATGCATCTAATACTCAATAATCAGTAGAGAGCCAAAGCCAGAGCCCGAGAGAGAGACGACAAAAAAAAAATTTATATTCTTTATACCTATATACTATACATGCATTCTTGCATTTTTTACTTTAATCACAATTCTGTAAAACTAGTCTCTAAGCATTCGCCCACAGGGAAAGTATATAATCGCATATTAAAAATTAATAAAATTCATAAAAAAATGAAAATAATTATGGTTTTGATATTATTATTTGTACTTGGAATCGTCGTCGGAATAGCGCCAGTAAAAAGCGAATCTGATATCAAAAAAATTCCCCATCAAACGGAAATTAAATACTCTAGTTTTGATCTCGTTGTAAACGAAACATTGACTGTCAAAGTAAATTTAATTTTTGAACTTAATACCGCATTTGTGGAAGTGATTCGAGAGAGCAGCACCAGCAACAACAAAAATCAACATGATAATAGATTTAAACGAGATTTGATACTATTCGAGCAAATGCCTCATACTTTCCCCACGATCGATGGGGTAGTGGAAAATTTCCGCCAAGAGTTAATTAGAAAAGAAGAGGATATTGGTGGAATAATTGATGCACCCACTGTAATTTGTAGATATTTCAAATTAAGATACTTGAGAAGTATTGTCAATATTCGATGCAATTATCATAGCGATTTCACAAATAAAACATTACGAAGTTTTTGTCATCACTATAATGCTGTAAGCAATACCAATGAGCGAAACCTGTTAGAGAAAAATTATTTTTTTGAACGAGACTTTACCATCGATGAGGGAGATGATTATTACGATGAAGCCAACCCCACCAACCTTCAGTTAGAGAGACACATCGGAACGTATAACATCAATGATTATCAACAGGTCTTGCATATGAATATTCAATAATAACATCACAAAAAAAAAAAATGACATTTACAAAAAAAATTATTGATTTCATTCAAAACAAGGAAGAACGAGTACCTCGACTATCAGATACCCGTTACTCAGCTAAAGGGACCAAAGGAAAATGGAGAATGGAAAATGGAAATGCGCCACCTACCGGCGGTAGACAGATTTAAGCGTTGTGGGCGTTAGAGTGGGCGTGGCAAAGTTTTTTTTAAATCAATCGATAGGTATTGACGAGACCAATACATTTCAGTTTAAATTTTTTATCTACCATGAAAATTGTGGGCGCCACAGACTTGGGCGGTTTGTGGGCGTTGGAGTGGGCGTGGCATATTCGCGTAATAAACTTGCGCTGCGCTCAAGCCTACGGAATCTAAATCTGAAATCTCGTTTCTCTATCTTTGATATTTTCCGAGATATCCGCGTTCATATTTACGATTTTTTGAAGTTTGTGGGCGGTTTGTGGGCGTTAAAGTGGGCGTGGCAAACTTTTTTTAGGTCAGTCGGTAGGTATTGATGAGAGCAATACATTTCAGTTAAAATTTTTGTTCTAGCATCAAAACTGTAGGAGCCACAGTTTTGGGCGGTTTGTGGGCGTTAGAGTGGGCGTGGCACTCTTTTGAAACAAACTTGCGCTGCGCAGGAATCTCAGGAATCTGCATGCCTAATCCCAGTATTGTAGCTCTTATAGTTTCCAAGATCTCAGCGTTCATACGGACAGACGGACAGACGGACAGACGGACAGACGGACATGGCTAGATCGACTCGGCTAGTGATCCTGATCAAGAATATATATACTTTATGGGGTCGGAAACGCTTCCTTCTGCCTGTTACATACTTTCCGACGAATCTAGTATACCCTTTTACTCTACGAGTAACGGGTATAATTATCTACACATTCTGTCGCCCGAGGATAAAGAAACTCTCCAAAGTATACATATGCGATTAGAACATATTAAAAATTTAAATATTACCTTTAATCAAATGGAAGCGAACAAAGAGATGAGTACAACTTATGCTGCTGCTGCTGATGATGTAGTAGATTGTGAAAAAGAACAACATTCCAAGTACATACAACAAAAATTGGTTGATGAACATGACGCATTACAAATTATGACCTCCTATCAAATTTTGTAAGTATACTACTAATAAATATATATATATTTACATGAGTCGTTCCTCGCCCGAATAAAAAATCAGGAGATTTTTTATATTGGTTGGTTATTCTTTATTAGAACGTTGGAAAAAGACTATTTGTATGTTACAGAATTGGTTAGAATGAAACCTCGGTTTGCGTCTTAAAATTTACTGTTAGTGCATTAGGTGACGCAATCGTAAGTGGATGATGCGATCGCCACTTCTTTGTTTATGTTTACATAATTCGGTCTTATTAGATTTTGCGATCTTATTGGATTTTTACGTTTATGGAATTACGTCGTTGTTGACATTCGGACTTAATCAATTTTCTTTGTTTGTTTGCATTGCGGGATCTCGAGCTTCTGTATCGTTTTTAATCAAAGCCGAAATTGGCGATTCTGCTTATTTGTGAACGGTTTCGTTCTTTAAACTGGTGGCCGTTGAGAAATCGCAGTGCAGACACGTCACTCCCCCATCACTTAGACAAAATCGTATGGTTATTTATGTGATTTTGGGGTATAGTTGTGGTATTTCTTGTAACTCTTGTGTTTCTATTGTTGGGTCGTCACCTTTTGTGTTATTGTATTTTATAAGTATTCTTTTAGGTATTTCCTTAAATTTATAAAGTAGGTACAGTGATACACTTAATATTAAGAGACCCAGTGTTACAATTACAATTATTTTGTAAATCTGGTTTTCTTTATTTTGTTCAAAAAATATTTCTTTTGCTTGGATGTATGATATTGGGTCTAATTTGGTGACATTATTTTTTGTGTATATGCTTTGTGTGTAGTCAGAATTATAATTGCTTATGGATAAATCGTTAATTGCAATTGAGCAATTGTGTATTTTGATCATATTGTTTCCTTCAATTACAATTTCATTTTTAATACAACTTTGATTTAGTATAGTTTTTGACAAATTCCATGTAACTATGATATTTGGTTCGACATAATTAATTTGGGTAGTTAATAGCGTTTTTGTGAAGCTGCAACTAGTATTTGTTTGATTAACAGGACCTAAAAGACATGCGTTGGTAACAGGTTTTTTGTTTCTTTGTTATACAAACTATTATTTTCATCTGGATAAGGTAATATTTCGTATACGGGAAGTTTCATTATTTCTCTGGGTATGTGGGATATAATTAAAATTTCGTTTGAATCTGACCTAAGCCAAGTTGAGGTTTTTATGTTCAGAAGTATCTCAGAATTAATGTTTGTCAAGTAGTCGTGTTTTAATAACTTTGGATTGAATATTCCTAATCTTGCTAACTGCATTCCAGGTCTTCAATGTATTCTGCGAAATGTTCTAAATTAAAAATCAATAATTCAAGTATTTTTTCGTTTTCGTTGTATTCGAGATGCTTGTTTATTAAATCGATGCCTTTGTTAACTGTATCGATTATATTATTTAGTTCGTTTACCTGTACACTGTTTTGAGCTATTACATTGATTTTTTCTTCTAATTCTTCTTTATCATTATTATCTAATGTTCCAAAAAGATATTTGTAAGCTGTTCCTACAAAATTAGCTAATCCTCTTTTGTTTCTTTTAACAATTTTTAACCCATTCATTTCTCTTTGTAGTTTTTCCGTTAAATATTTAATCTGTATTATTTCCTTAAAGCCAAACGCTTGTGATAGCAAATTTTTGTAAGTTTCTTCCGTTTTTGTAATATTAATTGTGAAGCAATGGTATTCAAAACTATCTGGGATGTTGATTGTGTTGGTCATAAATAAAAATAGCCATTGTATGATTTTATATTGTTAATTTCTATAAATTGGTTGTTACCCATTGGCATCATTATTATTAACATTGATGTCAGAAAGATGAAAGTCAAAGCTCTGGGTCTTGATCTGGGTCCTCCTGCAAATATTTACTTTTATTAACTTTCTTTTGTCTCTGGAAGTTTGTTTTGTAATGTTTTATTTTTCGACCTCTGTTAGTTTCCTCAAAATGATCATTATCTATTTGCTCTATATTTCCTGTCTTTTTATAAGGATTGTGTAATTTCCCGTTAACTATGGGAGCCTTTCTAAATTTGGTATTTACCTCAAAATGTTGTCGTTTTTTATTAAGTTGTTCTATTTTAGCTTCTTTTATAATTTGGCTATTATATGCAGGGGTACCTGCATAAATAAAAATATCAGCTGGGGTTCTACCTGTTGCATTGTGTTTTATTTTATGATTGTAAGTATACAGTATTACTTCCATTTTCATAAGTTTATTTTCCGGATTGTCGCTGGTCTCGATCACACGTATTTTTTCGTTAATTGTTTTGTGTAATCTTTCTACATCTGATACTCCATTTTTACTTGTTGTTATCTGAATATTTACTTTTTCTGTGTCCAGCCAATTTTTAAGCGCTATACTCATAAAAGCACTATCCCTATCTGTTTTCAAGGTTCTGGGTTTTCCCATTGAATTGAATATTCGAAAAAGTCCTCTTTTAACTTCCATCCAGTCCTTTCCGTTTAATTCAATCGCGCTTCCAAATTTTGAGTATAAATCAGTACAAGTTAGGTAATTTTGATTTTTAATCGTGTAAATATCTGCGACGTAAATTTCCCTACAAAATTCTGTTTCTGGAGTTGTTTTTAATAAAAGCGATGTTTTTCTATGTTCGGTTTTTGCTTGGTTACAAACATTACACTCATTAATTAAATTCTGGTAGTCGGGATAATAATAGGTTTCTTTGAAAAGCCTTACCATTTTTTCAATTTTGGGTGCAATAGTTTTTCGTGGTTGCTAACAATAATTTCTTTAAATTCAGCGTAAGTTTTTATGTCCTGTAATTTAATTACTGCTCTTACAATTTTTGTAGTAGTGTTCCTAACCTGTTTAAAAGCTTCTTGAATGATTTCAAAATCAGAGTCGTGTTCGATGTAAAGTGCACTTGACTTGGTACAAAAGTGTTTTATTAATATTTGCTTAGCTTTTTCGATGTTTAATTCATTAAACATTATTTTAATCTTGACTTTCTTAAAATAATTTTCATTTTCTTCACCTTCTGTATTGCTTCGAATCATTTCTACCTGTCTTGCGAAATGATTGATTGGTTTTTCAGTAATTGTTATTAAATTTTCATTATCTTCTTCAGCGCTATGTGCTGTTGCTTTGTTACTGCCATAGTATACTTCGTTAATTTTGATTCTTGACAATGCATCGGCTACGTGATTTTGCTTTCCTTCTAAATATTTTATTTCGAAGTCATATTCTCCTAACCTTATCTTCCATCTTTGCAGTTTCATATTAGGTTCTTTGATATTGTTTAGCCAGACTAACGGCTTATGGTCACTTAATATCTCAAATCTTCTTCCGAATAAATAGGGTCTTAAGGTTTTTGTTGCCCATACTATAGCTAATAATTCTTTTTCAATTGTACTATAGTTTTCTTCATGTGCATTTAGAGTCCTACTAATGTAACTGATTGGTTTGTTATCCTGAGAAAGAACTGCTCCTAATGCAAAGTTGCTAGCATCAGTAGTTAATTGAAACCTTTTTCCAAAATCTGGACAAATCAGTATGGGATCGTTTATGATAAGTTTTTTTAATTTATTGAATGCTGCAATAAATGTATCATCTTTGAATGTCACTTTAGAACCAGCTTTTAAACATTTAGTTAAAGGTTTTGAAATGTCTGCGAAGTTTGGAATGAATTTTCTGTAATAACCGCAAAGACCAAGAAATGATTTTATTTCTTTTTGAGTTTTGGGAATTGGAAATTTATTGATTGCCTTAACCTTTTCTGAATTTGGCATTACACCGTTTGGTCCAACTATGTGTCCCAAAAATTCTGTTTCTTTTTCCAAAAATTCACATTTGTCTAGTTGTAATTATACCCGTTACTCGTAGAGTAAAAGGGTATACTAGATTCGTCGGAAAGTATGTAACGGGCAGAAGGAAGCGTTTCCGACCCCATAAAGTATATATATTCTTGATCAGGATCACTAGCCGAGTCGATCTAGCCATGTCCGTCTGTCCGTCTGTCCGGATGAACGCTGAGATCTTGGAAACTATGAGAGCTAGGCTATTGAGATTTGGCGAGCAGATTCCTGAGCTTCTTACGCAGCGCAAGTTTGTTTCAGTAGAGTGCCACGCCCACTCTAACGCCCACAAACCGCCCAAAACTTTGGCTTCTACAGTTTTGATGCTAGAGTAAAAATTTAAACTGAAATGAATTGTTCTCATCAATACCTATCGATTGACCCAAAAAAAAGTTTGCCACGCCCACTTAAACGCCCACAAACCGCCCACAAACTTCAAAAAATCGTAAGTATGAACGCGGATATCTCGGAAACTATCAAAGATAGAGTATTGGGATTTCAGATTTAGATTCCGTAGCCTTGTACGCAGCGCAAGTTTTTCGAAAACAATTTTTAATGAAGTAAGGTGTTCGTCAAGAGACGTAGAGAAAACAATTATATCGTCCAAGTATACAAGGCAATGCTTGTTTATTAATTCACGAAGGACATTGTTCATGCATCGCTGAAAAGTTGCAGGTGCATTTTTTAATCCAAATGGCATTCGTGTGTACTCGTAGTGTCCGTACTTTGTGGAAAACGCTGTTTTGTTTATGGAATTTTGGTCCATTTCGATCTGGTGGAAACCTTTAGCCAAATCAATGGTGGTAAAATATTGACACCGTCCTAGCTTGCCTAATATTTCGTCCATATTGGGAATGGGAAATTTATCACTAATAGTGATCTCATTTAAGCCCCTATAGTCTACTACAAGTCTAAATTTTTGTTTACCTGAAGCATCTTCTTTTTTTGGTACTATCCACAATGGACTGCAATAAGGTGATTGGCTGTGCCTTATTATTCCTTGCTTTAACATATCCTGTATTTGAGACTCAACTTCTTTTTCAAATGAAAAAGGATACCCATACGGTTTTTTATAAATTGGATTTTCATGATGAGTTTTTATTTCATGCTTAACAACATTCGTAAAGGTCAAATTTTCACCATCACGATATTGAATGCATTTATATTGGTTAATTAATTTTAATAATTTAACTTTTTCTTCTTCATTTAAGTGTTCTAAACGATAACTTTTTCCCTCTGCTTATTCATTTTGAACAGCATAATTTATTTCATCAGTATAATTTTTAGATTTTAGCCTCAAAATCATTTATTTGTGTTGGATTTTTCAAACTAATGATTTTGTGTAAAAAAATGCGGCCACTAATAGTAGTGCGACTATTTAAATAATCAATATTTGCCTGGTTTGCCTCTAGTAACTTTCGTCCTAGTAGTATGTCATAATTGGAAGAAAAGTCGTGAATATAAAATATTTGTTCTTGAGTAAATAAACTATTAGGTGCAACTTTTACAAATTCATTTAGTTCATTATGACCTGTCATAGTGCGTATAATTGTCGGATCTTTATGTATGCTCCCGTTGAGAAAATTCTTTTTCATTAAGTTAATTGATGAACCGGTATCGACGAGGCAACGATAATTATGATTATTTATAGTTATTTCTATGTATGTAATTGGTCCGAGGCTTGCATTGGACAATTTTCATTTTCATTATAAACATCTTCTTTGTACTCCTTATTTTGTTGATAATTTTCGTCTACTTGCATTCTTGATTGTCCACTATTACTTTCTCTGACTCTCTTTTGTGATTGGTTGGGTACTGAGCCCGATCGTCCACTTGGCTGTTGGCTTTGATTCATTGTATTATTTTGCTGTCCCTGAATTAAATTTCTTCGAAACTCTTGGTAACTTCCCCTATTTTGGTCAAAAGTATTATTTCGGTTATTCGATTGGAACCTATAATTTTGTGGAACCATTCTTTGGGGTTGGTTGGGGTGTGGTTGAATTGAAAGAGCTGGGCCAGGATTAAATTGTAGGGGTTACGTGTATAATTTGTTTGTTGATGCTTTTGAATTTTGTTAACATTGATGTTATAATGTTTTAAATTTTCATTTTCTTCGTATAGCCCTTCTTGCTGAGCCGCTTGTTTCAGTTTAAGTACTGTTGAAATATCGCTTCCTGCTAATGTCATACAAATTCTATCAGGTAATTTTCGTTGTATTAGGTTCTTTGTAGTCCTAAACATTGCTTCTGTGTACAATATTAATCCATTTGGATTTCCCTCAAGTTCTAATTTGTTGCTTATAACTAACTGTTTAAGCTCGATCTCGTTACAAAATTTTCTTTGATTACCTTGAAAATTAGTATTGTATAATCGCCTTAATAGTTCCTCCACAGGTGTTTGCGTTTTGTACTCGTCGATTAGGGCTGCTCTAAGATCTGGCCAGTTGTTGACTTGTAGAACTTGCAGAATCCTCTGGGCATCACCGGTGATTTGAAGTTCAATTGCTTCAAATATAACGCTTGTCTGTCGATCATTGGTTGTAGGATACAGACGCAAAAGGTAGTTAACTCTTCTGACAAAGGTTCCTAGGGTAGATGGATCTCCTTCAAACGTTGGAATATTCCGGATCTGGGACAAAAGCTGATTTAAGTTTTGCTCCGTCAATGGGTTGGGTGCCACACCAATTTGTGGTTGCCCTTGAGCTGGTGGTTGTTGGTCCATTTTGTTGTGTTTAATTAAATTCCACTCAACTTTATTACTGAGCGAATTGGATTTATTCAGTAGTCGATTGAAATTTAATTTTTTATATTTTTTGTTCAGTGCCTTTAATTTGCACTTAGGTTCTTTTGCGGATCTCTTAGTTGCACTTCCGAGCTAGTCGAATAAATTGCTTACTTGTGGGCAATTCCACGCGCTGTTCTGGATATCCTAGTTGTTTAGAAATATCCTTTTAATTGATCAGTAAGCTACTGACTTTGTTTTTTCGCAAGGATATTTTTTTTTTAAAGAGATCCTACCGACTGCGCCATTTACATGAGTCGTTCTTCGCCCGAATAAAAAATAAGGAGATTTTTTATATTGGTTGGTTATTCTTTATTAGAACGTTAGAAAAAGACTAATTGTATGTTACAGAATTGGTTAGAATGAAACCTCGGTTTGCGTCTTAGAATTTACTGTTAGTGCATTAGGTGACGCAATCGCAAGTGGATGATGCGATCGCCACTTCTTTGTTTATGTTTACATAATTCGGTCTTATTAGATTTTGCGATCTTATTGGATTTTTACGTTTATGGAATTACGTCGTTGTTGACATTCGGACTTAATCAATTTTCTTTGTTTGTTTGCATTGCGGGATCTCGAGCTTCTGTATCGTTTTTAATCAAAGCCGAAATTGGCGATTCTGTTTATTTGTGAACGGTTTGAGAAATCGCAGTGCAGACACGTCACTATATATATCAATTATTTTATTTGATTTATATATTTCAGATCGACATCATCGTCATCATCTAGTATATCCGAATAATAAGTGGGAGGCTTCCTGTGTTGTGTGTGTGTGTGTGTGTGTGTGTATATTATAGAGCGAGAGATTGTAAAAAGGAAACAAAGAAAATGGGAAAATAGTATATAGATTCAGCTATAAAATTGACTGTATGTTGGTCAGTAGATTTAGTATGTTGGAAATTATTCTCGACTCTCTCTCTCCAGCATTTCGAACAAAAAAAATGCATTTTCACGTATTCCTATTACTGTTAGTATGCGCAGTCGCTAAAATCACTTCAAATCAAACAACAACAACAACAATAACAACACCACAACCCGCGACAACAACAACAACAACAGAAACAGCGACAACAACAACAACAACAACAACACAAACAACAACCAGCACCAAAGAGCCAGCCTCATCAGCAGCAGACAACACAACAGCAGCAACACAAACAACAACAAGCAGCATCATAGAACCAGACTCATCATCAGCAGCAGCAGCAGACAACACAACAACAACAACAACAACACAAACAACAACCAGCACCAAAGCACCAGCCTCAGCAACAGCAGCAGCAGCAGACAATGATGATGACGATGATGTTTCAAAAACATCACTTGTACCAAAATATGTCTATCATATTAACAATACTATTATATTTTTATTATTGCTTTTGATAGTCTATCTTGCAATTGTAATATTTCAAATAATCTTTTCTTGTTATATAGACTGCATCAAAGTTGCGATGACTGAAGATACAGCATCAGCACTTCGAAATAATAATAACAATAATCACGAACTTAATAATGTTTATTGTCCTCAAAATATTTAAAAAACAAAAAAATTAAAAATAAATTAAAATACTAATATTTCATATTGTGGTGAAATTAAAAAATCGTATTTAATATTGGGGTGAGCGGGAGGGAGAGCGGGAGGGAGAGCGGGAGGGAGAGCGAGAGGGAGAGCGGGAGCGGAAGGGAGGGCGAGACCGGGATTTTTTTATCACTCACTTGTTGCGCAGTTGGGGATTTAAATCACCCACTCAGCCAATAAATTTAAAACCCTTTTTTTCTTTGTTATCTTTCACATAACTTTAAAAAAAACAAAAAAAACAAAAAAATCCAGCAAGCCACCTACTCAAATAAAAAAATTGAGCGTGGATGCATTGGATGCAGTTATCGCGCATCCAATGTTCAAAAGGGATTTCAAACAAAAAAGCACTTACTTTGTATTTGCAAGTGATTGCGAGAAAATATAGCGTCCACATACACACACACACACACACACACACACACACACACAGTCAATCAGAGAAAAATTAAAACCCTTTTTTTTCTTCGTTATCTTTCACATAATTTTAAAAAAAATCCAGCAAGCCACCTACTTAAATAAGAAAATTGAGCGTGGGTGTAGAAATAAACAAATTAATAATTTTTTTTTTTTTTGCATTGGATGCAGTTATCGCGCATCCGGTGTTCAAAAGGGATTTCAAACAAGAAAGCACTTACTTTGTATTTGCAAGTGATTGCGAGAAAATATAGCGTCCACATACACACAGTCAATCAGAGAAAAATTGCCAATAAATAGCGCTGGGACAGTCAAATTCAAAGGCAGTTCATAATTGTCTTACATTGACTAAGTACGTGAACAATATATAGCCCGCCACCGCCGCCGCCACCACCAACATCCAGACTTAGAACCAGAACTAAGCAAGCAGAAGTAAACATGGAGTCAAAAACGATCAAATTCAAGCAAGTGGTAGTAGGAGCAGAAGAAGCATCCGATTCAAATTGGTTAAGCAAATCGGTTAGACCACCGAAAGCGCTTCGATGCGGTAATTGCAAAAGCGTGTGTAACAACACCCCCGGTTACGTAACCTCAGAAGAAGAAGAAGAAGAAGACTACGCCGCCCACGACTACAAGATCTTAACACAAATTCCTGAGGACACCATTGAGGATAATAACGTAGGTCTCCACCATAACCATACCTGCTGCGCCTAGACAAAAAAAAAAACATAAAAAAAGAATGTAAAATTACAATTTATTCTTCATCTCTTTTTTTATTTATATTTTTTTAATCAAAAAAAAAAAAAATAAAGGACCCCAAAACACAAGTTTCTAAATCTATCATTGATGGTGATGGTGATGCTGCTAGTACTGATGATGGTACTACTGTTGATGATGCTGCTGGTGTTGCTGGTGCTGCTGCTGCTGCTGTTGAATAGGAAGATCCTCGACCCAAAAATTTGGTTGCTAAACGAGGATCTATCAACATTGAAGACGCTGTTGATGTTGCTGAGAGAGAAATTCGAGAGTTAAAAGATAAAATTAAAGAATTTCGTACGTTATACGATGATGTAATATCTAGGAGCGATCTGATACCGTAAAAAAACTGTTGTCTGTAGGAACAGTAATTACGCCTGGGGACTACAGAGCCTTACGCCCAATCAGGGGGCAATTCATGTGGGGAGCCTTCAATCTAATGCAACGCTATCGCTTTTTGCGTGAAAACTTATCAAAAAAAAATCCTAAAATTATTGTTGAAGATGATGATGACGTTTTCGGTATGGGATACAGAAATAGGAAAGAATTAAGTAGTTATGAGATTGAAACATTCGTTAATGCAGACGAAGTTGATGATCTAAAAAAAGAAATAGACGAATTTTGTATTGAGTATGAAGATATACTACCCGATTTTGAACTACAGACCTTACGTAATATGAGGAAATTGATGACGATAGGGGCACACATATCAGACACCGATATGAAGATTTTGCGTAACATTAGAAAACGCTTCAAAGTAGGAGTTTATATTATAATACAACGCTACCAGGATTTGGCTGATAGAATTGAAAGACGAAATTAATTATATACACATATATAATAATAATAACCTATATACATATATATATATTATCAAAATTAATAAAAAACTTATTTACTCCTGAAAATAGAATCTCTTAATATGCAACGTTCTCATTTCAGCTTACACCCCCCAAAAAAAAAAAAAAACAATATTATGTGAGGTTTGTGAGAACTAGTATATACACTGTTAAAAACAAAACAAAAAAAATATGGTTTCTGTACAACGACCTATTGCTTGTATTAATATTCACAAAGTATGGCACTGGAACGTTGGACAGGAACAATATATCAAATACCTTCAACGATCGTGTGCGTGTGTGTGTAACGTGAGTTGAAGAGTATATTTTTTTTCGGTATCGATGAGGAAGATCTGCTATATTTAATAGATCTTTTTACGCGATCAGAAAAAAATATATTTTTTAAGCCTTCAAAAAAAAAAAAAAACAGAAATGCAGAGAAAGTGATGTGAGATAAAGAGTATTTTTTTTTTGTGTCGCGGAAAAAGATTTGAGACGTAGAGAAAACAATTATATCGTCCAAGTATACAAGGCAATGCTTGTTTATTAATTCACGAAGGACATTGTTCATGCATCGCTGAAAAGTTGCAGGTGCATTTTTTAATCCAAATGGCATTCGTGTGTACTCGTAGTGTCCGTACTTTGTGGAAAACGCTGTTTTGTTTATGGAATTTTGGTCCATTTCGATCTGGTGGAAACCTTTAGCCAAATCAATGGTGGTAAAATATTGACACCGTCCTAGCTTGCCTAGTATTTCGTCCATATTGGGAATGGGAAATTTATCACTAATAGTGATCTCATTTAAGCCCCTATAGTCTACTACAAGTCTAAATTTTTGTTTACCTGAAGCATCTTCTTTTTTTGGTACTATCCACAATGGACTGCAATAAGGTGATTGGCTGTGCCTAATTATTCCTTGCTTTAACATATCCTGTATTTGAGACTCAACTTCTTTTTCAAATGAAAAAGGATACCCATACGGTTTTTTATAAATTGGATTTTCATGATGAGTTTTTATTTCATGCTTAACAACATTCGTAAAGGTCAAATTTTCACCATCACGATATTGAATGCATTTATATTGGTTAATTAATTTTAATAATTTAACTTTTTCTTCTTCATTTAAGTGTTCTAAGCGATAACTTTTTCCCTCTGCTAATTCATTTTGAACAGCATAATTTATTTCATCAGTATAATTTTTAGATTATAGAAATGCCTCAAAATCATTTATATGTGTTGGATTTTTCAAACTAATGTTTTTGTGTAAAAAAAAGCGGCCACTAATAGTAGTGCGACTATTTAAATAATCAATATTTGCCTGGTTTGCCTCTAGTAACTTTCGTCCTAGTAGTATGTCATAATTGGAAGAAAAGTCGTGAATATAAAATATTTGTTCTTGAGTAAATAAACTATTAGGTGCAACTTTTACAAATTCATTTAGTTCATAATGACCTGTCAAAGTGAGTATAGTTGTCGGATCTTTATGTATGCTCCCGTTGAGAAAATTCTTTTTCATTAAGTTAATTGATGAACCGGTATCGACGAGGCAACGATAATTATGATTATTTATAGTTATTTCTATGTATGTAATTGGTCCGAGGCTTGCATTGGACAATTTTCATTTTCATTATAAACATCTTCTTTGTACTCCTTATTTTGTTGATAATTTTCGTCTACTTGCATTCTTGATTGTCCACTATTACTTTCTCTGACTCTCTTTTGTGATTGGTTGGGTACTGAGCCCGATCGTCCACTTGGCTGTTGGCTTTGATTCATTGTATTATTTTGCTGTCCCTGAATTAAATTTCTTCGAAACTCTTGGTAACTTCCCCTATTTTGGTCAAAAGTATTATTTCGGTTATTCGATTGGAACCTATAATTTTGTGGAACCATTCTTTGGGGTTGGTTGGGGTGTGGTTGAATTGAAAGAGCTGGGCCAGGATTAAATTGTAGGGGTTACGTGTATAATTTGTTTGTTGATGCTTTTGAATTTTGTTAACATTGATGTTATAATGTTTTAAATTTTCATTTTCTTCGTATAGCCCTTCTTGCTGAGCCGCTTGTTTCAGTTTAAGTACTGTTGAAATATCGCTTCCTGCTAATGTCATAAAAATTCTATCAGGTAATTTTCGTTGTATTAGGTTCTTTGTAGTCCTAAACATTGCTTCTGTGTACAATATTAATCCATTTGGATTTCCCTCAAGTTCTAATTTGTTGCTTATAACTAGCTGTTTAAGCTCGATCTCGTTACAAAATTTTCTTAGATTACCTTGAAAATTAGTATTGTATAATCGCCTTAATAGTTCCTCCACAGGTGTTTGCGTTTTGTACTCGTCGATTAGGGCTGCTCTAAGATCTGGCCAGTTGTTGACTTGTAGAACTTGCAGAATCCTCTGGGCATCACCGGTGATTTGAAGTTCAATTGCTCCAAATATAACGCTTGTCTGTCGATCATTGGTTGTAGGATACAGACGCAAAAGGTAGTTAACTCTTCTGACAAAGGTTCCTAGGGTAGATGGATCTCCTTCAAACGTTGGAATATTCCGGATCTGGGACAAAAGCTGATTTAAGTTTTGCTCCGTCAATGGGTTGGGTGCCACACCAATTTGTGGTTGCCCTTGAGCTGGTGGTTGTTGGTCCATTTTGTTGTGTTTAATTAAATTCCACTCAACTTTATTACTGAGCGAATTGGATTTATTCAGTAGTCGATTGAAATTTAATTTTTTATATTTTTTGTTCAGTGCCTTTAATTTGCACTTAGGTTCTTTTGCGGATCTCTTAGTTGCACTTCCGAGCTAGTCGAATAAATTGCTTACTTGTGGGCAATTCCACGCGCTGTTCTGGATATCCTAGTTGTTTAGAAATATCCTTTTAATTGATCAGTAAGCTACTGACTTTGTTTTTTCGCAAGGATATTTTTTTTTTAAAGAGATCCTACCGACTGCGCCATTTACATGAGTCGTTCTTCGCCCGAATAAAAAATAAGGAGATTTTTTATATTGGTTGGTTATTCTTTATTAGAACGTTAGAAAAAGACTAATTGTATGTTACAGAATTGGTTAGAATGAAACCTCGGTTTGCGTCTTAGAATTTACTGTTAGTGCATTAGGTGACGCAATCGCAAGTGGATGATGCGATCGCCACTTCTTTGTTTATGTTTACATAATTCGGTCTTATTAGATTTTGCGATCTTATTGGATTTTTACGTTTATGGAATTACGTCGTTGTTGACATTCGGACTTAATCAATTTTCTTTGTTTGTTTGCATTGCGGGATCTCGAGCTTCTGTATCGTTTTTAATCAAAGCCGAAATTGGCGATTCTGTTTATTTGTGAACGGTTTGAGAAATCGCAGTGCAGACACGTCACTATATATATCAATTATTTTATTTGATTTATATATTTCAGATCGACATCATCGTCATCATCTAGTATATCCGAATAATAAGTGGGAGGCTTCCTGTGTTGTGTGTGTGTGTGTGTGTGTGTGTATATTATAGAGCGAGAGATTGTAAAAAGGAAACAAAGAAAATGGGAAAATAGTATATAGATTCAGCTATAAAATTGACTGTATGTTGGTCAGTAGATTTAGTATGTTGGAAATTATTCTCGACTCTCTCTCTCCAGCATTTCGAACAAAAAAAATGCATTTTCACGTATTCCTATTACTGTTAGTATGCGCAGTCGCTAAAATCACTTCAAATCAAACAACAACAACAACAATAACAACACCACAACCCGCGACAACAACAACAACAACAGAAACAGCGACAACAACAACACAAACAACAACCAGCACCAAAGAGCCAGCCTCATCAGCAGCAGACAACACAACAGCAGCAACACAAACAACAACAAGCAGCATCATAGAACAAGACTCATCATCAGCAGCAGCAGCAGACAACACAACAACAACAAAACAAACAACAACCAGCACCAAAGCACCAGCCTCAGCAACAGCAGCAGCAGCAGACAATGATGATGACGATGATGTTTCAAAAACATCACTTGTACCAAAATATGTCTATCATATTAACAATACTATTATATTTTTATTATTGCTTTTGATAGTCTATCTTGCAATTGTAATATTTCAAATAATCTTTTCTTGTTATATAGACTGCATCAAAGTTGCGATGACTGAAGATACAGCATCAGCACTTCGAAATAATAATAACAATAATCACGAACTTAATAATGTTTATTGTCCTCAAAATATTTAAAAAACAAAAAAATTAAAAATAAATTAAAATACTAATATTTCATATTGTGGTGAAATTAAAAAATCGTATTTAATATTGGGGTGAGCGGGAGGGAGAGCGGGAGGGAGAGCGAGAGGGAGAGCGGGAGCGGAAGGGAGGGCGAGACCGGGATTTTTTTATCACTCACTTGTTGCGCAGTTGGGGATTTAAATCACCCACTCAGCCAATAAATTTAAAACCCTTTTTTTCTTCGTTATCTTTCACATAACTTTAAAAAAAACAAAAAAAACAAAAAAATCCAGCAAGCCACCTACTCAAATAAAAAAATTGAGCGTGGATGCATTGGATGCAGTTATCGCGCATCCAATGTTCAAAAGGGATTTCAAACAAAAAAGCACTTACTTTGTATTTGCAAGTGATTGCGAGAAAATATAGCGTCCACATACACACACACACACACACACACAGTCAATCAGAGAAAAATTAAAACCCTTTTTTTTCTTCGTTATCTTTCACATAATTTAAAAAAAATCCAGCAAGCCACCTACTTAAATAAAAAAATTGAGCGTGGGTGTAGAAATAAACAAATTAATAATTTTTTTTTTTTGCATTGTATGCAGTTATCGCGCATCCGGTGTTCAAAAGGGATTTCAAACAAGAAAGCACTTACTTTGTATTTGCAAGTGATTGCGAGAAAATATAGCGTCCACATACACACAGTCAATCAGAGAAAAATTGCCAATAAATAGCGCTGGGACAGTCAAATTCAAAGGCAGTTCATAATTGTCTTACATTGACTAAGTACGTGAACAATATATAACCCGCCACCGCCGCCGCCACCACCAACATCCAGACTTAGAACCAGAACTAAGCAAGCAGAAGTAAACATGGAGTCAAAAACGATCAAATTCAAGCAAGTGGTAGTAGGAGCAGAAGAAGCATCCGATTCAAATTGGTTAAGCAAATCGGTTAGACCACCGAAAGCGCTTCGATGCGGTAATTGCAAAAGCGTGTGTAACAACACCCCCGGTTACGTAACCTCAGAAGAAGAAGAAGAAGAAGAAGACTACGCCGCCCACGACTACAAGATCTTAACACAAATTCCTGAGGACACCATTGAGGATAATAACGTAGGTCTCCACCATAACCATACCTGCTGCGCCTAGACAAAAAAAAAAAACATAAAAAAAGAACGCAAAAATAAAATTTATTCTTCATCTCTTTTTTTATTTATATTTTTTTAATCAAAAAAAAAAAATAAAGGACCCCAAAACCCCAATATGGGGTGCATATAGACCGGATTGAGTCTGTGCAAAAAAACTTCTTAATATTTGCCTTACGGAGACTTAACTGGGATACAAGCCTAATACTACCATCCTACTCTAGTAGACTACTTCTAATTAACTTACCATCGTTAGCTAACCGTAGAACTATGCTTGGTATTACGTTTATTAGAAATCTTATTCATGGTGATGTAGAGAGTCCCGAGTTACTGGGTCTCCTGCATTTCAATGTGCCAAATAGATTCACTAGAAACTATATTCCTTTAGTATTAAATCACTGTATCTCTAATTACGCAATGCATGAACCTTTTAGAGTACTTTGCAATGATTATAATAGACTATATCATCTAATATCTACTACTGACTCACTTCCTATCTTTAAATCAATAATACTATCCTCCCTAGTAACTAATTAGTTTTACTTGATGTATTTTGTCTATTCGTGTATTGACCTGTATTTTTAATTGTCTATTGTTACATTGTCCTTTTCTTTGTCCGCGATTATGTTTACTCGCCCAAAACGGTGATGGGCTCCGCGCGTAACAAGCTTTGCTTGGTGTCGTAGGGCCACTTGTTTGTACTGACCATAGTGCATCAACGTCCAAGATAATTAAATAATTAAAACACAAGTTTCTAAATCTATCATTGATGGTGATGGTGATGCTGCTAGTACTGATGATGGTACTACTGTTGATGATGCTGCTGGTGTTGCTGGTGCTGCTGCTGCTGCTGTTGAATAGGAAGATCCTCGACCCAAAAATTTGGTTGCTAAACGAGGATCTATCAACATTGAAGACGCTGTTGATGTTGCTGAGAGAGAAATTCGAGAGTTAAAAGATAAAATTAAAGAATTTCGTACGTTATACGATGATGTAATATCTAGGAGCGATCTGATACCGTAAAAAAACTGTTGTCTGTAGGAACAGTAATTACGCCTGGGGACTACAGAGCCTTACGCCCAATCAGGGGGCAATTCATGTGGGGAGCCTTCAATCTAATGCAACGCTATCGCTTTTTGCGTGAAAACTTATAAAAAAAAAATCCTAAAATTATTGTTGAAGATGATGATGACGTTTTCGGTATGGGATACAGAAATAGGAAAGAATTAAGTAGTTATGAGATTGAAACATTCGTTAATGCAGACGAAGTTGATGATCTAAAAAAAGAAATAGACGAATTTTGTATTGAGTATGAAGATATACTACCCGATTTTGAACTACAGACCTTACGTAATATGAGGAAATTGATGACGATAGGGGCACACATATCAGACACCGATATGAAGATTTCGCGTAACATTAGAAAACGCTTCAAAGTAGGAGTTTATATTATAATACAACGCTACCAGGATTTGGCTGATAGAATTGAAAGACGAAATTAATTATATACACATATATAATAATAATAACCTATATACATATATATATATTATCAAAATTAATAAAAAACTTATTTACTCCTGAAAATAGAATCTCTTAATATGCAACGTTCTCATTTCAGCTTACACCCCCCAAAAAAAAAAAAAAAACAATATTATGTGAGGTTTGTGAGAACTAGTATATACACTGTTAAAAACAAAACAAAAAAAAATATGGTTTCTGTACAACGACCTATTGCTTGTATTAATATTCACAAAGTATGGCACTGGAACGTTGGACAGGAACAATATATCAAACACCTTCAACGATCGTGAGCGTGTGTGTGTAACGTGAGTTGAAGAGTATATTTTTTTTCGGTATCGATGAGGAAGATCTGCTATATTTAATAGATCTTTTTACGCGATCAGAAAAAAATATATTTTTTAAGCCTTCAAAAAAAAAAAAACAGAAATGCAGAGAAAGTGATGTGAGATAAAGAGTATTTTTTTTTTGTGTCGCGGAAAAAGATTTGAGACGTAGAGAAAACAATTATATCGTCCAAGTATACAAGGCAATGCTTGTTTATTAATTCACGAAGGACATTGTTCATGCATCGCTGAAAAGTTGCAGGTGCATTTTTTAATCCAAATGGCATTCGTGTGTACTCGTAGTGTCCGTACTTTGTGGAAAACGCTGTTTTGTTTATGGAATTTTGGTCCATTTCGATCTGGTGGAAACCTTTAGCCAAATCAATGGTGGTAAAATATTGACACCGTCCTAGCTTGCCTAGTATTTCGTCCATATTGGGAATGGGAAATTTATCACTAATAGTGATCTCATTTAAGCCCCTATAGTCTACTACAAGTCTAAATTTTTGTTTACCTGAAGCATCTTCTTTTTTTGGTACTATCCACAATGGACTGCAATAAGGTGATTGGCTGTGCCTAATTATTCCTTGCTTTAACATATCCTGTATTTGAGACTCAACTTCTTTTTCAAATGAAAAAGGATACCCATACGGTTTTTTATAAATTGGATTTTCATGATGAGTTTTTATTTCATGCTTAACAACATTCGTAAAGGTCAAATTTTCACCATCACGATATTGAATGCATTTATATTGGTTAATTAATTTTAATAATTTAACTTTTTCTTCTTCATTTAAGTGTTCTAAGCGATAACTTTTTCCCTCTGCTAATTCATTTTGAACAGCATAATTTATTTCATCAGTATAATTTTTAGATTATAGAAATGCCTCAAAATCATTTATATGTGTTGGATTTTTCAAACTAATGTTTTTGTGTAAAAAAAAGCGGCCACTAATAGTAGTGCGACTATTTAAATAATCAATATTTGCCTGGTTTGCCTCTAGTAACTTTCGTCCTAGTAGTATGTCATAATTGGAAGAAAAGTCGTGAATATAAAATATTTGTTCTTGAGTAAATAAACTATTAGGTGCAACTTTTACAAATTCATTTAGTTCATAATGACCTGTCAAAGTGAGTATAGTTGTCGGATCTTTATGTATGCTCCCGTTGAGAAAATTCTTTTTCATTAAGTTAATTGATGAACCGGTATCGACGAGGCAACGATAATTATGATTATTTATAGTTATTTCTATGTATGTAATTGGTCCGAGGCTTGCATTGGACAATTTTCATTTTCATTATAAACATCTTCTTTGTACTCCTTATTTTGTTGATAATTTTCGTCTACTTGCATTCTTGATTGTCCACTATTACTTTCTCTGACTCTCTTTTGTGATTGGTTGGGTACTGAGCCCGATCGTCCACTTGGCTGTTGGCTTTGATTCATTGTATTATTTTGCTGTCCCTGAATTAAATTTCTTCGAAACTCTTGGTAACTTCCCCTATTTTGGTCAAAAGTATTATTTCGGTTATTCGATTGGAACCTATAATTTTGTGGAACCATTCTTTGGGGTTGGTTGGGGTGTGGTTGAATTGAAAGAGCTGGGCCAGGATTAAATTGTAGGGGTTACGTGTATAATTTGTTTGTTGATGCTTTTGAATTTTATTAACATTGATGTTATAATGTTTTAAATTTTCATTTTCTTCGTATAGCCCTTCTTGCTGAGCCGCTTGTTTCAGTTTAAGTACTGTTGAAATATCGCTTCTTGCTAATGTCATAAAAATTCTATCAGGTAATTTTCGTTGTATTAGGTTCTTTGTAGTCCTAAACATTGCTTCTGTGTACAATATTAATCCATTTGGATTTCCCTCAAGTTCTAATTTGTTGCTTATAACTAACTGCTTAAGCTCGATCTCGTTACAAAATTTTCTTAGATTACCTTGAAAATTAGTATTGTATAATCGCCTTAATAGTTCCTCCACAGGTGTTTGCGTTTTGTACTCGTCGATTAGGGCTGCTCTAAGATCTGGCCAGTTGTTGACTTGTAGAACTTGCAGAATCCTCTGGGCATCACCGGTGATTTGAAGTTCAATTGCTCCAAATATAACGCTTGTCTGTCGATCATTGGTTGTAGGATACAGACGCAAAAGGTAGTTAACTCTTCTGACAAAGGTTCCTAGGGTAGATGGATCTCCTTCAAACGTTGGAATATTCCGGATCTGGGACAAAAGCTGATTTAAGTTTTGCTCCGTCAATGGGTTGGGTGCCACACCAATTTGTGGTTGCCCTTGAGCTGGTGGTTGTTGGTCCATTTTGTTGTGTTTAATTAAATTCCACTCAACTTTATTACTGAGCGAATTGGATTTATTCAGTAGTCGATTGAAATTTAATTTTTTATATTTTTTGTTCAGTGCCTTTAATTTGCACTTAGGTTCTTTTGCGGATCTCTTAGTTGCACTTCCGAGCTAGTCGAATAAATTGCTTACTTGTGGGCAATTCCACGCGCTGTTCTGGATATCCTAGTTGTTTAGAAATATCCTTTTAATTGATCAGTAAGCTACTGACTTTGTTTTTTCGCAAGGATATTTTTTTTTTAAAGAGATCCTACCGACTGCGCCATTTACATGAGTCGTTCTTCGCCCGAATAAAAAATCAGGAGATTTTTTATATTGGTTGGTTATTCTTTATTAGAACGTTAGAAAAAGACTAATTGTATGTTACAGAATTGGTTAGAATGAAACCTCGGTTTGCGTCTTAGAATTTACTGTTAGTGCATTAGGTGACGCAATCGCAAGTGGATGATGCGATCGCCACTTCTTTGTTTATGTTTACATAATTCGGTCTTATTAGATTTTGCGATCTTATTGGATTTTTACGATTATGGAATTACGTCGTTGTTGACATTCGGACTTAATCAATTTTCTTTGTTTGTTTGCATTGCGGGATCTCGAGCTTCTGTATCGTTTTTAATCAAAGCCGAAATTGGCGATTCTGTTTATTTGTGAACGGTTTGAGAAATCGCAGTGCAGACACGTCACTATATATATCAATTATTTTATTTGATTTATATATTTCAGATCGACATCATCGTCATCATCTAGTATATCCGAATAATAAGTGGGAGGCTTCCTGTGTTGTGTGTGTGTGTGTGTGTGTGTGTATATTATAGAGCGAGAGATTGTAAAAAGGAAACAAAGAAAATGGGAAAATAGTATATAGATTCAGCTATAAAATTGACTGTATGTTGGTCAGTAGATTTAGTATGTTGGAAATTATTCTCGACCCTCTCTCTCCAGCATTTCGAACAAAAAAAATGCATTTTCACGTATTCCTATTACTGTTAGTATGCGCAGTCGCTAAAATCACTTCAAATCAAACAACAACAACAACAATAACAACACCACAACCCGCGACAACAACAACAACAACAGAAACAGCGACAACAACAACAACAACAACAACACAAACAACAACCAGCACCAAAGAGCCAGCCTCATCAGCAGCAGACAACACAACAGCAGCAACACAAACAACAACAAGCAGCATCATAGAACCAGACTCATCATCAGCAGCAGCAGCAGACAACACAACAACAACAACAACAACACAAACAACAACCAGCACCAAAGCACCAGCCTCAGCAACAGCAGCAGCAGCAGACAATGATGATGACGATGATGTTTCAAAAACATCACTTGTACCAAAATATGTCTATCATATTAACAATACTATTATATTTTTATTATTGCTTTTGATAGTCTATCTTGCAATTGTAATATTTCAAATAATCTTTTCTTGTTATATAGACTGCATCAAAGTTGCGATGACTGAAGATACAGCATCAGCACTTCGAAATAATAATAACAATAATCACGAACTTAATAATGTTTATTGTCCTCAAAATATTTAAAAAACAAAAAAATTAAAAATAAATTAAAATACTAATATTTCATATTGTGGTGAAATTAAAAAATCGTATTTAATATTGGGGTGAGCGGGAGGGAGAGCGGGAGGGAGAGCGGGAGCGGAAGGGAGGGCGAGACCGGGATTTTTTTATCACTCACTTGTTGCTCAGTTGGGGATTTAAATCACCCACTCTGCCAATAAATTTAAACCCCTTTTTTTCTTCGTTATCTTTCACATAACTTTAAAAAAAACAAAAAAAACAAAAAAATCCAGCAAGCCACCTACTCAAATAAAAAAATTGAGCGTGGATGCATTGGATGCAGTTATCGCGCATCCAATGTTCAAAAGGGATTTCAAACAAAAAAGCACTTACTTTGTATTTGCAAGTGATTGCGAGAAAATATAGCGTCCACATACACACACACACACACACACACACACACACAGTCAATCAGAGAAAAATTAAAACCCTTTTTTTTCTTCGTTATCTTTCACATAATTTTAAAAAAAATCCAGCAAGCCACCTACTTAAATAAAAAAATTGAGCGTGGGTGTAGAAATAAACAAATTAATAATTTTTTTTTTTTTTGCATTGGATGCAGTTATCGCGCATCCGGTGTTCAAAAGGGATTTCAAACAAGAAAGCACTTACTTTGTATTTGCAAGTGATTGCGAGAAAATATAGCGTCCACATACACACAGTCAATCAGAGAAAAATTGCCAATAAATAGCGCTGGGACAGTCAAATTCAAAGGCAGTTCATAATTGTCTTACATTGACTAAGTACGTGAACAATATATAGCCCGCCACCGCCGCCGCCACCACCAACATCCAGACTTAGAACCAGAACTAAGCAAGCAGAAGTAAACATGGAGTCAAAAACGATCAAATTCAAGCAAGTGGTAGTAGGAGCAGAAGAAGCATCCGATTCAAATTGGTTAAGCAAATCGGTTAGACCACCGAAAGCGCTTCGATGCGGTAATTGCAAAAGCGTGTGTAACAACACCCCCGGTTACGTAACCTCAGAAGAAGAAGAAGAAGAAGACTACGCCGCCCACGACTACAAGATCTTAACACAAATTCCTGAGGACACCATTGAGGATAATAACGTAGGTCTCCACCATAACCATACCTGCTGCGCCTAGACAAAAAAAAAAAACATAAAAAAAGAATGAAAATTACAATTTATTCTTCATCTCTTTTTTTATTTATATTTTTTTAATCAAAAAAAAAAAATAAAGGACCCCAAAACACAAGTTTCTAAATCTATCATTGATGGTGATGGTGATGCTGCTAGTACTGATGATGGTACTACTGTTGATGATGCTGCTGTTGTTGCTGGTGCTGCTGCTGCTGCTGTTGAATAGGAAGATCCTCGACCCAAAAATTTGGTTGCTAAACGAGGATCTATCAACATTGAAGACGCTGTTGATGTTGCTGAGAGAGGAATTCGAGAGTTAAAAGATAAAATTAAAGAATTTCGTACGTTATACGATGATGTAATATCTAGGAGCGATCTGAGGACCTTACGTACGGTAAAAAAACTGTTGTCTGTAGGAACAGTAATTACGCCTGGGGACTACAGAGCCTTACGCCCAATCAGGGGGCAATTCATGTGGGGAGCCTTCAATCTAATGCAACGCTATCGCTTTTTGCGTGAAAACTTATCAAAAAAAAATCCTAAAATTATTGTTGAAGATGATGATGACGTTTTCGGTATGGGATACAGAAATAGGAAAGAACTAAGTAGTTATGAGATTGAAACATTCGTTAATGCAGACGAAGTTGATGATCTAAAAAAAGAAATAGACGAATTTTGTATTGAGTATGAAGATATACTACCCGATTTTGAACTACAGACCTTACGTAATATGAGGAAATTGATGACGATAGGGGCACACATATCAGACACCGATATGAAGATTTCGCGTAACATTAGAAAACGCTTCAAAGTAGGAGTTTATATTATAATACAACGCTACCAGGATTTGGCTGATAGAATTGAAAGACGAAATTAATTATATACACATATATAATAATAATAACCTATATACATATATATATATTATCAAAATTAATAAAAAACTTATTTACTCCTGAAAATAGAATCTCTTAATATGCAACGTTCTCATTTCAGCTTACACCCCCCCCCCCAAAAAAAAAAAACAATATTATGTGAGGTTTGTGAGAACTAGTATATACACTGTTAAAAACAAAACAAAAAAAAATATGGTTTCTGTACAACGACCTATTGCTTGTATTAATATTCACAAAGTATGGCACTGGAACGTTGGACAGGAACAATATATCAAATACCTTCAACGATCGTGTGCGTGTGTGTGTAACGTGAGTTGAAGAGTATATTTTTTTCTGTATCGATGAGGAAGATCTGCTATATTTAAGGGGGTATTCTAGTCTAGAGGCTCTAGTTTAGAGCCTTTTTTTAACAATTAATTAAAACTAAACAATTAATATTTTTAATGACGGGTTTTTTATCATTTGTTTATTTAACTTAGAAGAGTACATAAAATAAAATTTAAAAAAAATTTTTTTTTTTTCATCGAGTTTTTTCATCGACGTGTCGTCGTCGCCATGATTTCTACCCTTGTGGTCATCTTAAAAATAAAAAAAAAAGATTCTTAATCAGTACGAATGTCGCTATGTCATGAACCAGCAAAACAAAAAAAAAATTTTTTTTCCATAAAATGGCGGCCACTCAAAAAAAAGTTCGATTTTTTTCCTAATTTTTTAATTTTATCGATTTTTTTAAAAATATTACAAATTTTAAATTCTTCATTTTTGTTGGTTCATGCGATAGAGAGATATTGAAAGAATATTAATGCCAAATTTTGAAGTAAATCGGCTGATTAGAACTTGAAATATTATGGCTACCGTATCAGAAAAAGTAGTTTGGAGAAAAACGCATTTAAAGTTTTACGTTAAATTTCAGGCAGTGTAACTGATAGAATAGCACGTATAACTTACATTCTCTTAGTCAGCCATAATTTTAAAAATATTTTGAATTTTGAAAAATCCGTTTAGGGAGATATTTTTGGATATCTAAACTATCGAATTATGAAAAAAAAAAAATTTCGATTTTTTTAAATTTCTAGACTAGAATACCCCCTTAATAGATCTTTTTACGCGATCAGAAAAAAAAATATTTTTTAAGCCTTCAAAAAAAAAAAAACAGAAATGCAGAGAAAGTGATGTGAGATAAAGAGTATTTATACCCGTTACTCGTAGAGTAAAAGGGTATACTAGATTCGTCGGAAAGTATGTAACAGGCAGAAGGAAGCGTTTCCGACCCCATAAAGTATATATATTCTTGATCAGGATCACTAGCCGAGTCGATCTAGCCATGTCCGTCTGTCCGTCTGTCCGTCTGTCTGTCCGTCCGGATGAACGCTGAGATCTCGGAAACTATGAGAGCTAGGCTATTGAGATTTGGCGTGCAGATTCCTGAGCTTCTTACGCAGCGCAAGTTTGTTTCAGTAGAGTGCCACGCCCACTCTAACGCCCACAAACCGCCCAAAACTGTGGCTGCTACAGTTTTGATGCTAGAATAAAAATTTTAACTGAAATGTGTTGTTCTTATCTATACCTATCGATTGATCCAAAAAAAAGTTTGCCACGCCCACGTTAACGCCCACAAACCGCCCACAAACTTCAAAAAATCGTAAGTATGAACGTGGATATCTCGGAAACTATCAAAGATAGAGAATCGGGATCTCAGATTTAGATTCCGTAGCTTTGAACGCAGCGCAATTTTGTCACGCGAATATGCCACGCCCACTATAACGCCCACATACCGCCCAAACCTGTGGCGCCCACAATTATTATGCTAGATGAAAAATTTTAACTGAAATGTATTGATCTCGTCAATACCTATCGATTGATCCAAAAACTAATTTGCCACGCCCACTCTAACGCCCAGAACGCTTAAATCTGTCTACCGCCGGTAGGTGGCGTATTTAAATCTCGCTTTGCTGCTTGCATATCTCCATTTCCCTTTGGTCCCTTAAGCTGAGTAACGGGTATCTGATAGTCGAGGTACTCGACTATAGCGTTCTTCCTTGTTTTTTTTTTGTGTCGCGGAAAAAGATTTGCTATTTATTTAATAGAAGAACTCTTTCCGCGATAACAAAAAAAAGATATTTCAAAAGCCTTCAATAATGTGTGTGTGTCACGGTGACATCAAAAAATATATTTAAAGCCTTCAAAAATGCGAGGAAAGTGAAGTGAAAGAGTATATTGTTTTGATGTTATTGTGTGGAAAAATCGAATATATTTAATAGATATTGCACCACGATGACATCAAAAAATATATTTAAAGCCTTCAAAATGCTGAGAGAGTGAAGTGAGATAAAGAGTATATTGTTTTAACGTTATCATGTGGAAAAATCTAGTATATTTAATAGATCTTTAAACACGATAACTTTAAAAATATATATAAAGCCTTCAAAATGCAGAGAAAGTGAAGTGAGATTTATTTATTTATTTATTTATATATTGCTAACAAGTAATTATAAACTAAATGCTAACAGAGATCATGAGCTATAGCAGCTATAGGCCTTCAGCTCTTCTGGTTTAGTATAATTTTATTTTGTTTTCTTTTGTCTATTTAAATCTAGCTTATAATCTACATGGTTAGATATTTACAGTGTTTTATTATTATGCTTATTTTTGATTTTATTTTTATTTTATTTGAATTATATTTTATTAATAATTTTGGCTTTGATCAGGAAGTTTGAAATGATGTTGAAGTTGTCGATTGTGGGGTTAGCTATAGCTAGGATGGGATCAAGGTTGTGGAAGGATTGAGAACGTTGTGAGGAGAGGGAGGGGCAAAAACATATTATATGTTGGATATTTATGCGTGCGTTGTTGCACAATGGGCACAAATTGTTTTTAGCCGTGTCCAGGTAGTGGGCATTGGTTAAGTTTGTGTGTCCTAGTCTGAGTCTGTTTATTATTATTTGTTGCCTCCTGCTCAAGGGAGAGTTTTTATGAAGGGAGTTTGACGTGGATGATTTGGCAATTTGTTGGTACCAGTAAGATGTTGAATTAAGTCTGTTTGTTAGTTTATCTTGTAGTTCTTTTTTCAAGAACTGGGTAATGTCGTTGGCGTTGTTGTTGGCAGTGAGGGTTAATGGAAATTTAGAGGCCAGTTTGGCTGCCTCGTCTGCGTTTTCGTTACCTACGAGTCCTATGTGGCTAGGTACCCATACAAGAGAGATTTTTGGGAAGTGTTTGGTGACTAGGTTTCTGACTGAGGTGGCATAGTGCGAATGGTTGTTTTGGTTGGTGATCGAGGAGATGGAGGAGAGGGAGTCTGAGCATATAACGTGTTTGCCTGGCATCTTTACGCAAATTTTAATGGCTTCCTAGATTGCTATTATCTCACTCGAGAGGACTGAGGAATAGAAAGGCAGAAGTCCCAGTCTGATCGTTGCTGTTTCGGTTGTGATGCTGTAGGTTGTTATGCCTCCAGATTTGGAGCCGTCGGTATAGACGAAGTTATGGTTGGGGTACGAGGATTTGAGGGTGCGAAAGAGTTGGTGGAAAATGTTTGGTGGTGTTGTATTTTTATTGTATTTAGCTAGGGTGGTGTTGGTTGCTTTAAAAATGCTATCCATGTTAAATGTTTTGCATTTATTATTTTTGATTGGGAGGTAAGGAATTGATTTGGTTTTGGATAATTGTATTACGCGATCTATTGTGCTGGAGTATCTATGGTGTCTTTTATTCGATTTGATAAGCTTTTTTAAGGGTGTGTCGTTGGATTTCAAAAGGTTTTTGGCTAGTTTTCCAGTTAAGAAGTCTCGCTTGTGTTCTATGGGACATATGTTGGCTTCTAATAGAAGGTTGTTTATTGGGGTGGAACGGAATGCTCCAAGACCTACTCTTATTGCTGAATTAAGGGAAGTTTTAATTTTGTTTAGTTGTGATTTGGGTGCGTGTCCATAAATTGGAAGGCAGTAGTCTATCTTGGAAATAATGAGTGATTTTATGACTTGGATGAGAGAGGCGGTGTTGGTGTTGTATTTGTGGGACGAAAGGTGCTTAACTATGCCTAATGGCTTGGACAGATCGGCTTTTAACTTCGATATGTGAGTGTTCCATTTGTATCTTTTGTTGATTGTGAGTCCTAGTATTTTGAGGGTGTCGGTGGTTGGTATAGTGGTGTCTCCTGTTAGTATCTTAGCGTTGCAGTTGTGTTTCCGGCAGATATGAAGTATCTGGCATTTGTCTTTGGAAAGGACTGAGCCTGAGTGCGTGCACCACTCGTCGATTTGGTTAAAGGTGTCTGTTAGGTTCGTTGTGGGGTTTTTTCGTTTGTTATGCTCTATGATGAGGTGAAAGTCGTCTGCGTAAGCGCAGAACTTGATTTCTCTTGGGATAGAGATGATGTTGGTAAGGGAGTTGTAGGCTATGAGGAATAAAATGACGGAGATTGGAGAGCCTTGCGGAATCCCATTGTTAAGAGGGAAGGTATTGGAGAGATAGGTGTCGGTTTTGACTATTATTTTCCTATTTGTCATGAAGTTTTTGACGTAGTTGATTATACGAGCCCCTATTTTCCAAACGTGTAGTTGCTGTATGACTGTGTGTATGCCAATTTTGTCGAAAGCCTTAGTGAAGTCCAGTGAAATAATTGTTAGGTGTTTCTTGAGGGCAATGGATCTGGAGGCTAGGTGGTCTACATAAAGTAGACTGTCTAGTACAGATTTGCCTCTTTTAAAGCCGAATTGGCTGTTGTGTATGAGTTCGTTATTTTGAACGAACCACCACAACCTCTTTGCTACTATTTTGTCGAGGATTTTGGCTAGGCATGAGTTCAGGGATATGGGTCTGTAAGATTTTATGTCCGTTTGAGGTTTATGTGGTTTCAAGATGGGTAGGACCAGGCTGAGTTTAAAAGATTGGGGGATATGTGAAGAGAGTATTTCATTGTAGAGGTTTATGATTCTTTGTTTAAAAGTTGTGGGCAAGTTTTTGATCATGCAGTACGATATGCGGTCGTGACCTGGAGTTCTACCTTTCAGAGTGTTAAGTGCTGAGGAGAATTCTATGAACGATATGTCCTTTTCGATTTCTATTGCCGTTTTGGTAGGGATGTAGTTTGGGGTAGGATTAAGGAGTTCTTTGTTGAGGCGGAAGGCTGAGGAGAAGTTTTGGTCGCCGGCTTCTTCTGACCAGGTTTGACCAAAAGAGTTAGCAATTTCTTGTGGGTCGATAGTAGGAGTAGGGATGTTAAGGCAGTGGATGTTTTTTTGGGGGTATAACCCACATAGTCTTTTGATGTTTGCCCATGTTTTATTTGGGTTTGAGTATGGGTTAATGTCGGAGGTAAATTGTTGAATACTGTTTTTTTTGGCATCTCTGATGGATCTTTTGAATTTCGCATTGGATTTTTTATACTCAATAATGTTATGTGTGTTAAATTCTCTATTGAGTTTCCTCCATCTTTTTGTTTTGTCTTTTTTGAGGAGAGACAGCTCGCTGTTCCACCAGGGAACGGTGCGGGGTTGGGTAAAGGTGGAGTTTTGGGGTATGGATAGGTGAGCGCTACGAATAAGAATTTGTTTGATAGTAGCGGCTTCTTGGTTAACATTTAGACTATGGAAGCTTTCCGAGCTAAAACTTGTGATTTTTTCCTTAAATAGGTTCCAATCTGCATCTTTTAGTTTAAATGAGGGTTTTGCGGAAAAGGTTGGGACAGTTTGGTTGCGGAATATTGAAATTAATATGGGAAAGTGGTCGCTGCCATGAAGGTCGTCTAACACTTCCCAGGAGATTTCTGGAGCTATACTTGCGGAGGCGAAGGATAGATCAATGTGTGTGTATGTGTTGTGCGTTGAGAAGTGAGTTGGAGATTTGTCGTTTAGTAGTATGTAGTTAGAGCGGTCGATGTAGTTGGCTATAGTCCTTCCCCTTTTGTTGGATTTTGGTGAGCCCCAATAAGGGTGCCAGCTGTTGAAGTCACCCAACACTAGGGTTTGAGCGTTCGGGGAATCAAGAACATTTGCCAAGTGGTTTGCGTTGAAGGGTTTGGAAGGGGAGATATAGGCTGAGATAATATTAAATTTGGATTTGGACTGTATGGAAACTCCGACCGCGTCAAAGTCTGAGCTTACGGAGATTTCGTTCTGTGGTATGGAATTGTGAATTAGAAGGGCGGTGCCTCCAAAACTATTATGGTTGTTTTTGCTGGTGTAGAGGGAGTAGTTAATAGGGGTAGGAAGGGAGCAAAGGTTTGTAATGTGTGTTTCTTGGAGGGCAATAATTTGTGGGTTATAGGATTTAGCAAGTACTTGTAGATCTATATAATTGTTTCTGTAACCGTGTATGTTCCATTGTATAATTTTAAGCATTGGCTTTAAGATTTAAAGTTAAAATAAGTTTAAAGTTAGGTTAGTATTATTATAACTTATTATCTAAACAGTTTTAATTCGATTATTTAGGTAGTTTGCTTATGAGGTTGGTGTTGGAGGTACAGTTTTTTTCAGATTTGTCTTTAGCTTTAAGTGGTTTAGTGAGGAGGTTGGACTTGTCTTTTGTTTGGGATCTGAGCTTACGGTCTGTATCAGGGATGAGTCTTCTATTTTGGTTGCGAATAGTGGAGTCAGTTGTGTCCATGTCTTCTTCCGATGTATAGGCCGATTGCTGTGGGTTTTCCTGTTTATTTGAGTGTGCGCGGAGGTCGTCATAGTTGGTGATTTTCCTATTTGGCTGTGTTTCAGTGTTAGTTGAGGTTGACGGAGCGTTGTTTGTTGTTTGCATTGATGTTGTAGGTTTAGGTTGTTGTTGGAGGGTTCTAGAGTAAGATGTTTGTTGATGTGTGTGGCGTTGATCATAAATGCTTAGTGCGGTTTTGAAATCGACTTTTTCTATTGTTTTAATGGCTACGATTTCTTTCTGCTTGATGAATGTTGGGCATTGTTTGTCGAGTGGGGAGTGATTGTTTTGAGTGTTGGGGTTGTGTTTACAGTTTGAGCAGGACTTTGGATTGGTACAATTTTCGTCGTCTGGGGTGTGGGGTTCCGAACAATTGTTGCATACTTTGGGGCTTTTGCAGTATTTGAGTGGGTGTCCAAATCTTTGGCAGTTTCGGCATTTAAGAGGTCTAGGTATATGAGGACGTACATGGACACGTTCATATCCTATCATTATTGTTGATGGTAGTGTTGTTGTTGCAAATGTTAAGATTGTCAGACCAGATTCCTGTAGGAGGTTGTTCTTAAATTGAAAGATCTTTTCGACTTCAATTACTTTCTGCGAGCTTAGTTCTTTTAGTATGTCTTCTTTTTCTATGTTACGTAGGTCGTTAGAGTATATAACTCCTTTTGAGGTGTTGAGTGTTTTGTGTTCGGATGAGCTGACAAGAAAGTTGTGGAATTGGGTAAGCCTGAGCAGTCTTTGTGCTTGGATTACGCCTTTGGTTTTAACTAATAGCTTTCCGTCTCTGGTTTTTTTGACCGATTCAACTTCACCACCGCATTGGTAATCAATTACTTTCTTGATAATGAAGGGAGACACATTTTCAAAAGATTGGTTATCTTGGCGAGAAATTATGATATATTTAGGTTCATTTAATGCATTTTTATCCCATAGTACTGGGTTACTTAGGTCCGGTGGTCGCATTGCTTGTTCACTTGGGCTGCTGCCCGGTGCACTTGCTTTGTAACGGTTCTGTTAGGGTTTTTTGTTTTTGGATTTTTGGTGAAGTATGCTTTGTGCTTTTATTTGTTTTTTGAAAATTTGGATTGATTTGTTGTTGTTATCTGTTGGTTTTGGCGAGGTGATCTCTGTAGCACGTCTGTCTTCTATGAAGTTTGGACTGGTACTGAAGTGAGATAAAAAAAGAGAGTATATTGTTTTCTATGGGGCACAAACTCTTTGTATTATATTAATATTCATATAATACGACGATTTGTATTCCGTAGAAAATAATATACATAAAAGGCTTCAAAAAAAAATTCAGAGAAAGTAAATTGAGATAAGAAGAGTATATTGTTTTCTATGGGTATTATATATTCTATTTTAATATTCACATAATACAGGAGTTTGTAAACCGAAGAAAATAATATATATATACACAGCTTTTAAACGAGAGTGAGAGGTCAAGTGGGAGGGGAAGTGGGACGGGAGGTCGGAGTGGGCGCTATCGCAAACGAGAGTGAGAGTCCGAGGACAAGCGGGAAGTGAGCGCAACCCCCCAGAGGGTCAAGCCACAGGAAAAGCGGGAGGGGAAGTGGGAGGGGAAGTGAACGCAACCCCCCAGAGAGTCAAGCCCCAGGACAAGCGGGTGGGGAAGGGGGAGGGGGAGTGAGCGCGGCCCCAGAAGCTTCCACAACAACAACTTCCGCTCGCGATAAGCGCCCCCGCACCAGCGATAAGAAAAGTGGTCCAGAACATACAATCAAAAAGTGGTCCAGAACATACATATCCACCCTACTCCTACGGATGTTCTTAAGAGCATACAAAGTGTCGGACCTGGACACGCTAATGATCCTAGCCGATGAGTACGAAGAACTTGAAAAGGAACGGGAAGTTTTCGCACAGGAGAACAAGTTCTCAAGGACCAAGTCGGCGTCACCAACACAGGTGACATGCAGAATATGCGAGGAGACAGATAACCAGGACACACGAGGAAACGACCAATGGTCACCACCACACCAAGCCAGGCGACAGCAGGCAACAGACGCACCCCCACAGCAACAGAGACAGCCAAACAATACCTTGTGGAGGCCCCCAAGCAACACACAGAGGCCACAAGATACCACCCATATCACAGACTCGCAGGAGGCCTGTCGGAAATGCGGTGGGAACGGACACTGGGCTAGAGGATATCGAAACCAGCGGCTGCTGTTTTGCTGGATATGCGGCAAGGTGGGTGTTAGAAGCGTCGATTGCTGCCAACGATCGGGAAATGGCCAGCGATCTCAGCCGCAGAGAGGCGAGCGGGGATCGCACAATGCCACCTCTCCAAACTAACGAGCAGCAGTTGTCCGCAGCTGTGATGATTGGTGGGAATAGCTACAAAGCCACAGCGAAGAATTGGCGGACAATATTGCTGCTCTAGGAAAGATTACCAGGACGAGACGGCAAGTTAGGTTGGCAGATGGAAGGTGCGGCGGAATTGATGCGCAGCTCGAGGTGGAGGTCAAATTCGGCAACAAACAAGTGACCATGAGCCTGTTGATTTTACCCGGGGTAGTGGATCCATTAGTGTTGGGATGGAACTTCCTGAAACAAGTCGGAACCGAGATAAGGTGTGCTGGACACGAGATAATATTACCAGCCAGGAACCGACACAATGGATGGCTCGAGGAGAAGCTATCAGTAGCAGTCGTTCAACAAGTAAACGAGTTGGACGATACTACAGCGTTCCTTGAAACAGAGCTGGCAGACTTCAGCACAATGTCGGGAACATCGAATATGGCAAAACACCAGATCAAAATGAAGGACGACAAGCCAATCAAGCAGAGATACTACCCAAAGAACCCAAAAATTCAAGGGGAAATCAACGCAAAGGTGGACGAGCTTCTCCAAATGGGGTTCATAGAGCATTCAAAGAGCCCATACAGCTCCCCCATCGAGATGGTGAAAAAGAAGACAGGCAAGTGGAGACTGTGTGTCGACTTCAGGCAGATTAACGCGAAGTCAGTGGATGCCTACCCAATGCCCCGCATAAACTACATCCTAGATCAACTAAGGGAAGCGCGGTACATCAGCAGTTTGGACCTGAAGGATGGATACTGGCAGATCCCACTGGAAGAAAGTAGCAGGCAATATACAGCGTTTACAGTACCAGGCAAAGGTCTGCTTCAGTGGAGGGTAATGCCGTTCGGACTTCACTCGGCGTCGGCAACGTTTCAGCGAGTCTTGGACCAAGTAATTGGCCCCGAGATGTCACCTCACGCATTCGCTTACCAAGATGACATAATAGTGATCGGTCGCACGCTGGAAGAACACAAAAGAAACGTGAGGGAAGTGGTCCGGCGTCTAAAGGAGGCAAACCTGAGGCTGAATCCAGAAAAATGCCAATTCTTCAAAAAGGAGCTGCTGTACCTGGGACATCGAGTGACTAGCGAGGGAATAGGAACAGATCCAGAAAAAGTAGCCGTCATCGCCGAACTAGAACCGCCATCGACTGTCAAAGAGCTCCGGCAATACCTAGGAGTAGCGTCGTGGTATCGCCGACTTGTACCAGATTTTTCCAGAATCGTCAAACCCCTGAACGACCTGCTGCGCAAAGGCAGTAAGTGGGAGTGGACACCAGAGCACCAGATGGCGTTTGAGGAAGTTAAGGCAAGATTCGTGGCAGATCCAGTGCTAGCATGCCCGGACTTCAGTAGAAGTTTCATCCTGCAAACAATACTGACCCAGGACACCGAAAAGGGCGAAAGAGTAATCTCCTACTCGAGCCGAACACTGAACGGCGCGAAAAAGAACTATTCGACAACGGAGAAGGAGTGTTTGGCGATCGTCTGGGCGATCCGGAAGCTCAGGCCATATCTGGAAGGTTACCACTTTAAGGTAGTAACCGACCACATGGCCCTGAAGTGGCTCAACAGCATCGAAAGCCCTTCAGGAACGGAACTCCACCGGACCTTGGACTCTCCCATGAACTTTGGACCGGGAGGAGAAGTGCCACATCTCGGCAGTGGAGCGGCACACAGGCGTGCCACAAGCATCACGGGAATCCGCGGGACGGCAGCTGGCGGCAGAGCATCGGTTGGAAGCGGTACGTGAAGGACAAGTGGGTCAACCAGGAGGCACGGACTTTGGACCCGGAGTGGAGAGATCCAGCGGGCCGTGCGCAAAAGGGAAATAACGGTTCCCGGAGGCTGCATATAATATAAGGCTGCAGAGAGCTGGCAGCTGGATCAGTCGATCACGAGGAGTCAAACCTTCAAGATCAGTTAAAGTACCAAGTGAACAGTCAGTCAAGCAAGTTATCTACGAGGGAGCTACAACCAAGCGAGTCGTCGGAAGCAGCGCCGTGGGAAGCACACAAGGAGCAAGATCGCCACGTCGAGACGTTCGGGATTGGGACATCAGGAATCTCCGAATTGAGACACAAGTGGCTGAGTTCCGGAAGGCATCACACGGCTAAGTCAAGGCGTTCGTTTTCCAACTTTGTCACGACCACACCCTGGCGAGTCGCCCGGCGGATCTGTCAGAGACAAGCGGAAGAGTCCTAGGACGAAGAACCGTCAGTTTGGGGAGGAAAGTTGTCTGAGACCCAGCGTACCTTGCCCGACCAAGCAGGACCTGGCGTGACGGACGAGTGGTAGATCGATTGACGGTTTCAAGAGGCGGTCGCCTGGAGAGCCCTGCGATTACCGGCGAAGTTCCTGAACAGCAACTGCCCAACTCCCCGAGTGCCAGAACGACAAGCTACTAGTCAGGAGACAACGCAGAGGACATCGGCAGCGACGCCAGCAGACATTTCCGGCAGCCACGTTACCATCGCCGCGCGAAGCTCATTGGGGAGCGCAGGCGCGTCACGGACGATAAGCATTAGGGTGAAGCCGGGTGGAACGTTCGTCTGCGCTAGGCGTAAAGCAAAGTGAACTGCTAGGCAGCTTCCCGGCGGCAGCCTGGACTGTCAGCGCGATCTGAGCAAGAACCTAGCGGGACCGTCCGGGACAGAGCAAGGGACAGGTATTGCCTCTGAGAACGGTGACGCTTCCCTAAGCCCACAAGGCCGAACTCTCTGCGAATCTAAGGCGCAACAAGCGACCCCGAGGCAGCGCGTCCGCGAGCGAGCAGAGGCGGCCACTACGAGCGTCCCGAGACCCAGGAGCCAAGCGGAAGCCGAGTCAACGCGTCGACAAGCCAGAAGGAGGAGCACCAGCAGCCGGCGGAACCCGAGCAAGGAGATACAGAAGCCAGCCCAGCCACACACCCGCTGTACCAATACTACGAGAATAAATCCCACTGTTACCTTTTGAACCCTTTGTTTTCTCACTGATCTACGGGGCAGTCACGTAATATAAATTTGGTGGGACGAACACACAATCTTCTGAGCTAGCCGCATGAATCTCGTAGCGAGCAGACACACAAAATCAGTTCGTTACATCTGGCGCCCAACGTGATTGTCCCAACAGTGAGAACAGCACAATAAAAATGGGAAAGAAGTGGATTTACCGCCTCAAGAAGGAGGACTTCGCCCATGTCGCACAGAGGCTCAATGTCGCCCTGGAGGGCAGGCTAGACGACATGAGGAAGGCACTATCGGAATACTTCTCCGAAACAGAGAACGATCCACAACTCGTCGACATCTGGGCCGAGCTGGAGGCGACATACCACGACAGAGCCGGCCCAAGCATTACGTTAACGAACGCTGAAGGGGACAACGTGGTGGCAAGCCTTAGCATTGACAACATGCAAAAAGAGGCCCACAGGAGAGAATCAAGCCAACAAAAGAAAGCAGCAGCGCTGACCCCGAGACCAAGCCAGTCGGACTATGCAAAGGTTGCTAAACAGGTCCGCGAATGGTCGTTCAGGTTCGACGGGGCGGAAAAACCATTCGAGTTCCTGGAGCAGGTAGAATGGTCCGCCAACACGTACGGTTTGGAGCTTGATATGATCCCTCGAGCGATGCCGGAGTTGCTAAAAGGAAGGGCTTTGAAATGGTTCATCGCCAACAATAAGCAATGGAGAACTTGGGCAGAATTCATTGAAAGCTTCCACACATATTTCCTGCCAAGAGATTTCTTCACCAGGCTGGCGGACCAGGTCCGGCAAAGGAAGCAAGGCTTCAGCGAGTCGTTCAAGGACTACATGATCGACATGCAGACGATGGTGAGGCCACTTAACTATTCTACGAAAGAGACGTTAAGGGTCATTACAGAGAACTGCACCCCAAGCCTACGGATGTTCTTAAGAGCATACAAAGTGTCGGACCTGGACACGCTAATGATCCTAGCCGATGAGTACGAAGAACTTGAAAAGGAACGGGAAGTTTTCGCACAGGAGAACAAGTTCTCAAGGACCAAGTCGGCGTCACCAACACAGGTGACATGCAGAAGATGCGAGGAGACAGATAACCAGGACACACGAGGAAACGACCAATGGTCACCACCACACCAAGCCAGGCGACAGCAGGCAACAGACGCACCACGCGGAGGCCATTGGGCATCACCCCCACAGCAACAGAGACAGCCAAACAATACCTTGTGGAGGCCGCCAAGCAACACACAGAGGCCGCAAGTAGCCACCCATATCACAGACCCGCAGGAGGCCTGTCGGAAATGCGGTGGGAACGGACACTGAGCTTGAGGGTGTCGAAACCAGCGGCTGCTGTTTTGCTGGATATGCGGCAAGGTGGGTGTTAGGAGCGTCGATTGCTGCCAACGATCGGGCAATGGCCAGCGATCTCAGCCGCAGAGAGGCGAGCGGGGATCGCACAATGCCACCTCTCCAAACTAACGGGCAAGCTAATCGAGGAGGAGCAGCAGTTGTTCGCAGCTGTGATGATTGGTGGGAATAGCTACAAAGCCACAATCGACACTGGAGCAACGGCAAGCTTCGTCAGCGAACAATTGGCGGACAATATTGCTGCTCTAGGAAAGATTACCAGGACGAGACGGCAAGTTAGGTTGGCAGATGGAAGGTGCGGCGGAATTGATGCGCAGCTCGAGGTGGAGGTCAAATTCGGCAACAAACAAGTGACCAAGAGCCTGTTCATTTTACCCGGGGTAGTGGATCCATTAGTGTTGGGATGGAACTTCCTGAAACAAGTCGGAACCGAGATAAGGTGTGCTGGACACGAGATAATAATACCAGCCAGGAACCCTCACAATGGATGGCTCGAGGAGAAGCTATCAGTAGCAGTCGTTCAACAAGTAAACGAGTCGGACGATACTACAGCGTTCCTTGAAACAGAGCTGGCAGACTTCAGCACAATGTCGGGAACATCGAATATGGCAAAACACCAGATCAAAATGAAGGACGACAAGCCAATCAAGCAGAGATACTACCCAAAGAACCCAAAAATTCAAGGGGAAATCAACGCAAAGGTGGACGAGCTTCTCCAAATGGGGTTCATAGAGCATTCAAAGAGCCCATACAGCTCCCCCATCGAGATGGTGAAAAAGAAGACAGGCAAGTGGAGACTGTGTGTCGACTTCAGGCAGATTAACGCGAAGTCAGTGGATGCCTACCCAATGCCCCGCATAAACTACATCCTAGATCAACTAAGGGAAGCGCGGTACATCAGCAGTTTGGACCTGAAGGATGGATACTGGCAGATCCCACTGGAAGAAAGTAGCAGGCAATATACAGCGTTTACAGTACCAGGCAAAGGTCTGCTTCAGTGGAGGGTAATGCCGTTCGGACTTCACTCGGCGTCGGCAACGTTTCAGCGAGTCTTGGACCAAGTAATTGGCCCCGAGATGTCACCTCACGCATTCGCTTACCAAGATGACATAATAGTGATCGGTCGCACGCTGGAAGAACACAAAAGAAACGTGAGGGAAGTGGTCCGGCGTCTAAAGGAGGCAAACCTGAGGCTGAATCCAGAAAAATGTCAATTCTTTAAAAAGGAGCTGCTGTATCTGGGACATCGAGTGACTAGCGAGGGAATAGGAACAGATCCAGAAAAAGTAGCCGCCATCGCCGAACTAGAACCGCCATCGACTGTCAAAGAGCTCCGGCAATACCTAGGAGTAGCGTCGTGGTATCGCCGACTTGTACCAGATTTTTCCAGAATCGTCAAACCCCTGAACGACCTGCTGCGCAAAGGCAGTAAGTGGGAGTGGACACCAGAGCACCAGATGGCGTTTGAGGAAGTTAAGGCAAGATTCGTGGCAGATCCAGTGCTAGTATGCCCGGACTTCAGTAGAACTTTCATCCTGCAAACAATACTGACCCAGGACACCGAAAAGGGCGAAAGAGTAATCTCCTACTCGAGCCGAACACTGAACGGCGCGAAAAAGAACTATTCGACAACGGAGAAGGAGTGTTTGGCGATCGTCTGGGCGATCCGGAAGCTCAGGCCATATCTGGAAGGTTACCACTTTAAGGTAGTAACCGACCACATGGCCCTGAAGTGGCTCAACAGCATCGAAAGCCCTTCAGGAACGGAACTCCACCGGACCTTGGACTCTCCCATGAACTTTGGACCGGGAGAAGAAGTGCCACATCTCGGCAGTGGAGCGGCACACAGGCGTGCCACAAGCATCACGGGAATCCGCGGGACGGCAGCTGGCGGCAGAGCATCGGTTGGAAGCGGTACGTGAAGGACAAGTGGGTCAACCAGGAGGCACGGACTTTGGACCCGGAGTGGAGAGATCCAGCGGGCCGTGCGCAAAAGGGAAATAACGGTTCCCGGAGGCCCTATATAAGGCTGCAGAGAGCTGGCAGCTGGATCAGTCGATCACGAGGAGTCAAACCTTCAAGATCAGTTAAAGTACCAAGTGAACAGTCAGTTAACCAAGTTATCTACGAGGGAGCTACAACCAAGCGAGTCGTCGGAAGCAGCGCCGTGGGAAGCACACAAGGAGCAAGATCGCCACGTCGAGACGTTCGGGATTGGGACATCAGGAATCTCCGAATTGAGACACAAGTGGCTGAGTTCAGGAAGGCATCACACGGCTAAGTCAAGGCGTTCGTTTTCCAACTTTGTCACGACCACACCCTGGCGAGTCGCCCGGCGGATCTGTCAGAGACAAGCGGAAGAGTCCTAGGACGAAGAACCGTCAGTTTGGGGAGGAAAGTTGTCTGAGACCCAGCGTACCTTGCCCGACCAAGCAGGACCTGGCGTGACGGACGAGTGGTAGATCGATTGGCGGTTTCAAGAGGCGGTCGCCTGGAGAGCCCTGCGATTACCGGCGAAGTTCCTGAACAGCAACTGCCCAACTCCCCGAGTGCCAGAACGACAAGCTACTAGTCAGGAGACAACGCAGAGGACATCGGCAGCGACGCCAGCAGACATTTCCGGCAGCCACGTTACCATCGCCGCGCGAAGCTCATTGGGGAGCGCAGGCGCGTCACGGACGATAAGCATTAGGGTGAAGCCGGGTGGAACGTTCGTCTGCGCTAGGCGTAAAGCAAAGTGAACTGCTAGGCAGCTTCCTGGCGGCAGCCTGGACTGTCAGCGCGATCTGAGCCAGAACCTAGCGGGACCGTCCGGGACAGAGCAAGGGACAGGTATTGCCTCGAAAGGCGTCGGCCTGGAGAGCAAGGCTTGTTCACCCTAGTCTGAGAACGGTGACGCTTCCCTAAGCCCACAAGGCCGAATTCTCTGCGAGTCTAAGGCGCAACAAGCGACCCCGAGGCAGCGCGTCCGCGAGCAAGGAGATACAGAAGCCAGCCCAGCCACACACCCGCTGTACCAATACTACGAGAATAAATCCCACTGTTACCATTTGAACCCTTTGTTTTCTCACTGATCTACGGGGCAGTCACGTCATATAAATTTGGTGGGACGAACACACAATCTTATGAGCTAGCCGCACGAATCTCGTAGCGAGCAGACACACAAAATCAGTTCGTTACAAGATGCTTAGATGTTTTTGAAGAAACAACAAAGAGTAAAAATGTACCTGTGATTGTATAAGCTTTTAATATACCTGACGAAGTAGTTATAAAAGTATCTGAAGAAATAGAAACCAAATTTGAGAATATTTGTAGTAGTTCTGACGAGAATAGTGACAGTGATTCAAATAACCCACAGACTTTCTCTGAGCAGTTAAGGCGGTGGGCAATAAAAAACCACAATTATAATGTCTTTAATGAGACATTGCTAATATTGAGCAATAATAATATTAATGTACCCAAAGACTCTAGAAAGAAGACACCAAAAGAAGTTGTAGGCCGAAATATCGGCGACGGCTTTTTTCAGTTACAAAAAAAAAGTTTCTCTCGTGAATCAAGAATCATGTCAGGTTGCATAAGTGAAGACAAAGTGGCACTCCATATAGACAATTGTATGGGATGTCCGCTTTTTCACAAGTGAAAATTCAAATGAAAATTATTCGAAGTCACTCGGGATTTCACTTGTTTGTCATACTCATTTGTCGTATGGCCTGTCACTTGTGAAATTCAGAATATTTCAAATAAGTTTTCATTTATGAAAATATAGAATTTAAAATACATACACTTTTATTTAATTTTAAATTGATTTTATATTAATTTTGTTATTTAGGTTTTCTGTTAAAGGACAATTATTGTTAGTAAGCCTAGTTTTGCTTCGTTAATTTGTTTTTTACATTGGTCATCGCCTTCCTTAATAATGTTTCCGGGTCCTCCGAATACTTGGCCAACGGCCTTTGGGTATCGGAACTACCGTTGTATTTGCAGGAATTTATTTTTGGAAATTCTGCCACTCGATTTGTGTCTTTGGACTGGACTTGGAGGAAATTGGCAGGTCGGATGCTACCGACGGCCTCAGCTTTGGTAGTTTTGTCGAGCACATATAAGCCAGGATAGGGTCCCAATTCTCAATATTAACACCGGAAAATTGTAAGGAAGTTAAGCAACCATGAAAAGTGCGTTGATGTTCCTTTAAGGCCTCTCCAGACTCCTGTACTGGCACATTGAAAAGAGTTTTCAGTTGACTGTTCACCTGCTATCGCTTATTTTCGAAACGCTCAGTTAGGTTTTCAGGCTGAGAGAATGCCATCATTGGTGAGTGGGAATTTGGAAGCGATGGAATGAGCTTTGCCACTCGTTTTTTAATTTAGGTGGACACATTTTCAACGGGCGATAGACTCGGATTGTCTATGTATGTTGCCGTGAAAAGGTCCCGGAAAGTCGGCCAGCGAAAATAATCGCCAGAGAAAACCTCTGTGTCGATAGGAGGGAGCCGAAAGCCATAAGAAGTGGAATTTTGGAATGGAGTTATTGGAGCTTGAGGTATTTGGGAGAAGTGGATCAGAATTTTAGCTGTGACTATAAATCGGGTTAAAGCGGATTTTACTGATGTTGCCATGACGTAAAATAATTTAAAATTTGTAATTCAGAGTAAAGAAACGGGCTAGAATCCAATTGGAATTTAGGAACCAATCAAGTTTGTAAATATATACGGTCACACTGTCGGATAGGCAGATTCAATAAATATTTATTATATCGGATGGACGGATTTATGTAAAAAATAACGGACTTTAATTTTGTTTCTTTGGAGGGAACATTTATTGTGAGCCCCTGACCCATTGTGCGCTATAGAAAATGTCGGTATACGTATGTATGTACAGTGTACGTATGTGGGTGCGAATAGCGGAATAACGTTGCGGGAATTGTGAAGACTTCGCTTATGTTTGTTTGTCGGAGCATTTGTTTGTCACTTGCACAATTTAATTGCACACGATTTGCTGAAGTTAATTTGTGGATATTGTAACTTTGTTTATAATTTTATAAATACTTTAGCCGTAATTGTAGGTCGAGAAAAGTACTTGAAGTGGACTGCATTGGAAAGAGTAGTTAAAGTGGACTGTATTAGAATACTAATGTAAATACCCTTCAGTTCTGCATTAGGGACGCGGTGACATGGCTCAAGGCAAAAAGCTTTTTTGTTTTTTTGTTGTGCCTAAAACGCTGTGCCGCTGTTGACGTCAGCAGAGCAGTCGGCGCAGCGTAGAAGACTGCCTACGAAAACGATCGTGCAACAAAGAGAGGCAGATATTCGGAAGTTCCCTCTCGTTCTATGTCTTATAATCTGCCTGCACTCGGCGCTCTCAGAGACAAATTTCGGACGGTCCGTTATTTTTTTTGCGTCTCTCCGTTATGTTCGGCTAGCGACTAATATTTCGGCGGAAAAATTTTTGTGGAGCAGCGACATGTGAATGCCGTAATATTTTAGGAGCATTATTGTATATCGAAAATAAACAACTTATATTGTTTTATACAAGTAAATTATTTGATTATAGTAAAACTAAGTAATTTGGATTTACTTATAATGTTATGTTTACTTATTATACATTTTTATTACAATATAATTTTTTAGCTTAGTTCTAGAAATTTAGTCCGTTAAAATTGATTTCAATATTTAAAACATTTTAGTATTAACATTTTTAAAAAATTTCATATTGTATTTGTTACTCATGAAGTAAAAACTATATAGTCGGATATATTTCACTTTATAAAGGGTATAGGTGCAGTGGCACGCGCCAACAGCGAAGAAAAAACAAAGGAAATCGAGTAAAGGGGTGAGAAGAAGACTTGGTGCATTCTGTTTGAGTGATTGAAAGGGAAGCATCCATTTTTATTGTGCGCAGCAGAGTTACTTTAATCGTCTCTTTAAGTTAATATAATAAAGTCAGGTAAGTGCTACGTTAAGTTTAAGATGTTGTGCATTGATCTTAGTTTAAACTAGGTATATTTTGAAGGTATTCAATGGGTTCCGTCAGCCGAAAGTGGATGACGAAATGTTTTGTGCCAAAAAAAATCCTGCAAAGGGTTAAACCCAGCTATAAAAGGTAAATATACAATTAAACAAATAAAACGCATTTTTTTAAACATATGTTTTTTTAGGAGCGTTGGCCAAGGATTCAGAGGACCCGGACAAAGGTTTAAGAACGGCGATGACTAACGTTAAAAATAAGCTTACGAAACAAAAAAACAGAAACAATAACTGTCCAATTTTTGAAAATTTAAATAATACCATCTAATGCAAATGAAATTAAATATGTATGTATTTTAAATTCAATATTTTCTTAATTGAAAACTTATAGGAAAAATTCTGATTTTCACAAGTGATTTCACTTGGGACGTGTCACTTGCAAGTGATTTCACAAGTGAAAACTAATAAAAAAATTCTGATTTTCACAAGTGATTTCACTTGGGACGAGTCACTTGCAAGTGATTTCATAAGTGAAAACTCATGGAAAAATGTTGAATTTCAGAAGTGATTCACTTGGGACGTGTCACCGGCACGTGACAGGCCATACCAAAAATTAGTATAAAGAACAAGTGAAATCCCGTGGGACTTCGAAAAATTTTCATTTGAATTTTCACTTGTGAAAATGCGGACATCCCATACAATTTTCTATATGGAGTGTCCCTTGTTCTTCACTTGTGCAAGAGGACATGTCCCACGTGATTCCCAAGGTGATTCACAAGTGAAACTTTTTTTTTGGAACTGAAGGGTATACAGCTGCGTGGAACACAGTAAAACTACAAGAAAGAACGCTATAGTCGAGTACCTTAACTGTCAGAAATACGCCACCTACCCGTGATCTCAATATGTGGTTTTGTGGGCAGTAGACAGATTTAAGCGTTACGCGCGTTTCAAACTTTCTTTTGGATCAATCGATAGGTATTGACGAGACCAAAATATTTCAGTTAAAATTTTTTACCTATCATGAAAATTGTGGGCGCCACAGGCCTGGGCGGTTTGTGGGCATTAGAGTGGGCGTGGCATATTCGCGTAACAAACTTGCTACGGAATCTAAATCTGAGATCCCAATTATCTTTAATAGTTTCCGACATATCCACGTTCATATTTACGATTTTTTGAAGTTTGTGGGCGTAAAAGTGGGCGTGGCAAACTTTTTTTAGGCTAATCGATAGGTATTGATAAGTACAATACTTTTCAGTTTAATTTTTGTTCTACCACAAAACTGTATGAGCCACAGTTTTGGGCGGCTTGTGGGCGTTAAAGTGAGCGTGGCACTCTGTTGAAACAAACTTGCGCTGCGTAAGAAGCTCAGGAATCTGCACTCCAAGTCTCAATAGCATAGCTTTCATACTTTCCGAGATCTCAGCGTTCATCCGGACAGACAGACAGACGGACAGTCGGACAGACGGACAGACAGACAGACGGACAGACGGACATGGCTAGATCGACTCAGCTAGAGATCCTGATCAAGAATATATATACTTTATGGGGTCGGAAACGCTTCCTTCTGACTGTTACATCTTTCCGACGAATCTAGTATACCCCTTTTCTCTACGAGTAACGGGTATAAATACAAAAAATTACATTCCCAGTAGTATAAGATAATATTTCAAAAAACACCGAACCTATGATTTGTTTCCTATTATTTTCTCACCAATTTTCCGATCGTTCCTATGGCAGCTATATGATATAGTCGTCCGATTTTTATAAAAATAAATTTGAAATTCAGAACTAATTTAAAAATGATAGGGTATTAAATGTTAAGCAAGGAAGAATGCTTTAGTCGAGTACCTCGACTATCAGATTCCCGTTACTCAGCTAAAGGGACAAAAGGGAAATGGAGATATACAAGCAGCAAAGCGGGACTGAAATGCGCCACCTACCCCTGATCACAATATATGGTTAAGTGGGCTGTAGACAGATTTAAGCGTTATGGGCGTTAGAGTGGGCGTGGCAAACTTTTTTTTGATCAATCAATGGGTATTGACGAGACTGATACATTTAAGTTAAAATTTTGTATCTAGCATGAAAATTGCGGGCGCCACAGGTTTGGGCGGTTTGTGGGCGTTAGAGCGGGCGTGGCATATTCGCGTGACAATTTTGCGCAGCGCTTAAGCCTACGGAATCAAAATCTGAAATCTCAATTCTTTACCTATTTTCCGAGATATCAGCGTTCATACTTACGATTTTTTTAAAGTTTTGGGGGCGGTTTGTGAGCGTTAAAGTTACCAATCGATAGGTATTGATGAGAACAATTCATTTCAGTAAAAATTTCTACTCTAGCATCAAAACTGTAGGAGCCAAAGTTTTGGACGGTTAAAGTCGGCGTGGCACGCTGCTGAAATAAACTTGCGCTGCGTAAGAAGCTCAGGAATCTGCATGCCAAGCCTAGCTCTTATAGTTTCCGAGATCTCAGCGTTCATCCGGACGGACAGACAGACGGACAGACGAACAGTCGGACAGACGGACAGGCGGACAGACGGACATGGCTAGATCGACTCGGCTAGAGATCCTGATCAAGAATATATATACTTTATGGGGTCGGAAACGCTTCCTTCTGCCTGTTACATACTTTCCGACGAATCTAGTATACCCTTTTACTCTGCGAGTAACGGGTATAATTAGTTAGAGACAAAATAGTGGAACCGTCGGTCTCAGAATATAATAGCGCACTATTAATTGTCCCGAAAAAATCACTACCAGACTCTAATTATAAAATATGCCATTTAGTAATCAACTATCGCTTAATCAATAAAAACAGCTTATTTGATAAATTTCCATTACCAAGAATAGATGATATTATTGACCAATTGGGTAGAGCTGTATACTTCTCTTGCCTAGATCAAATGTCAGGATTTCATCAAATAGATCTCGAAGAAAACTCTAGAAACATAACGTCTTTTATGGTTTAAAAATAACGTCGTTTCAAGGAATGATGACAATTGCATTTTCGGGTATCGAACCTTCACAGGCATTCTTGCATATGGATGACCTTATTGTCATCGGATGTTCAGAAAAACATATGATTAAAACCTTACAAGCCTTTTCGATTTATGTAGAAAGCACCCAGAAAAGTGTTCATTTTTCAGACACGAAGTAAGTTTCTTAGGACACAAGTGTACTGACAAAGGTATTCTACCAGACAGCAAGAAATGTGATGTCATTGAAAAATACCCAGTCCCGAAGGACGCAGATAGCGATAGAAGATTCGTTGCGTTTTGCAATATAACAAATTTCTTCGATTACTCACGCCACATAACTAGATTAAGTACAAAGAATGTGAATTTCGAATGGATAGATGAATGTCAAAAGGCACTCGGTGCAATATACCGATTTCAATAAAGAATTCTGCATAACAACAGATGCAAGTAAATAAGCATGTGGTGCGGTATTATATGATGGACGTTAATGCACAACGAGCAGTACAAACAAGTGGACCAACGACACCAAGCACGTGCTTGTTACGCGCGGGGCCTTTTATCAATTTGGGCAAAAAATACGAGTTCACGAGGAAGATACAAAAAACAAATAGAGACGGGACACAAATGAAAATAAAAGAAGCAAATAAGAATGAAGCAAATAAGTTAAAATATTAGTTTTTAATACCGGGATAAAAGTTGAAGTGCAAATTAAATGATAAAGGTTGTTATAATTATTACATAGAACGCGAAAGGGCTCGTGCAGACAAAAGTTTGATGTACACCATGGCAAATTTAGGGAATAACAATTTCGTGTAAGTATAAAAGGAACATTGAAAGTTAGACTTGTTCTACAGAATCAATATCACCTCTTATAAGATTTTGCATAAAAATAGTACCAAGTATTGTTCTATGATTTGCAAGTGTAGGTAAATTAAGCAATCGAAAAATTACTCTGATAGGAAGGTAGCCTTACGTTTTGATCCCAGTTCAAACTATGAAGGGCAAAAAGAAGAAATTATTTTTGTACCGACTCAATACCGTCAATATGCACTAGATATTGTGGACTCCAAGTCGAAGAAATATATTCCAAAATAGGACAGACAAGGGAGGTAAATAATAATTTGGTTGTATAAGGGTCATCAAATTCTTTTGACCAACGCTTTATAAACCCAACAACACTCATGGGTTTGTTGACAGTGGAAATTATGAGGCAGTCAAATTTAAGTTTTGGGTCCAGAAGAACACCTAAATCATTAACTGAATATATACGGTCGAGTGGCGCACTTTGAAGAGAGTAACTAACAAAAGTAGAAGTACCCCTATAAAAAGTCATAACGTTGCATTTGAAAACATTCAATATCTGACTGTAAGTTGAAACCCGACGCTATATCATTATATGATAAACAAAGCTTAACATCATCAGCATATATTAGTACTCGAGAATGTGTTATGATAGAGGGAACGTAGATCAATTTTGAAGCAGCGTTCTTGAATATAACCCTTTGTGTCCTACCATTCAAATAACTTGAAATCGAAGTTAATAGATTACATGGAAACCCAAGCTGATTTAATTGGAATAAGAGAAGAGAGTGGTTGACAGAGTCAAAGGCCTTACTAAAATCTGTATACATACTTTGAAAAATCAGGCTTACCCGATTTTTTAAACTTTTTATAAGTGTTTGTTTAAAGGTTTTTAAGTCTTTGAAGCGCATCGGTAAATAATGGAGGCCTGTCTAGCTTTGAAGGAAGCCTTTAAGGAACGCATTCATTAAAAAAAGTGGCACTTTCAATATCCATACAATTTTCCAATTATATTGAGAAATCATATCGTGAAGTATATTATAGTCACATTTTCGAAAACATCTCATTTTAGTTGGAGAAACTAAAGGAGAGAGGGTATCAATGCATGGGAGGCAGATTGTCAATTCCATTGTTGGATGATAACGGTCTTCAGGTACAACAAGAGCGTCAATTCTAGATACCGTTACTTCAGACGGGTCTGAAACAAACACAAGATCTAATTGTCTATTTAATGAATTCCGTATAAAGCTTACTTGCTGTAACGAAAATTCTAAAAGGCCAAGTGAGTCAGTAGGAGGAGTCCAATAAATATCAGGGAGATTAAAGTCATCCCAAACAATCAAAAGATCTCTGTTAAAAGGAAGAGATAGAACAGATTTTATCGAAGACAGATGGTGCTCATAAATTATTAAATCAGAGCCAGGTGGAATAGAGGACCATGTAACAAAAAAAAGTATGGATTTCAAGGAAACTTTTACACTAACAAATTCAATTTCGTTAGGGATATCAGAGTGAATTCTCTCAGATGTTAGGCTAGAGGTAACGGCAATAAGCACACCGCCTCTCCTACGTGAGGAGCGATCGGTTCTATAGACATTAAAGTTATTTGACAGAACTTCAGAGTCAGATATCTCTGGTTTCAGCCAAGTTTCCGTAAATGCCAAAATATCTGCAGCAAATGCAGAGGAGTCAGCATAAAGCTTGGGTAGCTTCATACTTAGTCCCCTAACATTTTGATAAGCCAAAAATGAACTTTTTAGTATTTTGGCGCAGTTGAACCCTTTTATTTGTTCTCGGTTTATTGGGAACAAATTCTATTATTATCAAATCATCATTAAGCCAAAAGCTTTCAGAAAGTAGTACCTTAAACACATCAGGCGGAGCAAATATTTTAAAGGACTACGAGCGTATGAAAATCGAAATTTTTCAACTGAAATATTCTCGGATGGGAATTTTCCACGTATAAATTCCAAAACATCCTCATATATGGTATCTGGGGTGAATCTAGAAACAAATAATTGCTTCCTATGTGGAACAACGGACAGTTTCATACGTCCCCCAGCAGCAGACTGAACCTCACTAGGCTGAGAGCCAGAAACGGTACCTTCTGTACCTACAGGTACTTTCGGCACCGTAGCCAGCACTGAGGACTTTTGAGGACGTTTAGGCGCAAACGGAATTGAACAACTCATTGAGCTGGATAAAAACACCTGATAGATTCAATGGGCTGTCTCGAGTCTGCTTCATAAAGCCGCTCATCTCAACTGCCATTTCCTTGCAGGACCCACATGACCACATGAGACCAGAATTCAGATCAATGAAGTCTTTGACTCTGCCAGTAAATCCTGCGCATTTAACGTGCATCATCGATTCGCAGAGCCAGCAGAAAATAAAAGGGTCTTCTTAGAGCAAACAAGAGCCATTTAAAGGAAATAAAATAAAATAAAATAAAATAAAATATTAAAAATACCTCAAATAAATTTGTCACTGGAATAAAATTCCAAAACCACAAAGGCACAAAAAACGAAAAAATAAGAGTGCGAGATCGCGTATTAAGTTAAGCGAAGCCAGAGAGAGCGAATAAGAGAATAGCACACCAAAAGTCTACCAGAAATTCGGCAGGTTCAGAGAGAGTGTAAATTACAGTTGTAATATAGAGCGGAAGATAGATGGAATAAAAGAGTTTTAGCAAGTTTAGTGAGTGTATATTACACTAACAAAGCAAGAAGATTAAACAAATCTAATAGAAATGTTAAAATAACTATAATCACGTACCCGTTTTCTGGGAGATCTAGTCAAAAACACTAACACAACTGTTAGGCTAAGCTTTGTTAATAAACAAACACACGACACTCGCAAAAAATCACTGAATAAGACAAAAACTCACAGCACAGAAGAATACGATTACACCGAAAAATATCTTAAGGAAAAGAACAAAAGCAAAAATAAAAGGGCATTATTACTGGAAAAATATGACACGTGATATTTCAAATTACATAAAAAAGTGTCACAAATGTCAAAAATCAAAAACAACAAAACATACCAAGACTCCGTTAACTATAACAGAAACATCCCAACAAGCAATTGACAGAGAAATTGTGGATAAGATCGGCCCACTTCCCAAATCTGAGCAAGGAAACGAATATGCAGTTACATTGATCTACGATTCGACAAAATATCTTCTCGCTGTTCAGATACCGAATAAAAGTTCAAATACAGTACAAGTAGAGCTATATTTAAAGATTTCATTTTGAAGTACTGTCCAATGAAGACGTTCATTACGGACACAGGAACAGAGTATACAAATGAAATTATTGAAGATTTATGCAAGAATTTAAATATTCAGAATATAAGTTCTACTGCATACCATCACCAGACTGTAGGAACCGTGTAGCGAAGCCACAGAACACTTAATGAGTTCATACGCTCGTAGATCTCAGTTGATAAAACAAATTGGGATGTATGTCTACATTCGGCCAAAGAGCTAGTCGGAGGGCGCCGAGCTGAAGGCTACCGAACGGGTCGCAGGTTGCGGATAGCGAGCGCCCTGGTTCTCCGGGGTAGCTACGAATAAGCGTGGAAGTTGGTCACGGCCCGGCTACCGTCAAGCCCCCAACACGAAGCGTAAATAAGTAGCCCCGGACAGTCAGCGGGTATCTGCGCCGTAGCAGTACCGACGTCGCGCTTGTGCTGCCGCCTCCGACAAATAGCTCACACATACCCCCTTCCCACACGTTTTTAGCCTACCTCTTCCCTACCCACTAAACTCATCTCACCCCGGGCTGGACTAAGGTGTCATTCGTACCGTGCCGAGAGTTAATCTGGCTGGGAGCCCGAGTCAACAAAAAAACTCAGTCTCAACCGGTGAGCTCAGGCAAGTGGCGACCGCCTGTTCTAAGTCAGCCTTACCCGGGTACAGCGGATCTCTGCCCGGGTGGTCCTGTCCCTTCTCCGCAGCTCGTGGGATTTATACTTGGAGAATTTTAATATAAAGAAAAACGATAGCAGCACCAAAAAAAAGCCCGACTCTCTCAAAAAGTCGGAAGTCGTAACCAACGACAAGACGAGCAAGATCACGGCTCCGAAAACCCTAGTCCATGTGACGTCGACCCCTGCCAAGGCCAGCGAACAACGCAGCCGTATAAGCCCAACTCACCATAAAGACAAGCCCAAGCCTCCCACCAGCGTAGGTGTGGCTAACCAGCTACTCCAACCGGAGGGGAGCGCGAAAGCCGGTCTTGTGGTGAGTACCAGGGCAAAGGAGTTCAAGAGGACACCACCTAACCAGGCAGGACCTCTTGAACGTAAGAAAGCATTCCGTATCCTCAAACTGCTGGCCACCAACCCAATACGTGAGGATCAAACGTAGAAATTGGATTACCAAAAAATCCAAGAAGACATAGCCTGGGCAAAGGAAATGGAGCACGAGGAGGCCACCCATACTGGATACGTGTCAACCGACTCAGAGCTGACAGAAAACCTAAACCATCTGTGCACTCAAGACAGAACCCGACCAGGGCGCACTGTTCTCCAAGACATAGCGGAGGGTACCCAGCCCGACCACGGTCCTAAAGATGGTAAAGTTCCTGCAGATTTATCTGCACCACAGCAAGGCTGCCCTCCTCATCCGCCTGGCAACAGGCAACATAGACGTAGTCCTCATTCAAGAGCCATGCATTGTTGGTAACAACATCTGTGACTTATCAACCCCCCTATACAAGCTATTTTACAAAGACACACTTTAACGCATTTCTTATTCCACAGTTTAGCGAAGGCGACATCACCACGGTCAGACTAGAGCTAAACGAACACACTCATCACACCAACAACAAAGGTAATGACCCAACTTTCATCACTAGAAATAGGAGGGAAGTACTAGACATTACACTAATATCTGATCCCCTACTTAACCAGCTAGAAGCGTGGAAGGTGGGGATCGAGCACTCATTCTCAGACAATAACTCTAGACTGTCTTCCCGCCGAGAACATTACTAATCTAAGATTAACCAACTGGGGATACTACAAAAATCTCCTCAATGGGAACCTACACGCTCCACCGACGCACGTACTCGACGGTCAAGAATTAGATAACCTAGTTAATACTTTCACTGAAATCTGCGGTAAGGCCATAAAAAGGGATTGCCCAATCAGAACAGTCAAAACAAAGCACAAACCCCCATGGTGGAACACAACCCTGGCGAACCTTAAAAAAGAGTGTAGAACTTACTTCAATGGAGCTTAATACAACAATAGCGAATTTTCCTGGAACTTAAACCATACAAAACTAAGCCTATACAAAAAGGGAATTAGAATATAAAAACGAAGAGTATGGGATAATTTCTGTAGTACAAAAGAATTTTAGCAAAATCTCCAGCAACCATTGGCTACATAAAAACCAATGCTGACAGCTGGACGGAAAACAGTCAGGAAACCCTGGAATTACTGTTAGACACCCACTTCCCTAAAACACCCAAGTAGTGGAGGACCCCTACATAGAGGAGTCCCCCGGCCCGGACGGGTTCTTCCCGGCCCTGCTACAACGGACACTAGATATTTCCCTACCCTGGCTGACAGCCATCTTCAACGGCTGCCCTGCTCTAAACCACATTCCAACAAGGTGGCTGGCCGTTAAAGTAAAGTTTTTATACCGAAAGCCGGCAAACCCTCCCACACCAACCCAAAGTTGTGGGCGTTAGAGTGGGCGTGACATATTCCCGTAACAAGCTTGCGCTGCGTATAAGGCTACGGAATCTAAATCTGAGATCCCAATTGTCTATCTTTGATAGTTTCCGAGATATCCACGTTCATACTTACGATTTTTGAAGTTTGTGGGCGTTAAAGTGGGCGTGGCAAACTAGGTATAGGTATTGATGTGAACAATACATTTCATTTACAATTTTTATTCTAGCATCAAAACTGTAGAAGCCACAGTTTTGGGCGGAGTGGGAGCTTTAGAGTGGGCGTGGCACCCTGCTGAAACAAACTTGCGCTGCGCAGAAATCTCAGGAATCTGCATGCCTAATCGTAGTATTGTAGCCCTTATAGTTTCCGAGATCTCAGCGTTCATACGGACAGACGGACAGACGGACATGGCTAGACGACTCGGCTAGTGATCCTGATCAAGAACATATATACTTTACGGTTTCGGAAACGCTTCCTTCTGCCTGTTACATACTTTCCGACGAATCTAGTATACCCTTTTACTCTACGAGTAACGCGTATAATTATTATCGCTCTCGAATCAACTTCATTATTTGCCTTCTTGTTGCTTGATGGTCCTGGATCATCCGACACGATCATCCTACTCTTGATGGATGATCCTGTCGGTGTCGTCCTTCTCTTTTTCTTTTTAGATGTTTAACACTTAGGTCTTCCTTCATTGTAGCTGTTTTTATTTGGCGTGGGATTGCCCTTCAGCATGTTTCTTTTATTTAAATTGTTTTTTGATGATGGTTTCTTTTGTTTTGATAGAGCAGTGAATTTTTTTGTTACGTTCACAATTTTGTTATTTGGAGACTTAAGGGGACTATTATTAATTATTATCCACCTTAATTTGTATGATTACCACAAACTTCTTATTTTCGGTTGTTTCAGTTTGAAAGGTACTAACTCATTTATTATTTTCCACCTTATTTTTAAACTAAACTTACTTTTTCGCTTTTACGTTAGCGGACTTCAGGGCTCGCTCTGAGGCTCTGATATTTACAATATCGGATTAGATGTTTACAGTATCCGTTTGATGCGGAGTCCGTGAAACTGATCTGGGTGGAATAATTTGGAGGCGTTGTTGAGAAATATCAGCTATTTTACAGATTTATCTCGGAGTCAGTCAGAGCTATTTAAAGATTGGCTCTCGGCTCAAAGTTGTTAATAAAATGGGTAAGTGCCCTTAATAATGTGTCTTGTATGTTGTTTGTCTTAAATTAGTTAAGACTATCCTTATGTCTTGGGTAAAAAAAAGGGGTAGCATTATTCCTTGGCTTCATGGAAAATAAATGCTAATAAAGCAAACTACAAAATTAAAAAAAATTTGCTCATGCGAATTTTCTTGTAAGTCTAGGTCGTTGGAGGTGCATATTGCTGCTACCCAATATTTACAACAGATATGATGAAAAGAGTTATACCCTCAAAAGGAAGCAATCAAGTTTAGTTATAATATTTAGTCGACAATTTTCTAATGACGAGGAACTGTATAGTTTTTTTAACCGTACAATTTTTACTTCTCCATTGATATGCCTAACAATATTTGCTACGTCAATGAAAATGTTGTCTTTATTAACAAAATTAAAAAGAATATAAATGTTCTTCTTTCGATGAACCTCATAATTCAATCATTTTTGTAATTCTTAAAGTAGATGAGATTGTAACTGACAAAAATATTTCCCTTATCTTCAGCGATATAAGGAGCAAAGCAATAGTAATTAAAAACAATCAAAACACTTTCGCTATTTTCCTTTCGTTTAGAAAATAAAAACATTAGTTTAAACAACGGTGCAGGTAAGTATTATTTTTATCAATAAATGTTTATTTGTATTCTAAATCTAACTATTAAAAAACAAGGAAGAACGCTATAGTCGAGTACCTCGACTATCAGATACCCGTTACTCAGCTAAAGGGACCAAAAGGAAATGGAGATATGCAAACAGCAAAGCGAGATTGAAATGCGCCCCCTACCGGCTGTAGACAGACTAAAGCGTTACGGGCGTTAGAGTGGACGTGGCAACATTTTTTTTTTAGATCAATCGATAGGTATTGACGAGACCAATACATTTCAGTTAAAATTTTGTATCTAGCACGAAAATTGTGGGTGCTACAGGTTTGGGCGGTTTGTGGGCGTTAGAGTGGGCGTGGCATATTCGCACAACAAACTTGCTCTGCGTACAAGGCTACGGAATCTTAATCTAAGATCCCAATTCTCAATCTTTGATAGTTTCTGAGATATACACGTTCATGTTTATGATTTTTTTAATTTTGTGGACGGTTTGTGGGCGTTAAAGGGGGCGTGGCAAACTTTTTTTGGGTCAATCGATAGGTATTCACGAGAGCAATACATTTCAGTTAAAATTTTTATTCTAGCATGAAAACTGTAGGAGCCACAGTTTTGGGCGGTTTGTGGGCGTTAGAGTGGGCGTGGCACTCTGCTGAAGCAAACTTGCGCTGCGCAGGAATCTCAGGAATCTGCAGGCCAAATCCCGGTATTGTAACTCTTATGGTTTCCGAGATCCCAGCGTTCATACGGACAGACGGATAGACGGACATCGCTAGATCGACTCGGCTAGTGATCCTGATCAAGAATATATTTACTTTATGGGGTCGGAAACGCTTCCTTCTGCCTGTTACATACTTTCCGACGAATCTTGTATACCCTTTTACTCTACGAGTAACGGGTATAATAACAGAATTTTTAGAGCAACGAGTAAGTTCAATAAGCTCTATTCAGGATGAAAAGCCTGTTAAAAAAATATATTTAGTAACAGTCGTCAAGAATCACATTTTGACATTAATATTATAGCTAATAAAAGAACCCACTGAAGGGAGTAAAATAAATTTTAAATTGTTGCCTCACGACTTATAAAATAACCACGTACTTATTTGTAAATGGCTTCCTAAGAAAACAAGCAGAACCAAAAAGGTAGTAAAATAGCTAGATAGTCAGCTTTACCGAATCATAGGTACGGCAATCCCGCAACAAGGCTACCCAACCGAAACTCGCCACGATCTTAATCGGAGGAATTTTTGGAAATAGAGAGACGGTCACACGGGAAGAGTGGAACCAAGCTCAACGCGACGAAGACACGAGGCTTTTGCTGAAAACCGGGAACGACGACGGTCGCGGTTCGCACCGGTACCGCATTTCTACGGGTAAAGAGACATCGAGCTGCACCAGCCACGCTGCACAGACGAGTAGCTGCTGGCAACCCAGGATCAAAAGGATTAACACGCGAGCGATTCCATTTATAAACCTGTCTGGAAGATACATAGTGAGAGGAGTGAAGGGCGCTAGGGAAACAACAATAAACCGAAATATTGTTCGATTGTGGAAATTAACAAGAAAGAAAAATATAGTCGAGTACCTCGACTATCAGGTACCCGTTACTCAGCTAAAGGGACCAAAGGGAAATGGAGATATGCAAGCAGCAAAGCGAGATTGAAATGCGCCACCTACCGGCGGTAGACAGACTTAAGCGTTATGGGCGTTAGAGTGGGCGTGGCAATATTTTTTTTGGATCAATCGATAGGTATTAACGAGACCAATACATTTCAGTTAAAGTTTTGTATCTAGCATGAAAATTGTGGGCGCCACAGGTTTGGGTGGTTTGTGGGCGTTAGAGTGGGCGTGGCATATTCGAATAACAAACTTGCGCTGCGTACAAGGCTACGGAATCTAAATCTGAAATCCCAATTTTCTATCTTTGATAGTTTTCGAGATATCCGCGTTCATACTTACGATTTTTTGAAGTTTGTGGGCGGTTTGTGATCGTTAAAGTGGGCATGGCAAACTGTTTTTATGTCAATCGATAGGTATTGATGAGAAAAATTCATTTCAGTTTAAATTTTTACTCTAGCATCAAAACTGTAGGAGCCACAGTTTTGGGCGGTTTGTGGGCGTTAAAGTGGGCGTGGCACTCTACTGAAACAAACTTGCGCTGCGCAAGAAGCTCAGGAATCTGATAGTTTCCGAGATATCCACGTTCATACTTACGATTTTTGAAGTTTGTGGGCGTTAAAGTGGGCGTGGCAAACTATTTTTTGGGTCAATCGATAGGTATTGATGTGAACAATACATTTCATTTACAATTTTTATTCTAGCATCAAAACTGTAGAAGCCACAGTTTTGGGCGGAGTGTGAGCTTTAGAGTGGGCGTGGCACCCTGCTGAAACAAACTTGCGCTGCGCAGAAATCTCAGGAATCTGCATGGCTAATCGTAGTATTGTAGCCCTTATAGTTTCCGAGATCTCAGCGTTCATACGGACAGACGGACATGGCTTGACGACTCGGCTAGTGGTACTGATCAAGAACATATATACTTTACGGTTTCGGAAACGCTTCCTTCTGCCTGTTACATACTTTCCGAAGAATCTAGTATACCCTTTTACTGTACGAGTAACGGGTATAATTATTATCGCTCTCGAATCAACTTCATTATTTGTCTTCTTGTTGCTTGATGGTCCTGGATCATCCGACACGATCATCCTACTCTTGATGGATGATCCTGTCGGTGTCGTCCTTCTCTTTTTCTTTTTAGATGTTTAACACTTAGGCCTTCCTTCATTGTAGCTGTTTTTATTTGGCGTGGGATTGCCCTTCAGCATGTTTCTTTTATTTAAATTGTTTTTTGATGATGGTTTCTTTTGTTTTGATAGAGCAGTGAATTTTTTTGTTACGGTCACAATTTTGTTATTTGGAGACTTCAGGGGACTATTATTAATTATTATCCACCTTAATTTGTATGATTACCACAAACTTCTTATTTTCGGTTGTTTCAGTTTGAAAGGTACTAACTCATTTATTATTTTCCACCTTATTTTTAAACTAAACTTACTTTTTCGCTTTTACGTTAGCGGACTTCAGGGCTCGCTCTGAGGCTCTGATATTTACAATATCGGATTAGATGTTTACAGTATCCGTTTGATGCGGAGTCCGTGAAACTGATCTGGGTGGAATAATTTGGATGCGTTGTTGAGAAATATCAGCTATTTTACGGATTTATCTCGGAGTCAGTCAGAGCTATTTAAAGATTGGCTCTCGGCTCAAGTTTGTTAATAAAATGGGTAAGTGCCCTTAATAATGTGTCTTGCATGTTGTTTGTCTTAAATTAGTTAAGACTATCCTAATGTCTTGGGTAAAAAAAAGGGGTAGCATTATTCCTTGGCTTCATGGAAAATAAATGCTAATAAAGCTAACTACAAAATTAAAAAAAATTTGCTCATGCGAATTTTCTTGTAAGTCTAGGTCGTTGGAGGTGCATATTGCTGCTACCCAATATTTACAACAGATATGATGAAAAGAGTTATACCCTCAAAAGGAAGCAATCAAGTTTAGTTATAATATTTAGTCGACAATTTTCTAATGACGAGGAACTGTATAGTTTTTTTAACCGTACAATTTTTACTTCTCCATTGATATGCCTAACAATATTTACTACGTGTAGCGTGTAACGATTGGATGCTGTGGATGAAATCGGGAATCTGCAGTTGCGGGGCACGCTATTAGGGTCCGGTCTCGCTCGTCGGCTTTGGGGGTGGAGGTCTTGCGCCTACAGATTCACGCACTGGCTACACATTATTATCGCTAAGATCAGAAATAAGCGTGCTAGCGACAAGAGAGGATAGTTAACTAAAACCGGAAGAGAACGATAATTAAATTCGGGAATAAGTATTATAGAGACAGAAAAGTTTTAGAGAAAGTTAGCTATGCGAATCCACGGATGGTATTGTGGTCGCGTATGGCCCTCCCAACCTATGATCACCTCCTTAAAGCATTGCTTCGGTGACCCCTTTGATACCCTACGACCGAGAAATCATCAGCTTAGTTCAATTCAATATTACTTAACGATCCATGGTTTTATTTCTGTTCGAAAAGCTAATTAATCTTTCGTAGGTAGCGATGTAAGTCATATTTAATATTTATAAAAAGAACTTAGTGTATTTAGACAATAAGGCATAGGAAGATAAAGAAGATATATTCATGTTATGACAATGTGTATTTAATATATATAAATTTTAACTTATAGAAATAGTTTTCAATATTTTTAGGTTTTCGGTATTATTTTTTTGCTCTTAAAACTTATTCAAGGGAATTTCTTTAAATTTATTAATTCAGGCAATTAGAGATCTTAAAAGTTAACGATAGGCGATTGTATTTTATTTTTAATTTCCTTTGAAAATTGCAAAAATAATTCATAGAGAATGCAAATAACTCATAGTATTTTAATTAATTAATTGTTTTAGATCGGAGGGTTATGTCTAAATAATCGGCGGATCAGCGAGAAATGTGAATAACGTAATAAATATGTATGATTAGTTAGTATCACTCACGGCATTTCCTCCAACGTTGAAGATCGATCTCCGGACGGGATGGGTTGGCTGTAATCTAAAGGGTAGCGATTTTTCTCGCCAAGTAGAATTTAAAGGGCAAATAAACATTTCTCTCATTTCTCTTAGACGCGCGAAGGATTTAAACTAAACTTGTAACCCGTACCTAATTCATCGTACTTCCTTGAAGGCATTACAATAACAAATTTTCCATTTAAACTACAAAAAACTTCTTCTTAAATTAAATTTACAGCTCCTCGGCGTGCATTATTTCTTTTAACACGATCGACTTGTTAATTTCTTATAATTTGCTGAATATAACTATCGCTTAACATGGCGTTGCCGCTTGAGGCTTTACGAAAAATTATGGTTTACATATCTTTGATTTCATTGATTTCTTTTCACATTAATTCTAAAATTCGGTTTTTCAATGCACGATGGTTATATAACAGGGTTAGGACTGATCCATTAAAAGACAGAGTTTTTATCGCGATTGAGGTTAAACACGGTTGGCTAGAGTGCCACGCTAAATTAAGGCCGTTCACACATGCGGCGCTGTTACACGTAAACTGCTTTAAGTCCCTAAATCTGCGGCAGCGATATTCCACTCGGGAATCTCCCAGACGGGTACGCGCACCCCCTTAAAACTCTGCTGGTGTACGGATGGTGTAAATTTCCATCTGGTCCGCTCTAAAAAACTGCACTCCGGTTACGATATGCCTGGGCGATAAAAAGGGCTTACTTCAGGGCACTAATTTCTCCAAATCATTCCTCGCGGGCCAACCTGACGATTGTTCAATTAAATTAATTCCGGATATGGCAACATACGGGTCTCAAAAAACCATACCTGACGATTGTGCCCCGCGATATTGATTTTGGCCTTTGTGAGGCGGTAAATCCTCCAGCAAATTGGCCGAATCAATAAGATGCGCCTTTGGCGGCAACTTGTGGCAGCACTGACTGGGGTTTCCACCCAGAATTTTAGAAATACCTGTAGTGAAATTTTGTTGGAGGTTAAACACGCACCAATTTCTAACAAAATGCACTTGCACTTACTTTAAGCTTTCTTTGCTGGCTAGCTTTTTTTTTTTTAGCTGGCAGCCGCTCTGAGTGCTAAACACCACTTAGATTACTGGATGCCACTCAAAAGTACTGGATGCCACTCAAAAATACTGGATGCCACTCAAAAAATATATATTTCAGGCTTTTAGCCTTTTAATTGAAAAAATTAAATTTTGAGCTGTTCGCACGTCCGTTTCTCTTGCTGGTTAAAATAAGAAGAACTTAACCGGAATCGGCTGGATACCAGCGAGGCTTTTGGCGGAAATATATATCATATGACGACCGACAGGTGTCAAAAGTAGAACTTTCCAATACCACCCTGGCTCAGCTGTTCAAAACTATCGAAATATCGAATAGCCGAAACAGGTTGCCACACTAGGTCAAGCTTTGGCTTAAGCGGAACCTATGTAGTAGGCTTTCAGGCTGAACCTAGGTTCGCCAGTCGCTACAGGCGCCGTTACATACGTCAATGAAAATGTTGTCTTTATTAACAAAATTAAAAAGAATATAAATGTTCTTTAAAGGGGAAATTATTAAAAATTTACAACCACCTTTCGATGAACCTCATAATTCAACCATTTTTGTTATTCTTAAAGTAGATGAGATTGTAACTGACAAAAATATTACCCTTATCTTCAGCGATATAAGGAGCAAAGCAATAGTAATTAAAAACAATCAAAACACTTTCGCTATTTTCCTTTCGTGTAGAAAATAAAAACATTAGTTTAAACACCGGTGCAGGTAAGTATTATTTTTATCAATAAATGTTTATACGTATTCTAAAACTAACTATTAAAAAACAAGGAAGAACGCTATAGTCGAGTACCTCGACTATCAGATAGACCAAAGGGAAATGGAGATATGCAAACAGCAAAGCGAGATTGAAATGCGCCACCTACCGGCTGTAGACAGACTTAAGCGTTACGGGCGTTAGAGTGGGCGTGGCAACATTTTTTTTTTTAGATCAATCGATAGGTATTGACGAGACCAATACATTTCAGTTAAAATTTTGTATCTAGCACGAAAATTGTGGGTGCTACAGGTTTGGGCGGTTTGTGGGCGTTAGAGTGGGCGTGGCATATTCGCACAACAAACTTGCGCTGCGTACAAGGCTACGAAATCTTAATCTAAGATCCCAATTCTCAATCTTTGATAGTTTCTGAGATATACACGTTCATGTTTATGATTTTTTTAATTTTGTGGACGGCTTGTGGGCGTTAAAGGGGGCGTGGCAAACTTTCTTTGGGTCAATCGATAGGTATTCACGAGAGCAATACATTTCAGTTAAAATTTTTATTCTAGCATGAAAACTGCAGGAGCCACAGTTTTGGGCTGCTTGTGGGCGTTAGAGTGGGCGTGGCACTCTGCTGAAGCAAACTTGCGCTGCGCAGGAATCTCAGGAATCTGCAGGCCAAATCCCGGTATTGTAACTCTTATGGTTTCCGAGATCCCAGCGTTCATACGGACAGACGGACATCGCTAGATCGACTCGGCTAGTGATCCTAATCAAGAATATATATACTTTATGGGGTCGGAAACGCTTCCTTCTGCCTGTTACATACTTTTCGACGAATCTTGTATACCCTTTTACTCTACGAGTAACGGGTATAATTACAGAATTTTTAGAGCAACGAGTAAGTTCAATAAGCTCTATTCAGGATGAAAAGCCTTTAAAAAAAATTTATTTAGTAACAGTCGTAAAGAATCACATTTTGACATTAATATTATAGCTAATAAAAGAACCCACTGAAGGGAGTAAAATAAATTTTAAATTGTTGCCTCACGACTTATAAAATAACCACGTACTTATTTGTAAATGGCTTCCTAAGAAAACAAGCAGAACCAAAAAGGTAGTAAAATAGCTAGATAGTCAGCTTTACCGAATCATAGGTACGGCAATCCCGCAACAAGGCTACCCAACCGAAACTCGCCACGATCTTAATCGGAGGAATTTTTGGAAATAGAGAGACGGTCACACGGGAAGAGTGGAACCAAGCTCAACGCGACGAAGACACGAGGCTTTTGCTGAAAACCGGGAACGACGACGGTCGCGGGTCGCACCGGTACCGCATTTCTACGGGTAAAGAGACATCGAGCTGCACCAGCCACGCTGCACAGACGAGTAGCTGCCGGCAACCCAGGATCAAAAGGATTAACACGCGAGCGATTCCATTTAGAAACCTGTCTGGAAGATACATAGTGAGAGGAGTGAAGGGCGTTAGGGAAACAACAATAAACCGAAATATTGTTCGATTGTGGAAATTAACAAGAAAGAAAAATATAGTCGAGTACCTCGACTATCAGATACCCGTTACTCAGCTAAAGGGACCAAAGGGAAATGGAGATATGCAAGCAGCAAAGCGAGATTGAAATGCGCCACCTACCGGCGGTAGACAGACTTAAGCGTATGGGCGTTAGAGTGGGCGTGGCAATATTTTTTTTGGATCAATCGATAGGTATTGACGAGACCAATACATTTCAGTTAAAGTTTTGTATCTAGCATGAAAATTGTGGGCGCCACAGGTTTGGGTGGTTTGTGGGCGTTAGAGTGGGCGTGGCATATTCGAATAACAAACTTGCGCTGCGTACAAGGCTACGGAATCTAAATCTGAAATCCCAATTTTCTATCTTTGATAGTTTTCGAGATATCCGCGTTCATACTTACGATTTTTTGAAGTTTGTGGGCGGTTTGTGATCGTTAAAGTGGGCATGGCAAACTGTTTTTATGTCAATCGATAGGTATTGATGAGAAAAATTCATTTCAGTTTAAATTTTTACTCTAGCATCAAAACTGTAGGAGCCACAGTTTTGGGCGGTTTGTGGGCGTTAAAGTGGGCGTGGCACTCTACTGAAACAAACTTGCGCTGCGTAAGAAGCTCAGGAATCTGCACTCCAAGTCTCAATAGCCTTGCTTTCATACTTTCCGAGATCTCAGCGTTCATCCGGACAGACAGACAGACGGACATGCGGACAGACGGACATGGCTAGATCGACTCGGCTAGCGATCCTGATCAAGAATATATATACTTTATGGGGTCGGAAACGCTTCCTTCTGCCTGTTACATACTTTCCGACGAATCTAGTATACCCTTTTACTCTACGAGTAACGGGTATAAAAATACCGGGTGTACCTTGTGGGGCAAAATTGCGTGATAATTATAGCTAGTTTCCCTGCGGCTGCGCGGGCATGGTAGTTTTAGCTAGTTTTCCCTGCGGCTGCGCGGGCGATATTGTCTTAGCTAGTTTCCCTGCGGCTGCGCGGGCATGGTAGTTCTGGCTAGTTTTCCCTGAGGCTGCGCGGGCGATATTGTTTAAGCTAGTTTTCCCTGCGGCTAGGCGGGCGAGGTTGTTTGAGCTAGTTTTCCGTGCGGCTACGCGGGCATGATAGCTTTAGCTAGATTTCCCTGCGGCTAAGCGGGCGATATTGTCTTAGCTAGTTTCCCTGCGGCTGCGCGGGCGATATTGTTTTAGCTAGTTTTCCCTGCGGATGCGGCAGCGCGGGCGATATTTTTAGCTAGTTTTCCCTGCGGCTACGCGGGCGTGGTACTTCTGGCTTGTTTTCCCTGCGGCTGCGCGGGCGATATTGTCTTAGCTAGTTATACCCGTTACTCGTAGAGTAAAAGGGTATACTAGATTCGTCGGAAAGTATGTAACAGGCAGAAGGAAGCGGTTTCGACCCCATAAAGTATATATATTCTTGATCAGGATCACTAGCCGAGTCGATCTAGCCATGTCCGTCTGTCCGTCTGTCCGTCTGTCCGTCTGTCCGTCTGTCCATCTGTCCGTCTGTCCGTCTGTCCGGATGAACGCTGAGATCTCGGAAACTATGAGAGCTAGGCTATTGAGACTTGGTGTGCAGATTCCTGAGCTTCTTACGCAGCGCAAGTTTGTTTCAGTAGAGTGCCACGCCCACTCTAACGCCCACAAACCGCCCAAAACTGTGGCTCCTACAGTTTTGATGCTAGAATAAAAATGTTAACTGAAATGTATTGTTCTCATCAATACCTATCGATTGACTCAAAAAAAATTTGCCACGCCCACTTTTACGCCCACAAACCGCCCACAAACTTCAAAAAATCGTAAATATGAACGTGGATATCTCAGAAACTATCAAGGATAGAGAATTGGGATCTCAGATTTAGATTCCGTAGCCTTGTGCGCAGCGCAAGTTTGTTACGAAAATATGCCACGCCCACTCTAACGCCCACAAACCGCCCAAGCCTGTGGCGCCCACAATTTTCATGCTAGATACAAAATTTTAACTGAACTGTATTGGTCTCGTCAATACCTATCGATTGACCCAAAAAAAAATTTGCCACACCCACTCTAACGCCCATAACGCTTAAATCTGTCTACCGCCGATAGGTGGCGCATTTCAATCTCGCTTTGCTGCTTGCATATCTCCATTTCCCTTTGGTCCCTTTATCTGAGTAACGGGTATCTAATAGTCGAGGTACTCGACTATAGCGTTCTTCCTTGTTTTCCCTGTAGTTCTGGTAAGTTTTTCCTGCAGCTACGTGGGCGAGGTTGTTGTAGCTAGTTTTCCCTGCGGCTACGCGGGCGTGGTAGTTCTGGATAGTTTTCCCTGCGGGAAAATTATACGTGGCTATAATGACCTTATTACCAATGCGCAGGCATTTATGTACGATTCCCCGATAGTGTTCCCGAATTTCTGACCCCAGGTGTGCCTAAAACAAATCCCTTTGACCGATACATCCGCCCTCAATTGTCTCAACAGATTATAAATTTATCTGGGGAAGATCCTGGGTAGACCGAGACGCCGACCCCAGCAAATCCCATCCTTACAGATTGGCGCCCGAGCAGGGACGTGTTGAGGGAAATCTTTACCGAAAATTCCATCCATCGTGGCCTAAAGACCCACCAGATCATCATAAAGGTGCATTTTGAGTGCAGGCATTTCCTTTGTGTGAGTCGGGACTCATCTATGGAACAGCGGGAAAGCCTACCGCATAAACATATAAATATATGGAAGAAAGCTTTACGCTTGTCCAAGTCGGGAAATGGAAAAGATAAGCGAGAAAAACCATATGCCAGGAGTCCGAAGCCCAGACACGAACCACTAGGAATCAACAGAGTATAGAACCATCGGAGCAGCGACTTTTTTTCTCTTAACATACCGCACGCTAAAATGTTCTCGTCGCGTCCTCGAGTTCACGTCGTCATCGCGATCGCGGCCCGACCGGGTATATAAGAAGCACCACTCCCATACCGGCAGGCAGTCAAGTTCGAGCAGCGTACCGAGTCAGTCAAGTTCGAGCAGCGTACCAAGTCACAGAGTGTTTACAAGGAGCAGCCGAGAATAATAAGTTTAAAATAAATGCAGTAAAAAGGACCAACAGATGAAAATAATAACAATAAATCCAAACCAAGACCAGAATCACCAGCGGAAATAATAAAATAATAATAAAATAAAGGAAATGAATGAAAACCAGCAGAAATATGGGAGTTAAATGGATCTCATACCGAAGGAAGGACGAACTCGAAGCAATCACTGCCTTGTTTGAACTGAGCAGCGTTGGATCCGTAGAGGAACTACGCAGCAGGCTTGCGGCTTTCTCGAATCAAGATGACCTCCCTGAGGCAACGCAGAATTGGAAGCTAATTACGGAACTACTAGTAGTCCCAGACCAAAGTCACCGGCATTCCCCCCTGGTCCAGTAGGAAATTTGGGACAACCGCCAGGATTCGTCGAGTACTAGCCTGACGATACCTCTGACCCCTAAAGGAGGAGTGCCTCACAAGACAGAAGAGCAGTCATTGGTAATAACCTCGAGCGGCGCTAGCAGGCAAGATGGCCCGCTGGGGTCTCACCTTTGATGGATGTTCCGACCCTCTCAGCTTTATGGAACACATCGAGAAAAAATTTGCCACATATCAAGTGGATTTACGGTACCTTCCGCAAGCAATGCCAGTTCTATTGGTTTGACGGGCCGAAAGCTGGTTCCGAACGAGCAAGGTTCAAGGAGCAACCTGGGCAGCCTTCCGCAGGGAATCTTTGGAATTCTTCTTACTGCCTAGATACTTTCAGCGGCTGGAAGACCAAATCCGGACCCATGCCCAATAAGTGCCCTCACTACCGACCAACCCGCCCCCATATACCCAGGCATCGACTTGGGCAGCGAGTGATGCTCACCACGGAACCATAACATCAGAATACGAAGCCACGGTAGACGTACGCTACGCATGCAGGAACTGCTGTGAAAGAGGTCACTTCGCAAGGGAATGCCGGCAGGCCCAGTTGTTATTCTGCTGGGAATGTGGCCGAAAAGTCCTGCGCACTTTCTAGTGCTGCCGAAAACCGGAGTCGGAAAACGAGAACGGGACTCGAGCGGTCGGGGACCGCTCGAGAAACCCGGGAAACTCCCCGAACCATTAAACCATGTCCTGAAGATCGAGCAGGAGAGGATCCGGGCGCGACTAGAAGTTTTATCAGTAAATCACGAGCATTGTAGCTTAACTGTGGAAATAACTGGTGAAGGGTGCGTACGAGGCTCCGACTAGCCGACGGGTCTCGACGTGACCTTACAATTAATGATGCCCCTCTTAGTTATGTCCACCGTGCTCGACGATCTACTACTGGGAGTAGATTTCCTCTGCGGCATTAAAGCCACCCTTAGCTGTGGAGGGGATCACCTACAACTGTTATCTGCAACTGACACCGCTCCTCGTCCAGCCGGTTTTCCAGCGAGGCACGGTGCACCGAACGAGGCGTGGGCGGCATTCCCTCCTGGTCCAGCAGGAGCAGCATGTTTACCAGCAAGGCACGGCGCACCGAACGAGGCGTGGGCGGCATTCCCTCCTGGTCCAGCAGGAGCAGCATGTTTACCAGCGAGGCACGGCGCACCGAACGAGGCGTGCGCGGCAGTCCCTCCTGGTCCAGCAGGAGCAGCATGTTTACCAGGGAGGCACAGCGCACCGACCGAGGCGTGCGCGGAAGTCCCTCCTGGTCTAGCAGGAGCAGCAGGTTTACCAGCGAGGCACGGCGCACCGAACGAGGCGTGCGCGGCAGTCCCTCCTGGTCCAGCAGGAGATGCAGGTCAACCAGCGAGGCACGGCGCACCGAACGAGGCGTGCGTGGTAGTCCCTCCTGTTCCAGCAGGAGCAGCAGGTTTACCAGCGAGGCACGGCGCACCGCACGAGACGTGCGCGGCAGTCCCTCCTGGTCCAGCCGGAACAGACGGTTTACCGACAAGGCACGGTGCACCGAACTCGGATTCAGTCGAGCCCCTCCCAGGAAGATCTAGACGGCGACGGCACCCACAAGCAAGGGCCAGCAGCTTGGGGAGAAATCCAAGTGAGGAGCTGTATTCTAGTCACAGCACCGTGCTGCCCCACATCGAGGAAGATGCCGTGGAACGAAATCCCTTCCGCCGACGACATCGACCGGACGCACCGACGCAGGCAAAACAAGTAAGATTTCTAGAACCATTACCGCACAGTCCTCACGAGCAGACACTCAGTGACCACCATTCGGCAGTATACGCACCTGAAGAGGTCCTGGCCACCGTTAGTACCACGAAGGATTCTGGAAGTAGTGCGGGAACAGCAGATCCACGGGTGCAAGCCTTGCTCGAGTTCGAGTTGAGTAGATTTGACAACCTCAAAGGGGTAACCAGTATCGCGGAGCACCACATCGTCATGCGAGACAATAAGCCCATAAAACAGCGGTACTACCCCAAAAACCCCGCTATGCAAGCCGTCATTAATCAACAAGTCGACGAGCTGCTGCGCGACGGTTTTATCAAGCCTTCCAAGAGTCCACATAGTGCTTCTATAGTGCTCGTTGGGAAAAAGGCAGGCCATATTCGAATTTGCGTTTATTATCGCCAACTTATGTGCGGTCAATAACCGACGCCTACCCGTGACTACGAATTCACCACATTTTGGAGCGATTGCGTAACGCACGGTTTATCTGAACTCTCGATCTCAAAAGCGGATATTGGCAAATCCCAGTTGTCCCCTCTAGCCGTGAGTACACCGCATTCACGGTGCCGGGACGAGGGCTGTTCCACTGGAAGGTGATGCCCTTCGGACTCTACTCTGCCTCAGTCATGTTTCAAAGGGCTCTCGGCAGCGTCATAGGTCCCGACATGGAACCACCCGCGTTCGCTTATTTAGATGATATCATAGTCATCGGTACTACCCTCAAGAAACACTTGGCGAATCTTAGAGAAGTCTTTAAGCGACTCTATAAGGCGATCCTGAGGCTCAACAGAGAGAAATGCAGTTTTTTCCACGGAGCATAAAGTATTTGGGGCATGTTATAAGCGAAGCAGGGATACATACTGACCCGGACAATATCGAAGCAATCCGAGAGCTCAAGTCGCCCTGAAATCTACGGGAACTACGTCGTTGCCTCGGCGTCGCGTCATGGTATAGACGACCATCGTGGAACCCATGTCCACGCTCCTCAGGAAAGGCAGAAGGTGGAGTTGGGATGAGAAACAGGATCAGGTACCTGTCTTCGCGTGTCCCGACTTTTCTCAGAGGTGCTCCCTGCATACTGATGCTAGCGAACACGGATTAGGCGCAGTGCTGACCCAGACCATCGATGGAGTAGAAAGCGTTATAGTCGCCGATTAACCCGGACCGAGGAAAACTACTCCTGGCCATAGGCATGGGAACACCGTCCTACTCGTGTTTCTGGACGCTTTCACGAAATGGGTGGAACTGGTCCCACTTCGAAAAGTCACGACAGCACTTCTGGAGAGAGCATTTAGGAATAGAATCCTCAGCCGCTTCGGGACCCCAAAACCCTTCGTGTGTGACAATGGTACTCCGTTCACAAGCAGGTCTTTCAAGACGTTCTGTAAGGGCATTGGAATGGAACTCCAACACACGGCCCCTTATAATTCGCAACAAATCCCCACCGAAAGAGCCAACAGGACCATTAAAACTATGGTAGCGGCGTACCTGGACGGAGCTGAGCAGAGTAAGTGGGTTGAACTACTGCCAGAACTCTCCTGGCCATAAACACGAGCGTCTCCGACACTAAGAAGTTCAGTCCCGCCTTCTTAGTGCAAGGAAAAGAACCTAGACTGCCAAACACCTTGTTTGATCAGGTCACTCCGGGTCACGCCACGGATCACCCGACCCCGGAGAGGAAAGCAGAATGAATGATAGAATTGTTTCAAGCCGTCAAGGATAACACTGCGCGAGCATCGGCCGAACAGAGCCGCTATTATAACCTCCGCCGCCGGGAGTGGTGACCCACCGTAGGATTCTGGGTACTACAGCGCCGGCACATCCTTTCAAAGGCCTTAGAAGGATTCACCGCCAAGCTTGCAGCCAAATACGATGGACCCTTTAAGGTCTACAAGTTCCTCTCCCCAAACCTCCTCCAATTATATGTTCCGGGAACTCCACGACGCCGCATCGCCGGCCTCAGCGACTTAAAAGAATACCATACCGACGACACCGACGAGGACAACGAACGGGCAGATCAGACCTCCGACACACAATAACAGTGTCCCTACCCCCCGGAGAACGAGACGACTCGTAAACTAACTGTTCGTACCCAAAGGTACTCAACATGACCACACCCAACAAATCAAGCAGTAGCCAAGTTGGAAACAGTACCAGACGCTCAGTAGCACCCACTGCAGATGAGAATTGCTGATCGGCATATTATATGTCTCACTAACTCACCGTCTCAACGGTACACTGACCAACCAATGCAGTCAGCACATTTTGCAGTGTCAGCCGAGCCAACTACGCAAACTGCTACCATAATCAAAACTCCCTGACCTACCTACCTACCTACCTACTTTAGAATATAGCTTATTTCACTAATCATTACACTAAACTTCCGTGTTCCAAGAAGTATAAGGGCATGTATCAAACTAAGAATAAATCAGTTATCAACGCACCTCATAACTCCGCGGTTTGACTTCCTACCTCTGGCAATAGTGCTCGTAATACACTATCTCAACTAGCAGCTAACCACGTTGGCTCAACCTCAGCGCAGCTCAGCATCGCACGTGGTCCGGCATCGCCGTAACCATCGTTACCTATGCAGCGACGCGATCGTACTGCCAGCAAAGCGTCCCCCTTGTCCCGCGGTGTGACCCAGAAGTGTCTACTTCGGTTAAGCACAAACATTGGTGACCCCGACGTGATCCTTTACCAACAAAGGATCACACTCCAGCAACTACCAAAGGCTAAACCTCTGACTGGTGAGAAGACCCGTTAAGTTCACTACATCTACCCGCCCTGGAAACCATAGCTCATCCAGCTTCACAGGATACTCTGCTTAATCCAGCTTCACAGGATACTCAGCTTCATCCAGCCTCACAGGATACGCTTCTTCATCCAGCGTCACAGATTCGTCAGCTTAATCCAGCTTCACAGGATACTCAGCTTCATCCAGCTTCACAGGGTACTCAGCTTCATCCAGCTTCACAGGACACTCAGCTTCATTCAGATTCACAGGATCGGCAGCTTAATCCAGCTTCACAAGACTCACAGCTTTATCCAGCTACACAAGACACACAGCTTTATCCGGCTTCACAGGGTTCTTTGTTTGCAAGACACACAATTTGTCTACTTCATTCATTGAGGAAACAAGTCACACAAAAATCGATTTTACGGCCAGTCAAAAACTACATATTCTACAGAGTTCGCTTCGTGGTGAAGCGAGGAACGTCTTGACAGACACAGCCTTCTCACAGGGTGGCTATGACGACACCTGGTTGCGATTAAGGGCCAGGTACCAGAACGGAAAAATACTAGTATTCGCCGCCATAGCAAAAATTATTGACCATAAGCCTATAGACGGCTCCTCGCGCCAACTAAGGGCCCTACATGAAACTCAATGAGTACTCTTAAAATCGATGTCACCACAAAATCCTGGGATCCAATCCTGTGTTCTATTATCAGAAGAAAACAAGACCAGCAGTCTCTAGCTGCTCTGGAAAATTCAGCAGATACACCAACGGAAATTCCAACGTTAAAGAGTGTACTGACGTTTATTGAGCGCTGCGCTTGCATGCTGGAGACGATAAGCGCTTAGCCTACACTCCGCCATTAGTCAGTTCACAACAAAGAGAGCTGTAAGATATGTCACCTAGGACCACATAATAATAGAGCATGTAGCCCTTTCCAGGAAATGGGCCCCAAAACACGGCGCCAAGCCATTATTCATGTCGGAGAATGCACAAATTGTTTGTCTACCGCTCATAAGGTTGAAAACTGTGGATCACCGGCCACTTGTCGAGTATGCCAGCAACGGCATCATTCACTGTTACACCAAGGACCGACTAGCAATCCAGTGGCCGGCGTAGCAACCATTGCAGGCTACGACAACCCTATAGGATATACTCTGCTCGCGACCGCCAAGGTATCATTACAAGGGCCAACCGGTCAACTACGAACATGTCGCGCTGTAATAGGTGCTGGATCACAGGTGAATCTTATCTCAAGGAGGATAGCAGATCTGATATCTCTTTAGGAAATGTCGTCACCGATTGAAATATCTGGAATCGTAGGAAAAACAACAACAGCAATTGAATCAATACTAAAGCTCTCATCATGTACATCAGGTTTTGAAATACTAATAGAGGTATTTATTATTCCCACAGCCATTGCAGACCAACCGTCAGTACCGATTGATACCGATCTTAATATTCCCGAGAGACTGCCGTTAGCAGATCGTGACTTTCGGAAACCTAACCTGACCTTAGGGGTTGATGTATATTCTCGTGTAATAACCGGTGAACTTCTTGAACTAGGACCTAATAAACCTTTGGCACAAGGCACATGGCTTGGTTATGTAATCACAGGTTTTCTCAATAAGGAAACCTCATCTGATTCGGAAAACAACCCTATTCTGGTAGAAGACAGAGATGATTTTGCAGGACCGAACGCTGCTTATGAGCCAACGAAAGATAAAAATCCGATGAATGATATAAAAGAAAGCAAACTGCAGAATGAGATTTCACTCGATGAAGAAGGGATTCGTTTAACGAATTTAGCATTGATGGATAATAAGCCAAAAGAGCCTGAAGATATATGTATCCAATCAAGAACTAGCAACACTGACTCGACCGATCGAGAATCAACCGCTACATATAATGGTTCATTGCAGCTGACTGAACTTTATACTGCAAGAGAAAGCCCAATTAATATATAACCGACTTCTCATCAATTTAAAACTTACAAGAAAGCTGACTTTTATTTAACATTTCAAAACTTAACCGAGAAATATCCTAGTTTTGTTGGAACCCTCCACGCATGGACTCCCGGTTGACCCGTGGGACGAACCCAACTCCTCGATTCAGGACGCTCTGGGAAATCTGACTGACGAGCTACCGGACTTCACACTTGAGGATATACTCGAGCTGTGGGAAGTCCAGACATGGAGTGGGACACGGTGATAGCCCACCACAGGAGCCACTCGAGCCCACCACCCGTCGTAGCAACCAGGGACATGCGATCGAGGAGCCCTGTGACTACCGGTTCGGGCACTACCGAAACCCCACCCCACCAAGAGCGACGCCAGGAGGAGGCACCCTTCGATACGGAATCGAACGGCTCTGAGACCAGGACGACACTACTCAGAACGCCACCCCCGAGCTACGAGTCGGTGTTCGGACCCGTTCCGGCCCGAGCCCACGAACCATGGTCGCCAACAGCCGACGGCGACAAGAGGAAGTCCGCTGCGGTGCAGCCTTAGTCATCGAAATGAGTGCGACATCGGAAAGCAACAACCCCATCGGTGCGTCTTGTCCAAGACATGGTCCAGATCCATTCGACGGTCCCAGCACCTCCCGGAAGGCCGCGGCTCAACGCGGCGAAGACACGAGGCTTTTGCTGAAAACCGGGAACGACGACGGTCGCGGCTCGCACCGGTATCGCATTTCTACGGGTAAAGAGACATCGAGCTGCACCAGCCACGCTGCACAGACGAGTAGCTGCCGGCAACCCAGGACAAAAAGGATTAACACGCGAGCTATTCCATTTAGCAACCTGTCTGGAAGGTACATAGTGAGAGGAGTGAAGGGCGTTAGGAAAACAAGTGCGAGTGGTCAGGAAAATAACAATAAACAGAAATATTGTTCGATTGTGGAAATTAAAAATACCGGGAGTACCTTGTGGGGCAAAATTGAGTGATAGTTTTTCTTGCGGCTGTCCGGGCGATATTGTCTTAACTAGTTTCACTGCGGCTGCGCGGGCACGGTAGTTCTGGCTAGTTTTCCCTGCGGCTGCTCGGGCAATATTGTTTTAGCTAGTTCCCCTGCGGCTCTGCGGTGATGGTAGTTCTGGCTAGTTTTCCCTGCGGCTGCGCGGGCGATATTGTCTTAGCAAGATTCCCTGCGGCAACGGGAGCGAGGTTTTTTTTAGCTAGTTTCCCTGCGGCTGCGCGGGCATGGTAGTTTTAGCTAGTTTTCCCTGCGGCTGCGCGGGCGATATTGTTTTAGCTAGTTTTCCCTGCGGCTGCGGCTGCGCGGGCGATATTGTCTTAGTTAGTTTTCCCTGCGGCTACGCGGGCATTGTAGTTCTGGCTACTTTCTCCTGCGGCTACGCGGGCGGGGTTGTTTTAGCTAGTTTTCCCTGCGGCTGCGCGGGCGATATTGTCTTTGCTAGTTTCCCTGCGGCTGCGCGGGAGCTACCGACCAGTCGGTAGGCAACGAGCCTCCGGCCAAACCTCCCGGAGCTACCCTAGAAATGGAACGCTGACTGGCCCCTTGAACCCACACATTTGGATGCAATTATGTTGCAATCTGAAACATTGTTTAGACCCGGCAACGCCACAGGAAATATGACACAAGCAGACACTTCGAACAGATTGCTGTATAAACATTCTTTATTTCATCTTGTATTAGTGTATAAGCCCTTATGTATAGTATATAAGATTTTATGTACACTTTTGGCAGCGGCGGCTTCTCGGCCACCGCTGAACAATATATGAAGTCAGTCTAGAAATTCACTTCTATGATCGAAGACATACTTATTTTATTTCCAACAATTATAAATATTGAATCCAAAATACCAATTCTGAGGACTATTCTACTGATAATTGGAACCCCCTTCGCCCACCGCTAACTTGGCAGATACTATAACTCGGGCAGGGTAGTTCTGGATAGTTTTCCCTGCGGCTGCGCGGGCGATATTGTCTAAGCTAGTGTCCCTGCGGCAGCGCGGGCATGGTAGTTTAAGCTAGTTTTACCTGCGGCTGCGCGGGCGATATTGTCTTAGCTATTTTCATTGCGGCTGCGCGGGCATGGTAGTTCTGGCTAGTTTTCCCTGCAGCTGCGCAGGCGATATTGTCTTAGCTAGTTTCCCTGCGGCAACGGGAGCGAGGTTTTTTTTAGCTAGTGTTTCCTGCGGCTACGCGGGCGTGAAAGTTCTGGCTAGTTTTCCCTGCGGCTGCGCGGGCGATATTGTTTTAGGTAGTTTTCCGAGCGTTTTAGTTCTAGCTAGATTTTCCTGCGGCTACGCGGGGTAGGTTGTTTTAGCTAGTTTTCCCTGCGGTTACGCGGGCGTGGTAATTCTGGCTAATTTTCCCTGTGGCTGCGCGGGCGATATTGTCTTAGCTAGTTTTCCCGGCGGATACGCGGTCGGTGTAGTTCTGGCTATTTTTCCCTGCGGGAAAATTATACGCGGGTATAATGACCTTGTTACCAATGCGCAGGCATTTATGTACCATTCCCCGCTAGTGTTCCCGACCCCAGGAGTGCCTAAAACAAATCCCTTTGACCGATACAACCGCCCTCAGTTGTCTCAACAGATTATAATTTATCTGGGGAAGATCCTGGTTAGACTGAGACGCCGACCCCAGCAAATTGCATTCTAACACAGTTAAAAGAATTGTTAACTAACAGTTGTCCCATTTGCAAAGGTGTGGGGCACACAAGCTTAAAGTTTTATATCCATCAGAAAGAAGGGAAATGTGTTAAAAAGACTAAAAATAAATATACGTCAAAATGCCGTACCGTTCGGAAGATAATAATAAAAGAATTTTTTGTGTGTTTTAAAAAAAATATATAGTGACGTATCTGCACTGCGATTTCTCAACGGCCACCAGTTTAAAGAACGAAACCGTTTACAAATAAACAGAATCGCCTATTTCGGCTTTGATTAAAAACGATACAGAAGTTTGAGATCCCGCAATGCAAACAAACAAAGAAAATTGATTAAGTCCGAACGTCAGCAATGACGCTTGGCCCAGCTCTTTCAATTCAACCACACCCAAATCAACCTTAAAGAATGGTTCCACAAAATTATAGGTTCCAATCGAATAACCGAAATAATACTTTTGACCAAAATAGGGGAAGTTACCAAGAGTTTCGAAGAAATTTAATTCAGGGACAGCAAAATAATACAATGAATCAAAGCCAACAGCCAAGTGGATGATCGGGCTCAGAACCCAACCAATCACAAAAGAGAGTCAGAAAAGTAATAGTGGACAATCAAGAATGCAAGTAGACGAAAATTATCAACAAAATAAAGAGTACAAAGAAGAAGATGTTTATGATGAAAATGAAAATTTTCCAATGCAAGCCTCGGATCAATTACATACATAGAAATAACTATAAATAAACATAATTATCGTTGCCTCGTCGATACCGGTTCATCAATTAACTTAATGAAAAAGAATTTTCTTATCGGGAGCATACATAAAGATCCGACAATTATACGCACTATGACAGGTCATTATGAACTAAATGAATTTGTAAAAGTTGCACCTAATAGTTTATTTACTCAAGAACAAATATTTTATATTCACGACTTTTCTTCCAATTATGACATACTACTAGGACGAAAGTTAATAGAGGCAAACCAGGCAACTATTGATTATTTAAATAACTGCACTCTATTAGTGGGCGCATTTTTATACACAAAAACATTAGTTTGAAAATCCAACACAAATAAATGATTTTGAGGCATTGCTAAAATCTAAAAATTATACTGATGAAATAAATTATGCTGTTCAAAATGAATTAGCAGAGGGAAAAAATTATCGTTTTGAACACTTAAATGAAGAAGAAAAAGTTGAATTATTGAAATTAATTAACCAATATCAATGCATTCAATATCGTGATGGTGAAAATTTGACCTTTCCGAATGTTGTTAAGCATAAAATTAAAACTTATCATGAAAATCCAATTTATAAAAAAACCGTATGGGTATCCTTTTTCATTTGAAAAAGAAGATGAGTCTCAAATACAGGATATGTTAAAGCAAGGAATAATTAGGCACAGCCAATCACCTTATTGCAGCCCATTGTGGATAGTACCAAAAAAGAAAGATGCTTCAGGTAAACAAAAATTTAGACTTGTAGTAGACTATAGGGGCTTAAATGAGATCACTATTAGTGATAAATTTCCCATTCCCAATATGGACGAAATACTAGGCAAGCTAGGACGGTGTCAATATTTTACCACCATTGATTTGGCTAAAGGTTTCCACCAGATCGAAATGGACCAAAATTCCATAAACAAAACAGCGTTTTCCACAAAGTACGGACACTACGAGTACACACGAATGCCATTTGGATTAAAAAATGCACCTGCAACTTTTCAGCGATGCATGAAGAATGTCCTTCGTGAATTAATAAACAAGCATTGCCTTGTATACTTGGACGATATAATTGTTTTCTCTACGTCTCTTGACGAACACCTTACTTCATTAAAAATTGTTTTTGAAAAACTTAAAAACGCTAATCTAAAATTACAACTAGACAAATGTGAATTTTTGAAAAAAGAAACAGAATTTTTGGGACACATAGTTGGACCAAACGGTGTAATGCCAAATCCAGAAAAGGTTAAGGCAATCAAAAAATTTCCAATTCCCAAAACTCAAAAAGAAATAAAATCATTTCTTGGTCTTTGCGGTTATTACAGAAAATTCATTCCAAACTTCGCAGACATTTCAAAACCTTTAACTAAATGTTTAAAAGCTGGTTCTAAAGTGACATTCAAAGATGGTACATTTATTGCAGCATTGAATAAATTAAAACAACTTATCATAAACGATCCCATACTGATTTGTCCAGATTTTGAAAAAAGGTTTCAATTAACTACTGACGCTAGCAATTTTGCATTAGGATCAGTTCTTTCTCAGGATAACAAACCAATCAGTTACATTAGTAGGATTCTAAGTGCACATGAAAAAAACTATAGTACAATTGAAAAAGAATTATTAGCTATAGTATGGGCAACAAAAACCTTAAGACCCTATTTATTCGGAAGAAGATTTGAGATATTAAGTGACCATAAGCCGTTAGTCTGGATAAACAATATCAAAGAACCTAATATGAAACTGCAAAGATGGAAGATAAGGTTAGGCGAATATGACTTCGAAATAAAATATTTTGAAGGAAAGCCAAATCACGTAGCCGATGCATTGTCAAGAATCAAAATTAACGAAGTATACTATGGCAGTAACAAAGCAACAGCACATAGCGCTGAAGAAGATAATGAAAATTTAATAACAATTACTGAAAAACCAATCAATCATTTCGCAAGACAGGTAGAAATGATTCGAAGCAATACAGAAGGTGAAGAAAGTGAAAATTATTTTAAGAAAGTCAAGATCAAAATAATTTTTAATGAATTAAACACCGAAAAAGCTAAGCAAATATTAATAAAACACTTTTGTACCAAGTCAACTGCACTTTACATCGAACAAGACTCTGCTTTTGAAATCATTCAACAAGCTTTTAAGCAGGTCATGAACTCTACTACCAAAATTGTAAGGGCAGTAATTAAATTGCAGGACATAAAAACTTACGCTGAATTTAAAGAAATTATTGTTAGCAACCACGAAAAACTATTGCACCCAGGAATTAAAAAAAATGGTAAGGCTTTTCAAAGAAACCTATTTTTATCCCGACTACCAGAATTTAATTCAGAATTTAATTAATGAGTGTAATGTTTGTAACCAAGCAAAAACTGAACATAAAAACCTTAACTTGGCTTAGGTCAGATTCAAACGAAAATTAAATTATATCCCGCATACCCAGAGAAATAAAGAAACTTCCTGTATACGAAATATAACCTTATCCAGATGAAAATAATAAAAAACAAGGAAGAACGCTATAGTCGAGTACCTCGACTATCAGATACCCGTTACTCAGCTAAAGGGACCAAAGGAAAATGGAGATATGCAAGCAGCAAAGCGAGATTGAAGTGCGCCACCTACTGGCGGTGGACAGATTTAAGCGATGTGGGCGTTAGAGTGGGCGTGGATCAATCGATAGGTATTGAGGAGACCAATACATTTCAGTTAAAATTTTGTATCTAGCATGAAAATTGTGGGCGCCACAGGCTTGGGCGGTTTGTGGGCGTTAGAGTAGGCGTGGCATATTCGCGTAATAAGTTGCGCTGCGCTCAAGCCTACGGAATCTAAATCTGAAATCCCATTTCTCTATCTTTGATATTTTCCAAAATATCCGCTTTCATATTTACGATTTTTTGAAGCTTGTGGCCGGCTTGTGGGCGTTGAAGTGGGCGTGGCACTCATTAAAAATTGTTTTTGAAAAACTTAAAAACGCTAATCTAAAACAAGGAAGAACGCTATAGTCGAGTACCTCGACTATTAGATACCCGTTACTCAGATAAAGGGACCAAAGGGAAATGGAGATATGCAAGAAGCAAAGCGAGATTGAAATGCGCCACCTATCGGCGGTAGACAGATTTAAGCGTTATGGGCGTTAGAGTGGGTGTGGCAAATTTTTTTTTGGGTCAATCGATAGGTATTGACGAGACCAATACAGTTCAGTTAAAATTTTGTATCTAGCATGAAAATTGTGGGCGCCACAGGCTTGGGCGGTTTGTGGGCGTTAGAGTGGGCGTGGCATATTTTCGTACAAACTTGCGCTGCGCTCAAGGCTACGGAATCTAAATCTGAGATCCCAATTCTCTATCCTTGATAGTTTCTGAGATATCCACGTTCATATTTACGATTTTTTGAAGTTTGTGGGCGGTTTGTGGGCGTAAAAGTGGGCGTGGCAAATTTTTTTTGAGTCAATCGATAGGTATTGATGAGAACAATACATTTCAGTTAACATTTTTATTCTAGCATCAAAACTGTAGGAGCCACAGTTTTGGGCGGTTTGTGGGCGTTAGAGTGGGCGTGGCACTCTACTGAAACAAACTTGCGCTGCGTAAGAAGCTCAGGAATCTGCACACCAAGTCTCAATAGCCTAGCTCTCATAGTTTCCGAGATCTCAGCGTTCATCCGGACAGACGGACAGACGGACAGACGGACAGACGGACAGATGGACAGACGGACAGACGGACAGACGGACAGACGGACAGACGGACAGACGGACAGACGGACATGGCTAGATCGACTCGGCTAGTGATCCTGATCAAGAATATATATACTTTATGGGGTCGAAACCGCTTCCTTCTGCCTGTTACATACTTTCCGACGAATCTAGTATACCATTTTACTCTACGAGTAACGGGTATAATTACAACTAGACAAATGTGAATTTTTGAAAAAAGAAACAGAATTTTTGGGACACATAGTTGGACCAAACGGTGTAATGCCAAATCCAGAAAAGGTTAAGGCAATCAAAAAATTTCCAATTCCCAAAACTCAAAAAGAAATAAAATCATTTCTTGGTCTTTGCGGTTATTACAGAAAATTCATTCCAAACTTCGCAGACATTTCAAAACCTTTAACTAAATGTTTAAAAGCTGGTTCTAAAGTGACATTCAAAGATGGTACATTTATTGCAGCATTGAATAAATTAAAACAACTTATCATAAACGATCCCATACTGATTTGTCCAGATTTTGAAAAAAGGTTTCAATTAACTACTGACGCTAGCAATTTTGCATTAGGATCAGTTCTTTCTCAGGATAACAAACCAATCAGTTACATTAGTAGGATTCTAAGTGCACATGAAAAAAACTATAGTACAATTGAAAAAGAATTATTAGCTATAGTATGGGCAACAAAAACCTTAAGACCCTATTTATTCGGAAGAAGATTTGAGATATTAAGTGACCATAAGCCGTTAGTCTGGATAAACAATATCAAAGAACCTAATATGAAACTGCAAAGATGGAAGATAAGGTTAGGCGAATATGACTTCGAAATAAAATATTTTGAAGGAAAGCCAAATCACGTAGCCGATGCATTGTCAAGAATCAAAATTAACGAAGTATACTATGGCAGTAACAAAGCAACAGCACATAGCGCTGAAGAAGATAATGAAAATTTAATAACAATTACTGAAAAACCAATCAATCATTTCGCAAGACAGGTAGAAATGATTCGAAGCAATACAGAAGGTGAAGAAAGTGAAAATTATTTTAAGAAAGTCAAGATCAAAATAATTTTTAATGAATTAAACACCGAAAAAGCTAAGCAAATATTAATAAAACACTTTTGTACCAAGTCAACTGCACTTTACATCGAACAAGACTCTGCTTTTGAAATCATTCAACAAGCTTTTAAGCAGGTCATGAACTCTACTACCAAAATTGTAAGGGCAGTAATTAAATTGCAGGACATAAAAACTTACGCTGAATTTAAAGAAATTATTGTTAGCAACCACGAAAAACTATTGCACCCAGGAATTAAAAAAAATGGTAAGGCTTTTCAAAGAAACCTATTTTTATCCCGACTACCAGAATTTAATTCAGAATTTAATTAATGAGTGTAATGTTTGTAACCAAGCAAAAACTGAACATAAAAACCTTAACTTGGCTTAGGTCAGATTCAAACGAAAATTAAATTATATCCCGCATACCCAGAGAAATAAAGAAACTTCCTGTATACGAAATATAACCTTATCCAGATGAAAATAATAAAAAACAAGGAAGAACGCTATAGTCGAGTACCTCGACTATCAGATACCCGTTACTCAGCTAAAGGGACCAAAGGAAAATGGAGATATGCAAGCAGCAAAGCGAGATTGAAGTGCGCCACCTACTGGCGGTGGACAGATTTAAGCGATGTGGGCGTTAGAGTGGGCGTGGATCAATCGATAGGTATTGAGGAGACCAATACATTTCAGTTAAAATTTTGTATCTAGCATGAAAATTGTGGGCGCCACAGGCTTGGGCGGTTTGTGGGCGTTAGAGTAGGCGTGGCATATTCGCGTAATAAGTTGCGCTGCGCTCAAGCCTACGGAATCTAAATCTGAAATCCCATTTCTCTATCTTTGATATTTTCCAAAATATCCGCTTTCATATTTACGATTTTTTGAAGCTTGTGGGCGGCTTGTGGGCGTTGAAGTGGGCGTGGCACTCTGCTGAAACAAACTTGCGCTGCGTAAGAAGCTGAGGAAGGTTAGGTTAGGTTAGGTTATGGCGGCTGTCGGACTATAGTCCGACACACTTAGACCTCAATGGGTCCGTTGTGATACCGCATGATCTCGTTTCTTCCTTCTCTAGGGTCCCGTTTCTAGTAGTTTCAGCTTGTGTTAAGCTGATCAGCATGTCTTCCACCCGGAAGATTTAATAAAGGCACTTCTGCTGTTGAGACTAATCTCCGATATTTCGCTAAGATCGTCGATGAAGGGGCTTCCTAAGTGTTTCAGTCTGAGTCTGCATAGGGCTGGGCAGAAGCAGAGAAGGTGTTCTACCGTTTCCAGTTCTTCCTCATCCCTACAGCTTCTGCAGAAATCATTTTTAGGGGCTTTTAACCTGCCGGCATGCGCGCCAACAAGCCAGTGGCCTGTAAGAGCTCGGATCAGCATGCCACACTCTGTGCGGCTGAGCTTGAGTAACTCCGAGGCTTTTTTGTTGTTTATCACAGGCCATGTCTGGTGAGACATTTTGCCAATGGGTGTTGGCTAGTGTGAAGTGATTTTTTATGTTTAGCTTGCAAGTAGCCATGGGCATACCGACATTTTCCTCTCCTGGTAGGAGAGGCTTGGTGGTGCCCTGCCTGGCTAATTCGTCCGCTATGCAGTTGCCTACGATGTCCCGGTGACCCGGAACCCATATTAGGCTGATAGTAAACTGATTTGCCATCTCGTGGAGAGATCTGCGACAGTCTGCTATTGTACGAGAGTTGGTGTTTGTCGAGTAGATCGACTTTATAGCCGCTTGGCTGTCACTATATATGTTTAGGTGTCCTCTCTGGAGGCTAAGGTTCCTTAAACAGGTTAGTGCTTCTTTTATAGCGTGGACCTCCGCCTGAAAGACGCTACAGTGGTCCGGGAGCCTGAATGACTTCCTGATATCTAATTGTTCGGAGTATACACCTCCGCCGACGTGTCCTTCTAATTTGGGGCCATCTGTATAGAAACAGATTGTTCCCATTCCTCTCTATCAGGAATCAGGGCCTCAAAGGGTGTGTGACTATATTCAATGGATTCGCATAGATCCGTGATTTTCGGAATCGATTTATCATGCTGGAGAATTTTAGCATGACCATATAATTGGGCTTTCCATAGCCCTGTGTCCCTCAGTCGAATAGCTGCTGATTTGGCCCTTTCCATGCCTGCTAAGTCCAGGCTAGGGAGGTTCAAGATCGCATTCAGCGCTTCATTCGGGGTGGTTCGAAGGGCTCCACTAATACACAAAGCCGCCATTCGCTGTACTTTGTTTAGAGGAGTCAGTATGCATTGTTTGTGTAAGGCGGTCCACCACAGAGCCACTCCGTACAGTAGGATTGGCTTGACTACCGCTGTGTATATCCAGTTAACTATTTTTGGGGACATGCCCCATCTCAGCACGATTGCTTTTTTACAGGAGTAAAGTGCAATGGTCGCTTTTTTGGTTCTCTCTTGGTTGTTTAAGCCCCATTTGAGGCGTTTATCTAGTACTAACCCCAAGTACCTGGCGTGATCGCTAAAGGAGAGATTACAATTGTTTAAAATGGGTGGGTTAAGTTGTGGAATTTTGTACCTATTCGTAAATAGAACAAGTTCTGTTTTCGAGGGATTTACGCCGAGTCCGTTCGCTATCGTCCATTCCGATAGCATTTTAAGTTTAGCGGTCATAAGATCGCAAAGTGTTTGTGGATATTTTCCATTAAAGATGATGGCGACGTCGTCTGCGTATGCCACGACCTTACAACCTCCTCCCTCCAGAATCCGCAGTAGTTTATTTACTGCGATATTCCACAAGAGGGGTGATAGTACACCTCCTTGCGGGGTGCCTCTGTTCACTAGTCTAGTCTGGGTTGAGGTCCCTAGTGTGGCTGTGACCATTCTGCTTATCAGCAAGTTATGGATTAGCCTCACCATTGGCGGCTCAACCCCTAGTTCTGTGAGAGATTCTGTTATAGCGGTGGGAAGCACGTTATTGAAGGCTCCCTCTATATCCAGGAAGGCGATCAGTGTGTATTCCTTGATGTTGAGTGATTTCTCGATGCTGATTACCACCAAGTGTAGCGCCGATTCGGTTGACTTACCTTTGGTGTAAGCGTGTTGTGCTTCTGATATTTGTGTCGGGTTTACGATGGCCCTTATGTGTAGGCTTATCATTCTTTCAAAGCTCTTAAGCAGGAATGATGTTAGGCTTATTGGCCTAAAATCCTTTGCTGTGGTGTGAGTGGCCTTCCCTGCCTTGGGAATGAAAACCACCTTTGTTTCTTGCCATGCTGTTGGTAGTTCTCCTACCGCCAGGATGGATTGGAAGACTTTTTTTAACCAGTTAATGGCTATTTGTCCTGCTTGCTGGATGTGAGCCGGTGTTATTCCGTCCGGTCCCGGTGATTTGTATGGTTTGAAACTATGAATGGACCATTTCATGTTGCGGTCTGATAGGAGTGGAACTATTTCGATTCCCTCTCCTGCTCCTCTTTCAGGTGGATGACCTGCTTGTTGGCTCCCCGGGAAGTGAGCGTCTAGGAGCAGGTCCAAGGTCTCTTTACTGAAGTCTGACCATGATCCGTTTGCTTTCTGAAGATACTGTCTTAGAGAGTATTTTCCTGAGCCTTGCGGCATCAGTCGTTTTTTCTATATCAGAGCAGAAGGTCTGCCATGCAGTTCGTTATGCTCTTCTAATGGCCTTTTTGTATGAGGCTAGTTCATACTTGTAGTTCTGCCAGTTAGTGTCCTCATTTCCCGCCTTTGCTCTGTTAAACAGGCATCTTCAGTTGGTTCTGAGGATTGATACTTGTTGGGTCCACCAGGGGGGTTTTTTCCTTCCCATTGGTTTCCCTGTGGGGCATGCAACTTTGAAGGCAGTGTTGCATGCCTCTGTGAATTTATTTACTGTTTCGTCCAGCTCATGTGGGTTTGTGATGCTTTCTGACGGTTCCATGGGGAGGATATTTGTCAGAACTTCTTTGTACCTGTGCCAGTCCGCTCGTCTGGGGTTGGCGAAGCTGACCGGCAAGGGCGAATCAAGGGACAATACGGTTTCTATGAATCTATGGTCCGAAAAGGAGTGCTCGTCAGAGACTGCCCAGTTTTTGACTGCGCCTACGAGTGAATCTGATACCAAAGTTAGATCTATGATCGTTTGGCAAGCTTTAGTTATGAAAGTAGGGGCATTGCCCCTATTGCATAAGAATAGGATCGAATTTAGAATAAAATCAAAAAGAGACTCACCTCTGTCGTTGTTGTTTGGGCAACCCCACTGGGTGTGATGGGCGTTGGCGTCACAGCCTATTACCAATCCGTTCTTGAGCTTTTCGCATTCCTCTGCTAGTCCTCTGACCAGCGCATCTGGGGGGTTTTCCTTCTCAAAGGCCAAATAGGCCGATAGAACCCTTATAGAGCCACTCTGCAGCTCCAGGCTTACTGCGGTGTTGTCTCCGTTGCTGTAATTGCGAAGTAGAAATATACTAAGATGCCTTTTGGCTAATATGCAGGTTCAAATTTTACCTTCTTTGGGGTCAAGCATAAGCTTGTATTCCTTTGTTCCTAGTCCAGCAACCTTGCCTCCTACAACCCAAGGTTCCTGTACGAGGACTAGGTCGGCTCCGCCTTCTGCCAGGCGAAGCAGAAGTGCAGCAGACGCTGCTTTACTGTGGTGAAGGTTTATTTGTAGAAGTCTTAATGACATCTACAGCTTCAACCTCCACCACAGTGACGTCGGCCTCCTCTGTGTCGCTGAGGTCCACGTCCTCGATTGCCGGTCCGAGCGCACGCATCTCTCTGCTTAGCGACGAATCGGTAGAGTAGCCGTCCTCCGGCCCACCTGGTGCCTCCAACTCCTCAGCAAGCACCTGCTCGGCTGGGTTGCCGGCAGAGCTGCTAGCGGCGTTGGAGTCGCCCTTATACACTTTGATGTGTATCGCACTGAACCCGAAGTTCAGCACTCCACGAGCAGTCTCTAACGGAGCTACTGACTCCTTGTTCAGGACCAAAACCGCCTGGTTGACATCCCCTTCATGCTCCTCCACCTTGACGACTTTCCAGTCCTTCGTGGGGAGGTGCGGGTTGCATTCTTGCAACATGAAGAGGATGTCCTCCGGCGTCTTGATCGCTGCTGGAAGCCTGTCTCGGGGTCTACTGGGGACATCGCACCAGTCAAGCGCAACGATGTTCGCCCCTTCGTAAACCTCGCCGAGCTTGCTTGTCGCCTCTTTGTACATATCAGCCGACCGCTGACTGTCGCATGCTACCACCTTGACGCTGCCCTGGTACCAGCCCGCATCCATGGAGCAGGGCGAGGTGCCTGGCTTCTCTCGTACCATGCGCAGGCAAATGAGGGAAAGGTGGGACTCCACTGCCTTCCACTTGTTTCTGGGGATCCTGCCCTCCGGATTTCCCCTGTCAATCAGGCCAAGTAATACACGTTTCTTCGTGATTTCGGCGAAAGAGACCGATGGCTGGATCTTAGATCTGTTCACCGATGGCCGGGGTAGTTCGAGAGATCGCTGCCTTTTCGCCTGAGTTGCCTCTTGAGTGGGCTTTTCCTGCCCGTAGTTTGGGAGCACCTTCCTTGCCCAAAGTCCGCCCGGGCAGAGATCCGCGATGCCCGGGTAAGGCGAAAGTTAGAACAGGGGGTCGCCATGTCCCTGAGCACACCGTTTGAGACTGGGCTATTTTTGATCCGGGCCCCCAGCCAGGCTGACTCTTGGCACGGTCCGTATTACACCGTAGTCCGGCCCGGAGTTAGATGTTGTTTGGGAGGGGAGTTGGGTAGGTGTTGTGTTGGGAGTGGGTTTGTGTAAAGCAACTATTTAGATGCGGCTGAACAACTCGCATCGTCGGTATTGCTTAGTTGCAAAATACCCGCTGGCTGTCCGGGACTGTTTATTTACTGGGGTTTCCGTCCACGGTACCGTGTTTGACTTATCCCACCAGCTTATTCACAGTTGACCTCGAGAGAGGTCGTCCGCTATCCGCAACCTGCGACCCGCTCGGTTGCCCCAGCTAGGCGACTTTGGAACCATCTCACAAGTTCCTCAGCCGAGAAGCTGAGGAATCTGCACGCCAAATCTCAATAGCCTAGCTCTTATAGTTTCCGAGATCTCAGCGTTCATCCGGACGGACAGACAGACGGACAGACGGACAGATGGACAGACGGACATGGCTAGATCGACTCGGCTAGTGATCCTGATCAAGAATATATATACTTTATGGGGTCGGAAACGCTTCCTTCTGTTTGGTACATACTTTCCGACGAATCTAGTATCCCTTTTACTCTACGGGTAATTTGATGCCAAATATTTCAAAAGTCTACTGCCAACTAACAAGATTTCTACTAGAGGCGGTAGTAAGAGACAGACCGCTAGCGAACCAACACCTCAGGAAAATTCTCTATCCCTAAGACCGATTATTACACCCTCACCCGTGACCATGGACACTAGTAACAACTCCTCACCGTCCCACCTCAGCACGGCGGTTGTCAACCCTGCCGAATTGTTTGCCTCAATGAGGATGCCAGACGTAATTCGCTTTTTGCCTTCATACTCAGGGGACCCATTTACGCTGAACGAGTTTATCAACAACGTGGAGGAAATAATTCTGATGATCAGGGGCACGGATCAGACTCCGTAAGGCCAAATGTTGCTTAGAGCTATTAGACAGAAAATAGAAGGAAAGGCGAATGAGGCAGACATCGCGTCAGGAGCGAACCTTATTTGGGACGACATTAAGGACGTCTAATTAGACACTGTAGGGATAGGAGAGACGAAGAGACTCTGATGACCGAACTGTATAATTTGAAACAAAAACATCTGTCTCTACAAAGATCTGATGACCAGATTACTAAGATCAAGTAGGCTTTATTCAGAGTAATCGAAACAGAGGAAACCGAACCCCTTGCAATGAGAGTTAGGCAGAGAGTTGTGTCCCAAACTTGCTTGACAATCTTCCTTGCTGGACTTAGAGGAAATCTGAGCGGCATAGTCCGAGCTTTTAAGCCTGCAGGGTTAGAGGAAGCATACGACATGGCAGTAAAAGAAAAGAGTTTGTAGAAATGCGACAAATTGGTCGCAAAACAGACAGTCGAGTAGGCAAAGCGATCGCTTCCGGTCAAATCAATACCAATACCAAAATAGGGACAATAACCAGTACCAAAGAAGGGACTATTACCAAAACCAGAACAGGGACTATAATCGTTTAATTTCAGGAGGCAGTGTCGGGCGGCAGTTTTATCCAGATGTCTACATCTCGCACGCTCGCACTGCCGTCCGCTCTCCCTCTCCATCTCTCCCCTAAGTCTCCGCTCCGCTCTGGAGAGCTTAAGTTAAGTTAAGCTTATTGAGTTCTTATTTCCAAGTGTACGAATAAATACCTATGCCCGTCGCGCAAAAACCCCAAACTACACCTGTGTTTTTTTGCGTACCCTCCGTTCCTGGGACTTCATCTATTTCAGCGATCAAGGCACCCCGCCCCAACATTTTGGTCCAGTCGAAACCGGATTTTAAAATCTTTGGACTTTCCTCTCCTGGGGTTTCCTTTGATTTTTTCCAGCAGGCTTGAACCGCTCCAGATAAGTTCCACTTACTATATTTTGCCGGTCATACATCCAGTTTTTCGAACCCTATTTCGACTAACTTTCTGTTTTATATATTGTCTAAAAGTGTCTCCAAATGTGATTAATCCGACGCAACGGCATTAAATATATGTATTTCAATTCCGTTATTTGTGCCCGACAATATTCCAGTTTCCTTTGCCCACAATTGTACACTTGAAACAATTCCAGTAAATATTTCAGTGCTACTTTTTAACTAAAATAGTTCTCAAATATATTTTCATTTCCAATTGTGTGTAAAATATAACTCAGCCACAGTAAAAAATTCCCGATCATTAAATTTTTCCTTAAGATTTTCACTCCTTTTTTTTTGTTTCTTACTTCTGAACTAAAAATTTTAAATTATTGTACGTCATGGCAACATCAGTCAAATCCGCTTTAACCCGATTTATGGCCACAGCTGACTGCCTGATCCACTTGGAGGCCACTGTGAACGCTCCAGGTGCTCCTTCCCCAACGTTATCCGCCTTTAAAATCCGACGCGATCACTTCAATTCCTTGTGGCAAACGTTAAAGGCAGCATACGACTTATGCTCCGACTGTATTATAGCTGCAGGCGAGGGCGCCGCAGACACGAAATCCATACTCAAATCCAAGTATTACCAAACGTACTCCACCTATGAAATGTTTGCCACGCAGCTCATGGAACAAATCCAAAAGGCTCCTCCCAAATACCTCAGGCTCCTCCCAAATACCTCAGGCTCCTCCCAATGAAATGCTTGCCGCGCAGCTCATGGAACAAATCCAAAAAGGCTCCTCCCAAAAACCTCAGGCTCCTCCCACATACCTCAGGTATATAAAACAAGTGGCGCGGCTTATTCCATAGTTTTGAGATTCCCACTCACCAATAATGGCTTTCGCTTAGCTTGGAAAAACCTAACTGAGCGTTTCGAAAATAAGCGATTGCAGGTAAACAGTCACCTGAAAACACTATTCAATGTGCAATCCATAGCACAGGAGTCGGGCGCAGCCTTAAAGGAACTTCAACGCACTTTTCAAGGTTGCTTAACTTTCTTAAAATTTTCCGCTGTTAATATTGAGAATTGGGACCCTATCCTGGCTTATATAAGCTCGACAAACTACCAAAGCTCACCCTCTCATTATGGGAGCAATCCATCCAAAATAATGCCGAAATTCCTACGTGGCTTGAGCTTGATTCCTATTTGAGGGGCGCCATCGAACTCTTGAGGCCGTCGATAGTTTCCGATCTGCCAATTTCCTCCATGTTGAGTCCAAAGACACAAATCGAGTGGCAGAATTTCCAAAAATAAATTCATTCAATACAAGGTTAGTTACGATACCCAAAGGCTGCGATCTGTGTTCGAAGAAGAACCACCCCGTGCGTATATGTCCACGCTTCCTACAGATGACGGTAGACGATCGCCTGGCCTATATTCAAAGGAAGCAGTTGTGCTCCAATTGCTTTGCAAGTAGCCATCAATTCCGGGATCGCACAAGCGCTCACAACTGTCTCACTTGCCAAGATCGGCATCACACATTGCTGCATCGAAACAGCGGTCCTACTACTCTGCCGATTCCATCCGACTCTCCAAGGCCAGTATCCGCCTCAGTACCACACACGATTTCGTCCTATTCAACGCAATACGACGCAGCGAGGAACCATCCTCCTTGAGGCAGTGGCTTCGTTAAACGTATGCCTACTCAATGAAGGTAATAGACCAACCTTCAGCAAATCAGATCGGGAGTCAATCATCGACGTGACCTTCGCTAGCCCTGAACTGGCACGAAACTGTGTATGGAGGGTGTCAGACATATACACTCACAGCGACCACGCCCTGATCATCACCCAGACAAGCCCCAGACTGGCCGCCCCAAGCAGCCACCAAACGACATACAAAGCGCATACCCTGAACACAGTGTCCCTCCTAGCACACATGGAAGGCGTCTGCGTTACAGGAGACGCTAACACATGCGCGAGAAACATAGCCGATAGAGTGAAGGAGGCGTGCGATGCATGCAGAAGGCCACGAAAGGTGGTAACGGGCGAAGACCAGATAGGCAGCGCGAGGAGAGACTGCCTAGCGGCCCGGCGCAGGTGTCAGAGAAGCAGAGGACGCGGAAACCAGGAGCTAAGGGAAACAACCTACAGAGCCAAGAGAAAGGTGCTGAAGAACGCGATTAAAGCTAGCAAGGCCAGATGCTTCCAGGAGCTGTGCGAAGCTGCGGATGCTGAACCATTCGGGTCAGCATACAGGATGGTCATGGGTAAGCTCAACAGACAGCCGACCCCTACCGGCCACTTACAGCTTGGCCAAATAGTGTCCACCCTGTTCCCCACCCAGCCGCCCCTTACCTGGCAAGCTACCGGGGAAGGCGATACTGTTCTCACCAGCGAAGCCGAAATCCTGGCTGCGCTAAGGAAAACCAAAGTCGAAAAAGCCCCTGGCCCCGACGGCATTCCCAATGCTGCATTGCACACGCTGGTGGAAAACTTCCCTGGTATATTCACGGAGATGTACAACATGTGTGGAGATGTACAAACGGTCACCCAACTGGCTGCTAACGCAATCGAAGGAGAAAGGTGGCTAGTTGGCTCAAAAGAGTACTGCCTCGTCTGCACCCTGGACGTCAAGAATGCCTTCAACTCTGCCATCTGGAACCTTGTCCTGCAGGCTCTTCATCGCATGGGAATCTCGAACTACCTGATCGACCTCGTAGCGGACTACTTCAAGGACAGAGTGCTCACATATTCCTCTGATGCCGGAGAGCACGAGTACCTGGTGACAGGTACCTCAAGGCTCAGTCCTGGGCCGGATACTGTGGAACGTCATGTACGACGGGATCCTAAAACAGGCACTACCCGAAGGATGCACAGTGGTGGGATTTGCGGACGACATAGCGCTGGTGACGGTAGCGAAAACCCTCGATGAGAACACGGATAGATGCAGCCTCTCGATAGACACCCTTATGTGCTGGCTCGCAGACAACGGGTTAGCAGTCGCCGAGCACAAAACGGAGGCAGTGCTCATAAGCAGCAGGAAGACTGTGGAGAAGGCCACAATACGAGTCGGCTCTACTCCAATAGAAACAAGCGCCTCAATCAAGTATCTTGGAGTACTGATCGACCACAGGTTATCGTTAAAGACGCACCTATCGTATGCAGCAGCCAAAGCATCCATATCGACTGCAGCCATCTCAAGGATGATGGCCAATACTCGAGGACCAAAGCAGCACAGCAGAAGGATTATAGCGACAGTGGTGACATCTATCATAATGTACGCCGCGCCCATATGGGCCGATACGGGTGCAGAGGGCTCCTTTATAATCCCTAAGTACATAACAGACAAAGAAAAGATTAACCTCAAAATACAAATTTCTATCACAACTGTCTTACAAGAACATCCAATCCGACAGATGACTATACTACCCATTTTTGAAAGGATAAACGATCAAAGAAAGTTCCCTTTTCTACAATTTAACTTTAACCAATTCTTTGATGGATTAATTGGCATGAACATACTGGCTGAACTCTCGGCAATAATTGATATTTCTCAGCTAACCTTCACTACACCAACGGTGGAAATGCCTTTGCTTAATAGACCAAATCGTTCCTCTGAGATATTTGAAATCGAAGAGGGATCGAAATCATTAATCAAAATTCCAGTAAGGGTTAAAGAAGGACCATTTTTGTGTGACCACATTCAATTAGAACAGGATTTTTTTATAACAGCGGGTATATATACGGCATGTAATAATTTCGGTTGATCGAAATTAATAATTTCTCGACCAAACCTAAAAAGTTCTATTTGGATTCAAGACTATAGGTCTAGATTAAAGGAAGACGATTTCGTTCTTCCCAATGTTATACCAAATAATATCAAATACAAAAATAAACGTCGTGTTTAAAGCTTTGATACCATTAGGACAAATCATTTAAATGAAGAAGAAAAGCAACAACTAGCCCAACTGTGTAATAAGTTTCCTGGTTTAGTATTTCATGAAGGTGACAAACTTTCATTCTCTAACCAAGTGAAACATGAAATCAAAACTACAGACGACAAACCGGTATTTTGTAGTTCGTTTAGATTTAGCCCCACAGAGTCGACCGAAATTCATAATCAAATAAACAAACTCTTAGACCAAAATATAATCAAACATAGCCATTCGTCTTGAAGCGCTCCAGTTTTCTTGGTTTCAAAAAAGCTGGATGCGTCAAAAATAAAAAAAATGGAGAATGGTTGTGGATTTTAGGAAACCTAACGAAAAGACAGTAAAAGACAGATATCCTATGCCCAACATCAATGACGTACTTGACAAAATCGGCAGAGCTAAATATTTCACAGCCTTAGATCTGGCTAGCGGTTACCATCAAATTGAAATGGAACCTTGAGACACGCCTAAGACGGCCTTCACGACACAAGGAGGGCATTATGAATTTATTCGTATTACTTTCGGTCTTACAAACGCTCCAGCGACTTTCCAAAGAGTTATGGATAACGTTTTGGGCGATCTCAATAGAGGTTGCTGTCTAGTGTACTTGAATGATATTATAATTTTCTCACCTTCATTACAAGAGCACATTACCGATTTAAATTCCGTATTTCGTAGACTAGAACAAGCCAAATTAAAAATTCTACCTGAAAAGTCTGAGTTTCTGCACAAAGAAATAGAATATTTAGGACACATCGTCATAGAAGAGGGTATTAAACCAAACCCTAAAAAGATCGCAACAATAAAGGCCTTCCCAATCCCGACCACCAAAAAAGATAAAATCTTTCCTCGGTCTCCTGGGGTATTATAGAAAATTCATCCGAGATTTTGCTAAGATCACAAAACCTATGACACAACAACTAAAAGGGAAAGCCCCGGTACTACTTACCGAAGAATACAAAAATCTTTTGAAACCTGTAAAACATTACTTTGTAACGATCCTTTATAAGGACACCCAGACTTTAAAAAACCCTTTATTCTGACCACAGATGCCAATTGTAGTATGCACATACATTGAATACCCACTGTACCGAAAGTACTTAAAGGGTAAGCACTGTAACACTTTGTTGCAGTGTTTACATATTTTAAAGTCCCCTAAGTGGCCGAAATATGAACCGATCGCTATGGCTTAGCCCGCACACAGAAAGTGCTAGCGTCGGCATAATTGCAACGAACGGACAGCATATGCATACCCCTCGCGCCTCCACTCGAGAGCGCATAGCAATATATATAAGTACATTCCTTTATACATAAGTATATAGGTACATAGCCGTCTCTCTGCCGCCGCCTGCGAGCAGCGCAGCTACGAGACTTAGCCTTAATTATACTTAAAGAATATTGTAAAAATCAGAGACTTCGATCGTTGGAGCGGCACCATTGCTGCTCCAAATAAACCCAAAAAATAAAACTAAATAAAAATACAAATAGAAATATTAACAATCATATTTCATGGCGACCGTGACTAGAGTCACAAGGAGCAGCGGATCAGGAAGATAATACATGGAGGATATACTAAAAAATAACCCGTCTGAGTGAGTAGAGTGTGCGTGATGATACGTGGAGGTCAGAAGAATAAAATTAACAAAAGAATAGCCCGCCTAAAATGGCTGCTATTTGCTCAACCAACACCGCCCGCATGGAGTACAGCGCAAAAACTTTACAACGAGCTTGAATTTTTAAAGGAAACCCTCCAAAATAGAGTACCACAAGTCACAGCTCACTCAGAAAATCAAATACAAGTTATAAATAAAAAAACTAATAACGAAACCAAATATTCCCAAGCCACTGCCGAAACAACCACAAGTCTGCCCGACCGACTGCCCCGGACCTCTCAACTCTGCGGCATGCAATTCCGCATGCATGAAGCCGAAGACCAGTGCGAAGACCAGCGCCGGTACCGCCTGAGCCAATAGGCCCAGGACAGCTGCAGCAGTTATCAAGCGTGGGAGGCACGACCGCCCCCTGCGCCTTCGAAGGAACGTCAGCGTAGCCAAACTGGCGACGACCAGCTGACGTAGAAGGAAGAAAAAGAATCCAACTAAGCTGAAAACAAATTTTTTTTTTACCCATGCACTGCGTCGCATAATTTTTTTGATTGCACTACGATGCATATTTTTTTTATATAATATAATATTTTGTAAAATTGAGCGGAACTTTTTCTGCCCGATTAGACGTGTAGCCCGTAAAGCTATGCAAAAAACTAGGTAGGAAGTTTGTTAAATTAAATGCGCAGAAAACTAGGTAGGAAGTTTGTTAATTTAAATGCGCAGTAATGCGATAAGTAAATTTTCAAGAGAAGATCATAATAATTTTAATAAAACACTTTATACACATAAAATACAAGTATATGCAAAACCCACCAAAATGACTTTGGACATAAAAACAGTGGATTCCACTGCCAATGTCATCAATAAGGTAGAATCTAGCAACATCAATCTATATTGGGTACATATACTCTTGATAATCATTGTTGTTATCATGTGCACCACTTTCTTTTACAAAATTTACAAGATGCATAATAAATGTCTGAGAAAAAGGTATATGAGCCAGGGAAATGACCTGGATAAAATATAAGCAGCAAAACAAATAAATAAAAAAAAAACAGCACAAACAACAGTGATTACACATAAATGTTAACACCTAAAATCTAAGAAAATGAAATAAAAAAAAAAAAATATAAAAATATTTCAATATATTCTTCTTACAAAGTATGGCTAAACTAAAGGCATGGAATGGAACAAATTGTACGAGGAATTAGCAAACATTAAAACTAATTTTGACAGATCACACAAGTCACTAACCCAGAATAGACCTATCCAAAAGAACACGGTTAGGAAGCATGTTGAAATATTAGTAGAGTGCTTTAATGAAGCGCGAATGCTAATACATGATCACAGGGAAAGATTAACTCAAAATTATTGGTCACAGGTATCGAAACTTTTGATACGACTACGATCTAATTTAATATTTGTTAAACAAAAGTTCAGTTTAGAATTATCGGTACCAACCGTTCTAAACACTCCAATAGAAGTTGACACTGCACCTGACCCGGAATCAACAGAAACGAACGAATCGGAGTCAGAAGAGCTTCCCGAAGTAAACCTCAAAATAGAAGATGAAGATTTAAATAATCTTACTATTCCGGCGGTATACACTGATCTGGACAATTCAACAGATTCAGATACTTCAAGTGTAATAGAAAACAAAATAAGTAACTCTATCACAATGGCACAATCAAATATTGACTTTATTAATACAGCATCCAAGCTTATACAAGTTTTTGACGGTAAGGCTGAAAATTTAACAAGTTTCATTGATGCTTTACAAATAATAGAATCAATAAAAGGCGAGCACGAAGAATTAGCTGTTTCCATAATTAAAACAAAGCTAAAAGGTGTCGCCAGAAATCTAATCGGTAATGAAACAACAATTACTGAAGTGATTTCCAGACTAAGAGGCAACGTCAAAGGCGAAACTGTTGAAGTATTATCAGCGAAGCTGATGAACCTACAGCAGCGCAATAAAACTGCTAACCAATACACACAAGAAATTGAGCAGATGACGAAAGCCTTAGAAGGTGCATATATAACAGATGGTTTATCTTTAGAGCTAGCCAGAAGTTATTCCACGCAGCATGCAGTCAAAGCAATGACTAAAAATTGCACAATCGATAAGGTAAAACTTATCATGCAAGCTGGCACCTTTCGTACTATGAACGATGCCGTTTCCAAATTTGTCAATAGTTGCACTGAAGCAACTGGACAGTCAAACACCGTCCTATATTTCAAGAACTATCCACAGCGCGGCTCAAATCGCGGCCGTGAAAATTATAGAGGTAATTTTCGTGGTAATCACAATAACTATAACAACAATTACCAAAATAACAATGGAGGACGAGGCCAATATAGAGGAAACTATAGAGGTGGTAGTAACTCGAACCGAGGCCACAATGGCAATAACCAAAGCAATGTCAGAATTACCCAAAATACTAACCAAAACACATCGGAAAACTCCCAAAGCCCTTTAAATACTCAACAATAAAAGAAGTCAGAGTTCACACTATTAATCTCAGCCAAAATATATTCGTTTCATTTTTCAATGTAGCTACTGGAAAAGAACTTATCTTTTTAATAGACACAGGTGCAGACATTTCCATTTTAAAAGAAACTTCGGATAACTTCCAAAACATCCAAGATGGTTAGACATAAAAGGCATAAGTAACGAAATAACCAAATCCCAAGGTTTAGTTTCTATAGAGATACAGACAACTAAATACATAATTCCACACGATTTTCATATCGTAAATTCACATTTCCCTATTCCATGCGATGGAATATTAGGCATCGACTTTATTAAAAAATACAACTGTCAATTAGACTTCAAGCCATCTGAAGATTGGCTTATAATTAGACCCAATAATTTAAAATTTCCAATTAATGTACCAATAGCTCATAGTGCTGGCAATAATTCAATACTTCTGCCAGCAAGATCCCAAGTTATTCGGAAAATTGAACTTAATTCAAAAGAAGACAGTGTATTAATTCCAAATCAGGAAATTCAGTATGGTATTTACGTTGCAAATACCATAGCAACATCCAATAATGCCTTCATAATGCTAATAAACACAACAAATACCGACCAAGTAGTCAGTACAGATAACCTAACATATGAACCACTTTCGAACTACGATGTAGTCAACACAAATCCAGACAATAGAAAAAAATCCGTACTATCACAACTTTCAAAAAACTTCCCTACACAGTTCAAGTCACAGCTTTCTAGCTTATGCACCCAGTATAGCGATATATTCGGATTGGAAACCGAATCAATAACCACAAATAATTTTTATAAACAAAGACTGAGACTAAAAGATGATGAACCAGTCTATATAAAGAACTATCGAAGCCCACATAGTCAGGTGAACGAAATACAAAAGCAAGTAGGAAAATTAATCTCTGACGGGATTGTCGAACCGTCAGTATCCGAATATAATAGCCCATTGTTACTTGTTCCTAAGAAATCATCCCCCGGGTCAAATGTAAAGAAATGGCGATTATTAATTGACTACCGCCAAATGAATATAAAATTACTTTCTGATAAATTCCCATTACCTAGAATTGATGATATTTTAGATCAACTAGGTCGAGCTAAATACTTTTCATGTCTTGACTTAATGTCAGGATTCCATCAAATTGAACTAGAAAAAGGTTCAAGAGATATAACGTCTTTTTCAACGAGCAACGGCTCATATCGCTTCACGCGATTACCCTTCGGATTAAAAATAGCTCCTAATTCGTTTCAGAGAATGATGACTATTGCGTTCTCTGGTCTAGAACCTTCTCAAGCATTCCTTTATATGGATGACTTAATTGTAATTGGTTGTTCCGAAAAACATATGCTTAAGAACTTAACAGATGTTTTTGAGAAATGTAGGAAATACAACCTAAAGTTACATCCAGAAAAATGTTCATTTTTTATGCATGAAGTGACTTTTCTAGGTCATAAAAGCACTGATAAAGGAATACTTCCAGATGACAAGAAATACGATGTCATTATGAACTACCCAGTTCCGCACGACGCGGACAGTGCTAGACGTTTCGTAGCATTCTGTAACTATTATAGACGTTTTATAAAAAATTTCGCCGACTATTCCCGGCACATAACAAGATTATGTAAAAAGAATGTTCCTTTTAAATGGACGGATGAGTGTGAAAATGCATTTCAATATTTAAAAACAAAACTTATGGAACCTACATTGCTACAATATCCAGATTTCACTAAAGAATTCTGTATAATAACAGATGCAAGTAAGCAAGCATGTGGAGCGGTTTTAACTCAAAACCACAATGGTCTCCAACTTCCCATTGCATACGCATCAAGAGCATTTACAAAAGGTGAAAGTAACAAATGTACTACTGAGCAGGAATTAGCTGCAATTCATTGGGCGATATTACATTTTAGACCATATATATATGGAAAACATTTCTTAATAAAAACAGACCATAGACCTTTAACATACCTTTTCTCAATGATCAATCCCAGTTCTAAACTGACACGTATGAGGCTCGAACTAGAAGAATACGACTTTACAGTCGAATATTTAAAGGGAAAAGATAATTATGTAGCCGATGCGTTATCAAGGATAACCATCAAAGATCTACAAAATATAACTGGAAATATATTGAAAGTCACTGCTAGATATCAAAATAGACAAAAATTCCGCGCGGAAAATCAAGAACAAGAATTGCCTATGCAATCCTTAAATAAAGCTTCTAAGCCCAACGTATACGACGTCATAAACAATGATGAAGTACGTAAAGTAGTGACCTTGCAGATAAAAAATACGTTATGAATATTTAAACAAGGCAAAAAAATTACTGCAAGATATGATGTCAGCGATTTATATACTAATGGAGTTATTGACTTAGATCAATTTTTCCAAAGGCTTGAAATGCAAGCCGGTATACATAAAATAAGCCAACTCAAAGTGGCACCATGGGAAAATATCTTTGAACATACTTCAATAGATAATTTCAAATTAATGGGCAATAAAATCTTGAAAACATTAAGAGTAGCGCTACTCAACCCAAATAACAAATTTAAAAGAAAAAGAAGCAATTTTGTCTACATTTCGTGACGATCCAATTCAAGGAGGTCATACTGGCATATCAAAAACTTTGGCCAAAGTAAAAAGACACTATTACTGGAAAAATATGTCTAAAGATATAACTGAATACGTAAGAAAATGTCAAAAATGCCAGAAAGCCAAAATAACTAAACACACAAAGACCCCTTTAACAATTACTGACACACCAATAAATGCTTTCGACAGAGTGATAGTGGACACTATTGGTCCACTACCAAAATCAGAAAATGGTAATGAGTATGCAGTCACTTTAATATGTGATTTAACTAAGTATTTAGTACCTGTTCCGAATAAAAATACTAATACTGTCGCTAAAGCAATATTTGAATCTTTTATCCTGAAGTACGGTCCAATGAAGACGTTCATTACGGACATGGGAACAGAATATAAGAATTCAATTATTATTTAAATATTGAAAATATTTCATCCACAGCACACCACCACCAGACAGTTGGAACAATAGAAAGAAGTCATAGAACTTTCAATAAGTACATTCGATCTTACATATCGGTTGATAAAACTGATTGGGACGTATGGCTTCAATATTTTGTCTTTTGTTTCAACACGACCCCCTCTATGGCACATACTTATTGTCCATATGAGTTAGTATTCAGTAAAACAAGTAATTTACCAAAACATTTTAATAGCATAGATAGTGTAGAAGCACTATATAATATAGATGACTATGCTAAGGAGAGTAAGTATAGATTAGAATTAGCCTATAAAAGAGCTAGAGTTATGTTAGAAGCAAATAAGAATAGAAATAAACTACTATACGATCATAAAGCAAGGGATATAGATATATCAGTAGGTGACCAAGTTTTATTAAAAAACGAGACAGGTCATAAGTTAGATCCTAAATATACAGGTCCGTATATAGTAACGGAAATAGGAGATAGAGATAACATAGTAATAACAAATAATAAACAAAAGAAACAAACAGTTCCTAAGGATAGATTAAAAATCTTTATTTCATAAATTGCACTTAGTATGGCCATACAAAGACACACATGCATAGATAAATAAATACACATATTCTCTTAATAATTTCATTTTCTTTGATTCTAATAACAAAATACAAAAAAAATAATTTAAAAAAAAAAAGAAGTGTATTAATTAAAAATTTTTACTTTAAAAATAACTTCATTATATTACGTTATTTTTCAAAAGGAGGGAGATGTAGTATGCACATACATTGAATACCCACTGTACCGAAAGTACTTAAAGGGTAAGCACTGTAACACTTTGTTGCAGTGTTTACATATTTTAAAGTCCCCTAAGTGGCCGAAATATGAACCGATCGCTATGGCTTAGCCCGCACACAGAAAGTGCTAGCGTCGGCATAATTGCAACGAACGGACAGCATATGCATACCCCTCGCGCCTCCACTCGAGAGCGCATAGCAATATATATAAGTACATTCCTTTATACATAAGTATATAGGTACATAGCCGTCTCTCTGCCGCCGCCTGCGAGCAGCGCAGCTACGAGACTTAGCCTTAATTAGACTTAAAGAATATTGTAAAAATCAGAGACTCTTCGATCGTTGGAGCGGCACCATTGCTGCTCCAAATAAACCCAAAAAATAAAACTAAATAAAAATACAAATAGAAATATTAACAATCATATTTCACAATAATGTGGCAATAGGAGCGGTCCTGTCTCAAGGAACACTGGGTTCCGACAGGACAGTATCGTTCGCGAGCAGAACACTCAACGATTGAGAAATAAATTACTCGACTGTTAAAAAAGAAATGCTAGCCATTATTTGGGCAACCAAATACTTTCGACCCTATCTCTTCGGTCAAAAATTTCAGATAGTTACTGATCATAGGCCTTTGACATGGCTTATAAATTTTAAGGAACCTAATTCGAAATTAGTTAGGTGGAAATTGCAACTCCTAGAATATGACTTCGAGGTTGTATACAAACAAGGGTCCCAAAACGTAGTGGCCGATGCTTTAAGTCGTGTTATAATACAGACGAATCGCATTTCCAATTCCTTACCAAATGATTTGTCCGATCCCATAATTACATCTGATAGACCATTAAACGAGTTTAAAGCACAATACATTTTTGAAATAGGAACCGAAGAGAAAACTAGAAATTGCATCTGGTTCAAGAACAAATTTAGACGCACGGTGACCAAAGTTAATTTTGATTTAAACTTAATTATTGAAATTTTAACCCCTAACAGATTACATGCCATTTTCACCCCCAAACCAATCTTTAAACTGTAAGAGGAAGCCTACATTAAATATTTTTAAAAATTACAAATTGATCAGCTGCAAATACCTCCATACAGATATCAAGACTAAAGAGGAAAAAGAATCGATAATTAGGGATTATCATCGTAAAAACAACCATCGCGGAATAGAAGGAACATTAAACCATCTAAAAATAACAATCTACTTCCCCTTCATGAAACAGAAAATTACGCAAATAATTAATTTATGCGATACGTGTCAAACACTGAAGTACGACAGAAGACCACCCAGACCGATATATCAAAAGACCGAAATTCCTGAAATACAATTACAAATAGTACACATGGACATTTATACGATAAATGGCCAAACAATTCTTACACTAATTGATAAGTTCTCAAAATTTGCCAGCGCCTATAATATTTCAGCAAGAAATTGATTAAACGTGGTTAAGTCTTTGAGATATTATTTTTGTTTTGTTGGTATTCCAGCAAAACTAATATTTGATCAGGGTGCCGAATTTTCAGGGAATCTAATTTTCAACAATCTAAGAGTAATTCACCCGTAGAAAGACTGCATTCGTCTCTCACCGAAATCTATAGAACTATTTTCGAAAACAGAAAGGCTAATAAACTAGAACTTTACCACGAGGAAATATTATTTGAAACCCTAACTACCTACAACAACGCCATACACTCTGCAACCAAATACACACCATTTGAATTATTTTCAGGAAGAACTCAGGTCTTCAATAAAGACATTGACTACAATACCCCTTCAGTTCTGCAGTAGGGACGCGGTGACATGGCTCAAAGCAAAAAGCTTTTTTGTTGTTTTTTTTGTGCCTAAAACGCTGTGCCACTGTTGACGTCAGCAGAGAAGTCGGCGCAGCGTAGAAGACTGCCTACGAAAGCGATCGTGCAACAAAGAGAGGCAGATATTCGGAGACATCCCTCTCTTTCTTGTCTTATAATCTGCCTGCACTCCGCGCTCGCAGAGACAAATTTCGGCTGATCCGTTATTTCTTTTGCGTCTCTCCGTTATGTTCGGCTAGCGACTAATATTTCGGCGGAAAAATCTTCGTGGAGCAGCGACATGTGAATGCCGTAATATTTTAGGAGCATTATTGTATATAAAAAAAAAACCATTAATATTGTTTTATAAAATTAAATTAGTTAAATTTAAATAGTAAAATTAAGTAAATTAAATTTACCTATAATGTTATGTTTACTTATTATACATTTTTATTACAATATAATTTTTTAGTTTAGTTAAAAAAATTGTAGTCCGTTAAAATTAATTTAAATAGTTAAAACATTTTAGTATTAACATTTTAAAAAAATTCATATTGTATTTTTAACTCAAGAAATAAAAATTATGTAGTCGCATATTTTTCGTTTTAGAAAGGGTATAGGTGCAGTGGCAAGCGCCAACAGCGAAGAGAAAAGAAAATAAATCAGCTAAAGTGGTGAGAAGAAGACTTGGTGCATTCTGTTTGAGTGATTGAAAGGGATGCATCCATTTTAATTGTACGCAGCAGAGTTACTTTAATCGTTTCTTTATGTTAATATAATAAAGTCAGGTAAGTGCTACATTAAGTTTAAGACGTTGTGCATTGATCTTAGTTTAAAGTACGTAAATTTTGAAGGTATTCAATGGGTTCCGTTAGCCGAAAGTGGATGACGAAATGTTTTGTGCCAAAAAAAATCCCGCAAAGGGTTTATACACAGCTATATAAGGTAAATATACAAATTAAAAAGTAAAACGCATTTTTTAATCACATGCGCATACATTTTTTCAGGAGCGTTGGCCAAGGACTCTGAAGACCCGGACAAATGTTTGAGAAAGGCGATGACGAACGTGAAAAACAAACTAACAAAACAAAATAACAGAAATACTAACAATAATTGTGCCCTTACTGAAAATCTGAATAATCCGATCTAATTAAAATGAATTTAAATGTATTTACAAATGTATGTATTTTAAATTCTATATTTTTATAAACGAAAACTAATGGAAAAATTCTGATTTTCACAAGTGTTTTTACTTGGGACGTGTACCTTGCCAGTGATTTCATAAGTGAAAACTGATGGAAAAATTCTAATTTTCAGAATTGATTCACTTGGGACGTGTCACCGGCACGTGACAGGCCATACTAAAAATGAGTATAAGGAACAAGTGAAATCCCGTAGGACTTCGAAAAATTTTCATTTGAATTTTCACTTGTGAAAATGCGGACATCCCATACAATTTTCTATATGGAGCGTCACTTGTTCTTCACTTGTGCAAAATGACATGTCCCACGTGGTTCCCAAGTGAAACTTTTTTTTTTGAACTGAAGGGACGGAACACCATCACCTACACACACTACAATATATATCCCGATTTAATATGAATGTAGACGTACTGTCGAATTACTTAAGTAATATAGAGGAAAGCCTGTTATTAGCCAAATTAAACATTGTACCAAATTTTATTGTATCCGAACAAGAATTAACTGTAATCAGGCGAGAGATAGATAACTCACAATAGCGCAACTTGTCCAACGTACACATCCTCGAGATGTTAGAATTAGATAGTTTTATGATCGGAATTAAGATCAATTTTAGAATTAAAATACCTACATTTAAACAAAATATTTACCAATTTACACATGTTATTCCGTTACCTGTAATTTTTTTTTTTTTTTTTAAATGCTTTGCTATTTATTTATTGAATCTTCTCCCTTTGGATACTAACAATAAGTGTATCAAATCTTAGACTAATTAATCTATCTCACAGTTATATGACTGCGGTTGTGCTAAAGGGGCCCGAAAGTTATAGCTGGCTTGGCAAGTCGTTGCGTTGAAGACGGGATCGGCTGGAAACCCAAGTCAAGCCTCTTGCGAGGCGATTGGGGTGCACAGAGAGTTTTTCGTTGTAGGACGCTTTTTGTTTGTCTATTTCATCTTTTACGGTAGGAATGCTTAGGTCCTTGTGGATGTTTTGGTTGCGAATATACCATGGTGCCCCAGTGATAGTTCGCAGGATTTTCGATTGAACGCGCTGTATAATGTCTATGTTGCTTCTGCTGGCGTTTCCCCATAGCTGGGAGCCGTATGTCCAGATGGTCTTGAGAGTGGAGTTACCTATAAATGGATCCAAATTTTTAATCCTACCCAACTATATGGCATACCATAATGCGAAAGACGTATATTATTTCACGAACAAATGTAATAAGGTGTATAAGTACTTTATCTGCGAAAACTCTATATCAACCAAAAACAACCTTCAAACCGAATGTCTCGATAATATATTCAAGTTAAATACTGCAATTTGTAAAGTCAAAGATGTGGGAATCCAAGAAGAAATTACAGAAATAGAACTAGCACACATCTTAATTTTAAACACAATTAACTCCACCATTGAATCTAATTGTACAACCAATATTTCTGTAAAGGGATCTGCTCTAATCACGTTCAAAAATTGCGAAGTTTATATCAACCAAATTCCTTACGACAAAGAATTATTACAATTTGAGGAAAAGATAGAAGCTACAATTCCTGTTATTCTAAACATCAACTTTACCGATCATATTAAAGATATTAATGTACACAATCTATCTATATCAATCTATGTTGCAATCTGAAACATTGCTTAGACCCGGCAACGACCCACTGGAGTCGTTGCCCCGCTTAAGCTTTGATGACATCGCATCAGGATGCCACGACCCCTCGCCACAGGAGATATGACACAAGCAGACACTTCGAACGGATTGCTGTATAAACATTCTTTAATTCATCTTTTATTAGTGTAAAAGCCCTTATGTATAGTATACAAGATTTGATGTACACTTTTGGCAGCGCCGGCTTCTCGGCCACCGCTGAACAATATATGAAGTCAGTCTAGAAATTCACTTCGATCATCGAAGACATACTTATTATACCCGTTACTCGTAGAGTAAAAGGGTATACTAGATTCGTCGGAAAGTATGTAACAGGCAGAAGGAAGCTCTTCCGACCCCATAAAGTATATATATTCTTGATCAGGATCGCTAGCCGAGTCGATCTAGCCATGTCCGTCTGTCCGTCTGTCCGTCTGTCTGTCTGTCCGGATGAACGCTGAGATCTCGGAAACTATGAGAGCTAGGCTATTGAGACTTGGCGTGCAGATTTCTGAGCATCTTACGCAGCGCAAGTTTGTTTCAGTAGAATGCCACGCCCACTCTAACGCCCACAAGCCGCCCAAAACGGTGGCTCCTACAGTTTTGATGCTAGAGTAAAAATGTAATCTGAAATGAATTGTTCTCATCAATACCTATCGTTTGACATAAAAAAGTTTGCCACGCCCACTTTAACGCCCACAAACTTCAAAAAATCGTAAGTATGAACGCGGATATCCCGGAAGCTATCAGAGATAGAAAATTGGGACTTCAGATTTAGATTCCGTAGCCTTGTACGCAGCGCAAGTAACGCCCACAAACCGCCCAAGTTGTGGCGCCCACAATTTTCACGCTAGATAAAAAATTTTAACTGAAATGTATTGGTCTCGTCAATACCTATCGATTGATCCAAAAAAAACGCCCATAACGCTTAAGTCTGTCTACCGCCGGTAGGTGGCGCAATTCAATCTCTCATTGCTGCTTGCATATCTCCATTTCCTTTTGGTCCCTTTAGCTGAGTAACGGGTATCTGATAGTCGAGGTACTCCACTATAGCGTTCTTCCTTGTTTTATTTCAACTCGTATTATTTCCAACAATTATAAATATTAAAGTCCCAAATACCAATTCTGAGGGCTATTCTACGGATAATTGAAACCCCCTTGGACCACCGCTAACTTGGCAGATACTATAATTTGGACATGGTAGTTCTGGCTAGTTTTCCTTGCGGCTGCGCGGGCGATATTGTCTTAGCTAGTGTCCCTGCGGCAGCGCGGGCATGGTAGTTTAAGCTAGTTTTACCTGCGGCTGCGCGGGCGATATTGTCTCAGCTATTTTCATTGCGGCTGCGCGGGCATGGTAGTTCTGGCTAGTTTTCCCTGCGGCTGCGCGGGCGATATTGTCTTAGCTAGTTTCCCTGCGGCCACGGGGGCGAGGTTTTTATAGCCAGTGTTTCCTGCGGCTACGCGGCCGTGGTAGTTTTCCCTGCGGCTGCGCGGGCGATATTGTTTTAGGTAGTTTTCCGGGCGTTTTAGTTCTAGCTAGATTTTCCTGCGGCTACGCGGGGTAGGTTGTTTTAGCTAGTTTTCCCTGCGGCTACGCGGGCGTGGTAGTTCTGGCTAGATTTCCCTGTGGCTGCGAGGGCGATATTGTCTTAGCTAGATTTCCTGCGGATACGCGGGCGGTGTAGTTCTGGCTAGTTTTCTTTGCGTGAAAATTATACGCGGGTATAATGACCTTATTACCAATGCGCAGGCATTTATGTACGATTCCCCGCAAGTGTTCCCGAGTTTCCGACCCCAGGAGAGCCTAAAACAAATCCCTTTGACCGATACATCCGCCCTCAATTGTCTCAACAGATTATAATTTATCTGGGGAAGATCCTGGGTAGACTGAGACGCCGACCCCAGCAAATCGCATCCTTACACAGTTAAAAGAATTGTTAACTAACAGTTGTCCCATTTGCAAAGGTGTGGGGCACACAAGTTTAATGTTTTAAATCCATCAGAAAGAAGGTAGATATGTTAAAAAAAAACTTATTTGTGTTTTAAACGTCTTAAACTACGACATTATAAACAAGAAAGAACGCTTTAGTCGAGTACCTCTCCTATCAGATAACCGTTACTCTGCTAAAGGGACCAAAGGGAGATTGTAATGCGCCACCTACCTGCTATCTCAATTGGCGGCAGGTGTGCGTTAGAGTGGGCTGGGCAAACTTTTTTTGGGTCAATCGATAGGTATTGACGACACTATACATTTCAGCTTAGATTTGTTTTCTATCATAAAAACTGTAGACACAACAGTTTTGGGCGGCTTGTGGGCGTTAGAGTGGGCGTGGCACCCTGCTGAAACAACCCTTCAGTTCTGCAGTAGGGACGCGGTGACATGGCTCAAGGCAAAACGCTTTTTTGTTTTTTTTGTGCCTAAAACACTGTTCCGCTGCTGACGTCAGCAGAGCAGTCGGTGCAGCGTAGAAGACTGCCAACGAAAACGATCGTGCAACAAAGAGAGGCAGATATTCGAAAGTTCCCTCTCTTTCTATGTCTTATAATCTGCCTGCACTCGGCGCTCTCAGAGACAAATTTCGGCCGTTCCGTTATTTTTTTTGCGTCTCCGTTATGTTCGGCTAGCGACTAATATTTCGGCGGAATAATCTTCGTGGCGCAGCGACATGTGAATGCCCTAATATTTAAGTAAATCGAAAAAAAAACGAATAGTGTTTTATAAAAGTAAATTATTTGATAAGTAAATTGAATTTATAATGCTATGTTTACTTATTATACATTTTTATTACAGTATAATTTTGTAGCTTAGTTATAGAAATTTAGTCCTTTAAAATTGATTTCAATGTTTAAAACATTTTTGTTCCAATTAAATTTTTTAAAAATTCGTATTGTAATTTTTAATCAAGAAGTAAAAATTATATACTCGGATATTTTCGCTTTAGAAAGGGTATAGGTGCAGTGGCACGCGCCAACAGCGAAGAGAAAACAACAGAAATCAAGTAAAGGGGTGAGAAGAAGACTTGGTGCATTCTGTTTGAGTGATTGAAAGGGAAGCATCCATTTTAATTGTGCGCAGCAGGGTTACTTTAATCTTTTAGTTAATAAAATAAAGTCAGGTAAGTGCTACATTAAGTTTAAGATGTTGTGCAATGATCTTAGCTTAATGTACGTAAATTTTGAAGGTATTCAATGGTTCCGTTAGCCGAAAGTGGATAATAAAATGTTTTGTGCCAAACAAAATCCCACAAAGAGTTTATACACAGCTCTAAAAGGTAAATATACAAATAAACAAGTAAAACGCATTTTTTAATCATATGTCTATACATTTTTTCAGGAGCGTTGGCCAAGGACTCCGAGGACGCGGACAAATGTTTGAGAAAGGCGATGACGAAAGTGAAAAACAAACTAACAAAACAGAAATACTAATAATAATTGTCCCCTTATTGAAAATCTGAATAATAAGATTAATTAAAATTGAAAATGCGGACATCCCATACAATTTTCTATATGGAGCGTCACTTGTTCTTCACTTGTGCAAGAGGACATGTCCCACGGGATTCAATAGGTGATTCATAAGTGAAACTTTTTTTTTTAACTGAAGGGAAACTGCGCTGCGCAGGAAGCTCAGGGATCTACATACCAAATCTTAACTTACAGGCTTTTGTAGTTTCCGAGATCTCAGCGTTCATTCGGACGGTCATGGCTAGATCGACTCTGGTAGTGATTCTGATCAAGAAAATATATACTTTAAAGCTTCCTTCTACCTGCTACATACATTCCGACGAATCTAGTATACTCTTTTACTATACGAGTAACGGGTATAAAAACTCTAGTTTACCGATTAACTGCATTTTTTATATGGAGATATAGATTCTCAAACAGAGTACCTTTTTAAGATGTGAAGTTTTTTTTAGCAAATTTTAACAAACTTTATTTATAAAATTACTTTTTTCGGTTAAATCCTGATACACATGTTTACTTATTTACCGAATAGTATGCGTTAAAAATTCAATAGAAAACCAAAAATGAGAAAACTTATTTTTCGCGAAATCCGTTTGGTTTGTAAAAGAACAGCCCATATACATTGTTGATCAGGATCATTAGCCGAGTCCATACTCGTCTGTCCGTGCGTCTTTTTGTCTGCCCATCCATATTAAACTACAATATCTTTTTGACTTGCGTTCACTTGCTTAAAAATGTTTTAAAAATAGAACCGGAATTTTTATTAAATATTAATAATTGTATAAATCGCAAATAGTTTACTGTACTGTTTAATTAAATTAATCAAAATATGTTATTAGGCAGGATTGACAAAACTACTGCACAGACTAAATAAATAATATGGTCCATCTACACGGAAGTGTATGAATCTTTTCCAGGCATTTTTAGTTACTTTTCAACTATTTATCTTCTAATCTATCTAAAATAATACAAGTACCATCGAAAGCGGACGAGGATCCTGTTTATTCTAAACCATACCCTTATCCAAAAAGGGTAGCCGGTTTTGCAAACTCAGAAGTTAAACAATTTCTTCCTTCACAGGTACAAAGAGGTTCTGACGAATATCCTCCCCATGGAACCGTCAGAAAGCATTACAAACCCACAGGAGCTGGACGGAACAGTAAATAAATTCACAGAGGCATGCAACACTGCCTTCAAAGTTGCATGCCCCACAGGGAAACCAATGGGAAGGAAAAAACCCCCCTGGTGGACCCAACAAGTATCAATCCTCAGAACCAACTGAAGATGCCTGTTTAACAGAGCAAAGGCGGGAAATGAGGACACTAACTGGCAGAACTACAAGTATGAACTAGCCTCATACAAAAAGGCCATTAGAAGAGCATAACGAACTGCATGGCAGACCTTCTGCTCTGATATAGAAAAAACGACTGATGCCGCAAGGCTCAGGAAAATACTCTCTAAGACAGTATCTTCAGAAAGCAAACGGATCATGGTCAGACTTCAGTAAAGAGACCTTGGACCTGCTCCTAGACGCTCACTTCCCGGGGAGCCAACAAACAGGTCATCCTCCAGAAAGAGGAGCAGGAGAATGTATCGAATAAGATCCAATCCTATCAGGCCGCAACATGAAATGGTCCATTCATAGTTTCAAACCATACAAATCACCTGGGCCGGACAGGATAACATATATCCAACAAGCAGGACAATAAGCCATAAACTGGTTGAAAAAAATAGTCCGCTCCACCCTGGCGGTAGGAGAACTACAAACAGCATGGCAAGAAACAAAGGTGGTTTTCATTCCCAAGGCAGGGAAGGCCACCCACACCACAGCAAAGGATTTTAGGCCAATAAGCCTAACATCATTCCTGCTTAAGAGCTTTGAAAGAATGATAAGCCTACACATAAGGGCCATCATAGACCCGACACAAATATCAGAGGCACAACACGCTTATACCAAAGGTAAGTCAACCGAATCGGTGCTACACATGGTGGTAAGCAACATCGAGAAATCACTCAGCATCAAGGAATACACATTGTTTGTGTCTAACCGAAGTAGACACTTCTGGGTCACACCGCGGGACAAGGGGGTAATGAGCACTTGTCGCTGGCACGGGGTCGCTTTGCTGGCAGGACGATCACGTCGCGGCAATTGTAACAATGGTTACTGCGATGCCGGACCAAAGGCGATGCTGGAGCTGCGCTGAGGGTGAGCTAACGTGGTTGGCTGCTAGTTGAGATAGTGTATTACGAGCTCTATTCCCATTTGATAAATGTTTATATACTACTTGGAACACGGAAGTTTAGTGTAATGTTTAGTGAAATAAGCTATATTCTAATGTAGGTCAGGGAATTATGATTATGGTAGCAGTTTGCGTAGTTGGCTCTGCTGACACTGCAAAATGTGCTGACTGCATTGGCGGGCCAGTGTGCCGTTGAGTCGGTGAGACGGTGAGTTAGTGAGACATATAATATGCTGATCAGCAATTCTCATCTGCAGTGGGTGCTACTGAGCGCCTGTTTCCAACTTGGCTACTGCTTGATTTGTTAGGTGCGGTCATGTTGAGCACCTTTGGGTACGAACATTCTTCCTCCCATTGAGGGGCGTGATGTCGGTCAGCCCTTGGCCGAATTATACAGAAGGCACCTAACAAATCATTGACCGAGGAGGATCTTTCCTTCAACTGTGGCGGTTCATGTTTGTGATTTAGGTCCTTTACATCTTCTTTATGCCGCTTAACACTCCCCTTTGCGATAAAATTAGGTTTTAAATTGATGATAAGTCGGTTCTATATTAATTGGTTTTTATCTTGCAGCATAAAGTTCAGTCAGCTGCAATGAACCATTATATGTATCGGTTGATTCTTGATCGGACGAGTCAGTGTCGCTAGTTCTTGATTGGCTACATATATCTTCAGGTTTTTTTTATTTTATGATCCATCAATGCTACGTTCGTTAAATGAATCCCATCTTCATCGAATGAAATCTTATTCTGCCGTTTGCTTTCTTCTATATAAAATTGATTATTATTCATCGGATTTTTATCTTTCGTTGGCTCATAAGCAGCGTTCGGTCCTGCAAAATCATCTCTGTCTTTTAACAGAATAGGGTTGATTTCCGTGTCAGTTGAGGTTTCTTTCTCGAGAAAACCTGTGATTACATAACCAAGCCTTGTGCCTTGGGCCAAAGGTTTATTAGGTCCTAGTTCAAGAAGATCACAGGTTATTACACGAGAATATACTTCAACCCCTAAGGTTCGGTCAATGGGTCCAGGATGCCGAAAGTCAGGATCTGCTAACGGCAGTTTCTCGGGACCCTATCCTCTAGGGTTATCGTAGCCTGCAATGGTTGCTGCGCCGGCCACTGGATTGCTAGTCGGTCCTTGGTGTAACAGTGAATGATGCAGTTGTTGGCAGACTCGACAAGTGGCCGGTGATCCACAGTTTTCAACCTTATGAGCGGTAGACAAACAATTTGTGCATGCTCCGACTTAAATAATGGCTTGGCGCCGTGTTTTGGGGTCCATTTCCTGGAAACGGCTACATGCTCTAATATTATGTGGTCCTAGGTGACAAATCTTACAGCTCTCTTCGATGTGAACTGCCTGATGGCGGAGTGTAGGTTGAGCGCTTATCGTCTCCAGCATACAAGCGCGCCTGCTGCCAGAGATGGTTTAGCTGATTAAGCTTACCGACGAGGAGCGGTTGGAGAAGAAGAGAGTTTGGTGACCAAGGAGCGGATAATGAGGGAGTGGAGACTTGGCGGGCAGAGCAAGAGTGCTGTGTGCAAAAGGGGATAACGGAACTTCACCGGACTTTGGACTCTGCCGTGAACTTTGGACCGGGAGAAGAAGTGCCACATCTCGGCAGTGGAGCGGCACACAGGCGTGCCACAAGCATCACGGGAACCAGCGGGACAGTGTGCAGAACATCGGTTGGAAGTTGTGCGGGAGGACAAGTGGGTCAAACAGGAGTCACGGACTTTGGACCCGGAGTGGAGAGATTCAGCGGGCCGTGCGCTAAAGGGAAATAACGGTTCCCGGAGGCCCTATATAAGGCCGCAGAGCGCTGGCAGCTGGATCAGTCGATCACGAGGAGTCAAACCATCAAGATCAGTTCAAATACCAAAGTGAACAGTCAGTCAACCAAGTAATCTACGAGGGAGCCACACCAAAGCGAGTCCTCGGAAGCAGCGCGGTGGGAAGCATACAAGGAGCAAGATTGCCACGTCGAGACGTTCGGGATTGGGACATCAGGAATCTCCGAATTGAGACACAAGTCGCTGAGGTCCGGAAGGCATAACACGGCTAAGTCAGGGCGTTTGATTTCCAACTTTGTCACGACCACACCCTGGCGAATCGCCCGGCGGATCTGTCAGAGTCAAGCGAAAGAGGCCTACGACGAAAAACCGTGAGCTCGGGGAGGCCGACCAAGCAGGACCTGGCGCGAAGGACGAACGGTGGGTCGATTTGCGGTTTCAAGAGGCGTTGGCCTGGAGAGCCTTGCGATTACCGGCGAAGTTCCCGAACAGCAACTGCCCAAATCCCCGAGTGCCAGAACGCCAAGCTACTAGTCCTGAAGGGCGAGATCTGCTCCTGTCAGACCGCAACATTAAATGGTCCATTCAGAGTTTCATACCATACAAATCACCTGTGCCGGACGGGATAACACATATCCAACAAGCAGGAGAACTAGCTATAAACTGGCTGAAAAAATATTCCACTCCATCCTAGCGGTAGGAGAACTACCAACCGCATGGCAAGAAACTAAACTGGTTTTCATTCCCAAGGCAGGGAAGGCCACCCACACCATAGCAAACGATTTCAGGCCAATAAGCCTAACATTATTCCTGCTAGAGAGCTTTGAAAGAATGATAAGCCTACATATAAGAGCCACTATCGACCCGACACAAATATCAGAGGCACAACACCCTTATCCAAAGGCAAGTCAACCGAATTGGCGCTACACTTGGTGGTAAGCAGCATCGAGAAATCACTCAGCATCAAGGAATACACATTGATCGCCTTCCTTGACATAGAGGGAGCCTTCTGTTTGTGCCTTACCGAAGTAGACACTTCTGGGTCACACAGCGGGATAAGGGGGTAATGATTACTTGTCGCTGGCTCGGGGACGCTTTGCTGACAGGACGATCGCGTCGCGGCAATTGTAACGATGGTTACTGCGATGCCGGACCAAAGGCGATGCTGGAGCTGCGCTGAGGGTGAGCCAACGTGGTTAGCTGCTATTCCCATTTGATACATGTTTATATACTACTTGGAACACGGAAGTTTAGTGTAATGTTTAGTGAAATAAGCTATATTCTAATGTAGGTCAGGGAATTATGATTATGGTAGCAGTTTGCGTAGTTGGCTCTGCTGACACTGCAAAATGTGCTGACTGCATTGGCGGGTCAGTGTGCCGTTGAGTCGGTGAGACGGTGAGTTAGTGAGACATATAATATGCTGATCAGCAATTCTCATCTGCAGTGGGTGCTACTGTGCGCCTGTTTCCAACTTGGCTACTGCTTGATTTGTTAGGTGTGGTCATGTTGAGCACCTTTGGTTACGAATATTCTCCCCCCATTAAGGCGTGATGTCGGTCAGCCCTTGGCCGAATTGTACAAAAAGCACCTAACAAATCATTGACCGAGGAGGATCTTTCCTTCAACTGTGGCGGTTCATGTTTGTGATTTAGGTCCTTTACATCTTCTTTATGCCGCTTAACACTCCCCTTTGCGATAAAATTAGGTTTTAAATTGATGATAAGTCGGTTCTATATTAATTGGTTTTTATCTTGCAGCATAAAGTTCAGTCAGCTGCAATGAACCATTATATGTATCGGTTGATTCTTGATCGGACGAGTCAGTGTCGCTAGTTCTTGATTGGCTACATATATCTTCAGGTTTTTTTTATTTTATGATCCATCAATGCTACGTTCGTTAAATGAATCCCATCTTCATCGAATGAAATCTTATTCTGCCGTTTGCTTTCTTCTATATCAAATTGATTGTTATTCATCGGATTTTTATCTTTCGTTGGCTCATAAGCAGCGTTCGGTCCTGCAAAATCATCTCTGTCTTTTAACAGAATATGGTTGATTTCCGTGTCAGATGAGGTTTCTTTCTCGAGAAATCCTGTGATTACATAACCAAGCCTTGTGCCTTGGGCTAAAGGTTTATTAGTTCCTAGTTCAAGAAGTTCACCAGTTATTACTCGACAATATACTTCAACCCCTAAGGTTCGGTCAATGGGTCCAGGATGCCGAAAGTCAGGATCTGCTAACATCAGTCCCTCGGGACCCTATCCTCTAGGGTTGTCGTAGCCTGCAATGGTTGCTGCGCCGGCCACTGGATTGCTAGTCGGTCCTTGGTGTAACAGTGAATGATGCGGTTGCTGGCAGACTCGACAAGTGGCCGGTGATCCACAGTTTTCAACCTTATGAGCGGTAGACAAACAATTTGTGCATGCTCCGACTTGAATAATGGCTTGGCGCCGTGTTTTGGGATCCATTTCCTGGAAACGGCTACATGCTCTTATATTATGTGGTTCTAGGTGACAAACCTTACAGCTCTCTGCGTTGTAAACTGACTAATGGCGGAGTGTAGGTTTAGCGCTTATCGTCTCCAGCATGCAAGCGCGGCGCTCAATAAACGTCAGTACACTCTTTAACGTTGGAATTTCCTTTGGTGCATCCGCTGAATTTTCCAGAGCAGCTAGAGACTGCTGGGCTAGTTTTCTTCTGATAATAAAACACAGGATTGGATCCCAGGATTTTGTGCTCACATCGAGGTTTTTAAGAGTACTCATTGAGTTTTTTTATAGTGTCATGTAAGGCCATTAGTTGGCGCGAGGAACCGTCTATAGGCCGTTGAACTCCGGAATGCTAATTGGCGGAAGTGCCAAGTTTAGGCTCATTGGCGCGTCGTTTTTTCGAAGCAGGTTCATTTCGTATTCCTCGTATAATGTGTGGAATTGGGCTAGCTCTGCTTTTGCCAGAGCTGCGGCCCCTGGTGAGCTATCCAATTCGTCGTGGGCTTGCCTCAGTAACACCCAATGGAGCCTCAGGCTGGGGTGACGGTTGGGGCGTTCGAGGCTAATGTTAATGATGATTCCAATTCGTTGCATCTTCTCTGCAACTGTCGAATCACCTTGTCAATTGCGGAGTCTCCTTTGACTTGATCTCCTGTTGTGATCTTGAAGTTGGCCGAAGTTCGCCTGGGGTCCTTCGGAAGTCCGCTTCCAGTCGGCATGTTGTCCAGATAGATTTTCTGATATTTTTCGACCTACTAGTCGTGAAGAGTAATCACTTCCAGTGGGTAATGCCTCTTGTTGGACTTCTTCATCTAGGTCGCAAAACTGCTGCCAGAGATGGTTTAGCGGATTTAGCTTACCGGAATAATAGCCGTCTCGGTGGCGTCGTTCGACCGAATCCTTGCCATCATTCTTTATGAGCAGTTGGATCTGTACTTGTAGCTCATTTTGGTTGTCTAGTAATCGATTGTGTAAATCGATTCTTGTGTGCCTTGTTTCCTCTATGAATGAAGTAGGCATATTGTGTGTCCTGGAAACAAAGAATCCTGTGAAGCCGGATTAAGCTGTGTGTCCTGTGAAGCTGGATGAAGCTGTGAGTCCTAAGAAGCTGGATTAAGCTGACGATCCTGTGACGTTGGATGAAGAAGCATATCCTGTGAAGCTGGATGAAGCTGACTATCCTGTGAAGCTGGATGAAGCTGATTATCCTGTGCAGCTGACGATCCCGTGAAGCTGGATGAAGCTGACGATCCTGTGAAGCTGGATGAAGGTGGCGATCCTGTGAAACTGGACGAAGCGGTTAATCCTGTGAAGAGAGTTTTTAGACCAAGGATGGAGAACAAGAGAGCTTGCAGACCAAGGAGCGGATAATGAGAGAGTGGAGACTTGGCGGGCAGAGCAAGAGTTCCGTGTGCAATAGGGGATAACGGAACTTCACCCGACTTTGGACTCTGCCGTGAACTTTGGACCGGGAGGTGAAGTGCAACATCTCGGCAGTGGAGCGGCACACAGGCGTGCCACAAGCATCACGGGGACCAGCGGGACGGCAGCAGTGGGCAGAACATCGGTTGGAAGCTGTGCGGGAGGACAAGATTCAACGGGCCGTGCGCTAAAGGGAAATAACGCAGAGCGCTGGCAGCTGGATCAGTCGATCACGAGGAGTCAGACCATCGAGATCAGTTAAAATACCAAAGTGAACAGTCAGTCAACCAAGTAATCTACGAGGGAGCCACACCAAGGCGAGTCGTCGGAAGCTGCGCCTTGGGAAGCATACAAGGAGCCAGATCGCCACGTCGAGACGTTCGGGATTGGGACAGCAGGAATCTCCGAATTGAGACACAAGTGGCTGAGGTCCGGAAGGCATCACACAGCTAAGTCTAGGCGTTTGACATCCAACTTTGTCACGACCACACCCTGGCGAATCGCCCGGCGGGTCTGTCAGAGTCAAGCGAAAGAGGCCTACGACGAAAAAACCGTGAGCTCGGGGAGGAAAGTTGTCTAAGACCCAGCGTACCTTGCCCGACCAAGCAGAACCTGGCGCGAAGGACGAGCGGTGGATCGATTTGCGGTTTCAAGAGGCGTTGGCCTGGAGAGCCCTGCGATTACCGGCGAAGTTCCCGAACAGCAACCGCCCAAATCCCTGAGTGCCAGAACGCCAAGCTACTAGTCAGGAAAGGCGAGCGAACGACCCGTTGAGGCATTCAAGAGGCGTTGTCCTGGAGAAGCCCAGCGGCAAGACAGGAGACTGCGCAGAGGACATCGGCATCGACGCCAGCAGACAGCATAGGCAGCCACGTTACCATCGCCACGCGAAGATCATTGGGGAGCGCAGGATCGTCGCAGACGTCGAGCATTAGGGTGAAGCCGGGTGGAACGTTCGTCTGCGCTAGGCGTAAAGCAAAGTGAACTGCTAGGCAGCTTCCTGGCGTTAGCTTTGACTGTCAGCGCGATCTGAGCATGAACCTAGCGGGAACGTCCTGGACAGAGCAAGGGACAGGTATTGCCTCGAAAGGCGTTGGCCTGGAGAGCAAGGCTTGTTCACCCTAGTCTGAGAACGGTGACGCTTCCCTAAGCCCGAAAGTTTGAACCCTCTCCTATTCCAAGGCAAGCAAGCAGAGGCGGCCACTACGAGCGTCCCGAGACCCAGGAGCCAAGCGGAAGCCGAGTCAACGCGTCGACAAGCCAGAAGGAGGAGCACCAGCAGCCGGCGGAACCAGAGCAAGGAGATACAGAAGCCAGCCCAGCCACACACCCGCTGTACCAATACTACGAGAATAAATCCCACTGTTACCATTTGAACCCTTTGTTTTCTCACTGATCTACGGGGCAGTCACGTCATATAAATTTGGTGGGACGAACACACAATCTTCTGAGCTAGCCGCACGAATCTCGTAGCGAGCAGACACACAAAATCAGTTCGTTACATCTGGCGTTCAACGTGATTGTCTCAACAGTGAGGTGTTGCTCTCACTGTTGGGACAATCACGTTGGGCGCCAGATGTAAGGAACTGATTTTGTTGGGAAGGAAGTGGATTAACCGCCTTAAGAAGGGGTACGTTGCCCATGTCGCACAGAAGCCTAATGTCGCCCTGGAGGGCAGGCTAGACGACATGAGGAAGGCACTGTCGAAATACTACTCAGAAACGGAAAACGAACAACTCGTCGACATCTGGGCCGAGCTGGAAGCAACATACCACGACAGACTTGGCCCAAGCATCACGTTAACGAACGCTAAAGTGGACAACCGAGTGGCAAGCCTGAGCATTGACAACACGCAAGAAGAGGCCCACAGGAGAGAGTCAAGCCAAGATAGAAAAACAGCAGCGCTGACCCCGAGACCAAGCCAGTCGGACTATGCGAAGGCCGCTAAACAGGTCCGCGAGTGGTCGTTCAGGTTCGACGGAGCGGAAAAACCATTTGAATTTCTGGAGCAGGTTGAACGGTCCGCCAACACGTACAGCTTGGACTTGGATATGATCCCCCGAGCGATGCCGGAACTGCTTAAGGAAGGGCTTTGAAATGGTTTATCGCCAACAACAAGCAATGGAGAACCTGGGCGGAGTTCATAGAAAGCTTCCAAACCTATTTTCTGCCGAGAGACTTCTTCACCAGGTTGGCAGGCCAAGTCCCGCGAGTCGTTCAAGGACTACATGATCGACAAGCAGATGATGGTGAGGCTACTTAGCTACTCTACGGAAGAGACATTAAGGATCATTAAAGAGAAATGCACCCCAAGTGTCGGACCTGGATGCGCTAATGATCCTAGCTGATGAGTACGAAGAACTTGAAAAGGAACGGGAAGCTTTCGCACAGGAGAACAATTCTCGAAGACCAAGTCAGCATTACCAACGCAGGTCACATGCAGAAGATGCGAGGAGACAGACAACCAGGAGACACGGGGAAATGACCAATGGTTACCACAACACCAAGCCAGACGACAGAAGGCAACAGACGCACCACGCGGGGACAGTGGATCCGTTGGTGTTGGGATGGAACTTCCTGAAACAAGTCGGAACCGACATAAGGTGTGCTGGACACGAGATAATAATACCAGCCAGGAACCGACACGAAGGATGGGTCGAGGAGAAGATATCGGTAGCAGTCGTTCAACAAGTAAACGAGTTGGACGATACCCAATGCCCCGCATAAACTACATCCTAGATCAACTAAGGGAAGCGCGGTACATCAGCAGCTTGGACCTAAAGGATGGATACTGGCATATCCCACTGGAAGAGAATAGCCGTTCACGGTACCAGGCAAAAGTCTGTTTCAGTGGAGGGTAATGCCGTTCGAACTTCACTCGGCGTTGGCAACCTTTCAGCGAGTTTTGGTCCAAGTAATTGGCCCCGAGATGTCACCTCACGCATTCGCTTTCCAGGATGACATAATAGTGATCGGTCGCACGCTGGAAGAACACAAGAGAAACCTTAGAGAAGTGTTCCGGCGTCTAAAGAAAGCAAACCTGAGGCTGAATCCAGAAAAATGCCAATTCTCTAAAAAGAAACAGCTGTACCTGGGACATCGAGTGACCAGCGAGGGAATAGGTACAGATCCAGAATAAGTAGCCGCCATCGCTGAACTGGAACCGCCATCGACCGTCAAAGAGCTCCGGCAATGCCTAGGAGTAGCGTCGTTGTACCAGATTGCAGATGCAGAATCGTCAAACCCCTGAATGACCTGCTGCGCAAAGGTAGTAACTAGGAGTAACACCAGAGCACCAGATGGCGTTTAAGGAAGTAAAGGCAAGACTGGTGGCAGATCCGGTGCTAGCATGCCCGGACTTCAGTAGAACTTTCATCCTGCCAACAGACGCCAGCGACTACGGTATCGGAGCCATACTGACCCAGGACACCGAAAAGGGCGAAAGAGTAATCTCCTATTCGAGCCGAACACTGAACGGCGCGGAAAAGAACTGGGCGATCCGAAAGCTCAGGGGGGATTATGGATCTGGTAGGCTCTTATGAAAAAAAAATGGAAAAGAAAGACAATTCAATCAATTCAATCCAATTTTGCCAATTCACCATTGCCTAGGAAGGGGGCGCCTTGATTTGTAGGCGGTCGATTGTCACTGGACGATAGTGGCGATCGATGAAACTTTCCCAAAAGTCTTATTTCTTTTGCAGGTAGTACAATATATAAGTAGGAACCAGCCGGATCGGACAACTGTATCTTATAGCTCCCACTAGGAATATTCGGAAAAAAAAAATTTACAAATTTATTTCTTTGGAGTTTTTTAACATATAACCAACGACGCTTGGAAATAACATTTTTTAATTAATTCTGAATTTCGAATTTAATTTTATCATAATCGGACGACTATATCATATAGCTGCCATAGGAATGATCGGAAAACTGGTGGGAAAATAATATGAAACAAATCATAGCTTCGGTGTTTTTTGACATATTATCTTATACTATTGGGAATAACATTAAGTGTATTAAGAGTTTCGAATTAAATTTAAATCAAATGTGACGAGTCCAACATATAGGTGTCAAAGAAACGGTCAGAGAATTAATGAAATAATTATTTTAAAAAGAATTGTGCTTTGTTGATTTTTATCGAATTTTCTTCAACTCTGGGATATTGAATATTTTAACTTTTCAGCATTACGAATTTAATTTTACACATACATAACTGAGGCTAGCAACAATCCTTAAAATTTTCACCTGGTGCTACTAACATTAATTATTTCTTATAACTGCAAGGGTATACAAACTACGGCTGGCCGCAGTTAACTTACTTTCTTGTTTTGAGTTGGTTTTACAGGCATTAAAATCTGAAAGACAAGAATGTTGACCTTATCCACAAGTTTGTCCACGAAAATGAGTCAGTCTCTGATTAGCATTTGTTGTAGTCAGACGTGTTTTCTTTTCGCTATGAATTCTTATTCGTGCTCCGAGTGCAATGCTGTTGATGTTGAGGCGGTTCGTTGCTCATCGCTTTGTCGTTGTACTTTTCACACTGCATGTGTTGATCTCCCGGAGGATGCTATTAGATTATTAACAAATATGCCGAATCTACTCTGGCAGTGTGATCGCTGTGTTGTGAGTAATGATTCACAATACATCCAACAGTGACTATGACATTATCATACTGGTTGAGACTTGGCTAAATTCTAACTTTAGTTCGAATGAATTCTTCGATCCTAAATTATTCCAAGTTTTTCGTAAAGATAGAGACTTCGGCAGAATGTCATCGTGGCTGTTAGCCGTAAATTCTGTTGCACTGTAATTCGACTCCTTAATTATGACTTCCTTCTGGACCAATTGGCGGTGGCGGTGTCTGGCTCATCCAGGACGATATCGATTGTGGCTTCCTATGTTCCACCTGGAAGTGATTCACTTAGACAACATCTCTAACATACATGCCAGCTTGGAGGACTCTGATGGCATATGTGTGGCTGGAGACTTCAACCTCAGCTCTGTTTTCTGGACGTGGGACTTACAAGCATCTGCTATGGTGCCCGGAAATGTTCATCATTCACATGAAATAATTGTCATTGATGACTGTTTTAGTATGGGCCTCACCCAAATTAATAATGTTTTCAATGATTTGCATAAGCTGCTTGATTTAATCTTCATTAATTCTATTGTTCACTCTAACGTAACTCTGGCTGAATTTACGATTTCAAATTGTGTTGTACATCACAAACCCTTGTGCCTAAACATCGAATTTTACAGCCTTTTGCCATTCAATGATTCTAATCCTAGATATATATTTGATCCCTCTAGTTTGAGTTCCCTAAGGGATTGCCTGCTATTCTTAAATTGGGGTGCCTTGCTGTCGAACCCTTGCATAGAAGCTAATTATAAAACCTTTCTTTCAACGATTATAAATACTCTTGACAGCATAGTCCGTTCCAGACATACTAAGGGACTGCAAAAAATCAAAAACCTTAAAAACATATACCACAAAAAATTTTCTAAAACACATAACCTGGCCGATGGTGAAAGATATAGGCAGCATAAACGGGAGTTTGAGTTTCTTAATAAATTTCTATATAGCCAATACATTTGTGAAGTTGACCATAGTTTGAAGGCCAACCCTAAGGCGTTTTGGCGCTTTGTCAACTTAAAAAAAACACATTCGTCTATACCTTCAACAATGTCGTATGGTGATGTTGTTGCTTCCACTGAGGCTGATATTGCAAATTTGTTTGCTGCCTTTTTTTCCTCGAACATGGAACCTTCCGATGATTGGTATGACCTGGAAACTTTAAATTCAATTGTGGATATTTGCAACATTGGAAGCCTGGACATATCGTATGATGACATTTCTGAAGCAATTAGTTATTTTTATGATTCCCCAAGACTAGACTTTGATGGAATTTCTTCATTCTTCCTTAAGAATTGTATTGCCAGTCTTTACCTACCCCTGCAAATTCTGTTCTCTTCTTCCGTGTCTCAAGGAAGATTCCCAGTTAGATGGAAAATTTCTGGAGTCACGCCGGTCCATAAAGGAGGAAGTAAATTTGATATTTTTAACTATAGGCGAATTGCTAAGATCAGCAACATAGCTAAATTGTTCGAAAGAATAATTTTCAAAAAATTATCTTTCTTAATAAAGTCTTACATCGAACCTAATCAACATGGGTTCATGCCCGGTCGATCTACGACGACCAACTTGGCTGTCTTTACCAATCACTGTATAAATGCATTTGAGGATCATTTGCAGATGGACACGCTTACACAGATTTTGACAAAGCTTTTGACAAGGTTTGTCACTCTGCCCTAAAGGCTAAACTTTCCAAACTTGGCTTTCACTCCACTTTTCTTAACTGGATAGCATCGTATTTGGATAACCGACGCTATCATGTTGAAGTAGGTGGTGCATTATCCCATCCTTATAAAGCGACATCTGGACTTCCTCAGGGTAGCTCCCTTGGCCCTTTACTTTTCATTATTTTTATAAATGACATTTGTGCCTGTATCCATTTTTCTAGCTTCCTTTTATATGCTGATGACCTAAGGATTTATAGGACTGTCTGTAACGTAAATGATTCGATATTGCTTCAATCTGACCTAGATAGTATCGGCAGTTGGTGTTCCAAGAATAGTTGGCCTTTAAACCTTAACAAATGCCACATCGTTCGTTATGCGAAACGTTCTGTAACTATTCCATCCACTTATCACAGCAATAACTACCCTCTCTCTATTTTGAATGAAATAGTTGATCTGGGGGTATTATTTGATGACAAATTTCTGTTTAATGAGCACCTGAATTTTATATTACCAAAGGCTTATGCAATGTTCGGCTTTGTGAAGAGAAACACTTTATTATTCAAAGATACGTATTCCAGATTGTCTGTATACTCTGCTTTTGTCCGTTCTAGGGTTGAATATGCTTCCTTTGTTTGGAATCCCTCGGAAAGCGTCCAGATCAATAGGATTGAGAGGTTGCGGAAAAAGTTTTTGAAGTTTGCATTGCAATCCTTGCATTTTACTGAACCGGCACCGCCCTATGATAGTCAGTGTTCCATGCTTCACACTTGTTCCTTGAAGGATCGCCGTGCAACTGCTGGCCTTCTCTTTCTGAATGATCTGCTAGTAGGAAATATTGATTGTCCTTGCCTGTTGGGATGCATCAATTTTAATGTTCCTGCCAGGAATCTCCGTACCATGGTTCCATTTCTGGACCGTGCTGTCAGGACTAATTATGCTCGCAATGAGCCACTACTAAGGGCTCTTAGATTATTTAATTCTTTGCCTTCTAGCATTAGATTCAGCTGGGGGACCAATAAAGATATACTAAGGCAAACCCTTAGGGAATATTTTTTAAGTAATTTTCAATAATAGATTTAAGGTAATCGTATGTAGCCAGATAAGGATTCATCCATTGGCGATAAATAAATAAATAAGTAAGTAAATAAATAAATAAATAAATGACGATAAATTTTGATTTTTGAAAAGTAATGAACTCTTCAACTAACGCACAGTTGCGTCCAACAAAACCCATTTCGCTTCTGTACCACGATTTCCGCGGTGTAAAAGAACTGGACCAATTAGTGGAGATTACACTCTTGCAGTTGGCGTATGGATTTCCGATTTCGCAAAAATGGCTTCCATTACGTACTAGGATGACTTGCAACAATTCTTTTTCGCGAAACGCCTTCAACTCAAGCATAATGCGAAGAACACATCCCGATCAAAAACTATAAACCGACGAGTACAAAAACAAGAAAAAATGCTATAATCAGGCCATCGACTATTAGATACTCGTTACTCAGCTAAAGAAAGTGAGAGAGGGTTGGATACATGTTCGATTGTGGCTAGCACCACCTAACCAACAACACTAACTAGCCCAAAGCCCCACTAGCGGCTTGGTGGCGTATTAGTAAAAACAGCTAATTTGCTGCATTTGGTGTGTAATCTCGATTGAATTTAAAAAATATTGATTTTTGCTTGGCTCTATTTATACCTATTTGTACTATTTATATATACTATTTTATACTATTTATACCCGCTACTCGTAGAGTAAAAGGGTATTCTAGATTCGTCGGAAAGTATGTAACAGGCAAAAGGAAGCGTTTCCGACCCCATAAAGTATATATATTCTTGATCAGGATCACTAGCCGAGTCGATCTAGCCATGTCCGTCTGTCCGTCTGTCCGTATGAACGCTGAGATCTCGGAAACTATAAGTGCTACAATACTGGGATTAGGCATGCAGATTCCTGAGATTCCTGCGCAGCGCAAGTTTGTTTCAGCAGAGTGCCAGGCCCACTCTAACGCCCACAAGCCGCCCAAAACTGTGGCTCCTACAGTTTTGATGCTAGAATAAATATTCTAACTGAAATGTATTTTTCTCATCAATACCTATCAATTGACCCAAAAAAAGTTTTCCACGCCCACTCTAACGCCCATAACGCTTAAATCTGTCTACCGCCCATATACCCATATATTGAGATCGCGGGTTGGTGGCGCATTTCCATTTCCCGTTAGTCCCTTTAGCTGAGTAACGGGTTTTTGATAGTCGCGGTACTCGACTAGAGCGTTCTTCCTTGTTTTTTAATTTTTCGATTTCAATATTTGGCATGTAGATTGATAATAGGAACAAGCTCTGATTTAAATTCTAACAAAATATTTAAAAATGTGGGCGCTGGACGGGTTTTGGTGTTATGGTCGATTGTGGGCATTCGAGCGGTCGTGGCACCCTGCCGAAACAAACCCCAAGAATCTACATGCAAAGTCCCAACATTCTAGTTCTTATAGTTTCCGAGATCTCAGCGGTCATTCGGACAGACGGACATGGCTAGATCGATACGGCTAGTGATCCTGCTAAAGAATATATATAATTTATGGGGTCGGAAACGCATCCTTCTAGACTGTGACATACTTTCCGACGAATTTTTTATACCCTTTTACTGTACGAGTAACGGTAGCAGTAGAGTAACGGAGCAGTAGCCAATCTCAAGACAGTAGTCAAGCGTTGTGGGGAGTATGCTTTTGTGATCAATCTAATAAAATGCTGCTTCCTGAAAAAGAAAATCGAGTTCATAGGCCAAAGTTTTAAAAACCAAACGATCAAGAACTCAGATGAAAAGACAAAGGATGTGACGAAGTTCTTTTTTGCCGATTAACCAGAAGGATCTAAAAAGCTTTCTAGGTTAAGTGTTGTTTTTCTGACAGAGAGATTGACGCTTTTGACAGCACGAAATAGACCTACATACAGATGCATCGATTGACGGATTTGGAGAACGATAACCAAAATTTATCCAGTTTATTACATGAGTAAGAAAACTACCAACGCACAAAGAAAGTTTTCTAGCTACGAGTTTGAGATCATGGAAGTGGTTTAAGCTTTTCGAGTACCATCTGGGTATGCATCTTAAGTTGATCAGTAATTGAAATGATTTTACGAAAACGATTGAGAAAAGGGAAGAGTCGTACGTTGAATCCTTGACCTTCAAGAAGTTGAACACAGATCAGGCGCACTGTAACGAACTGATTTTGTTTTGTCTGCTCGCTACGAGATTCGTGCGGCTAGCTCAGAAGATTGTGTGTTCGTCCCACCAAATTTATATGACATGACTGCCCCGTAGATCAGCGAGAAAGCACAGGGTTTGAGTAATGACAGTGGATTTTATTCTCGTGTGTGTGGCTGGGCTGGCCCCGGTATCTCCTTGCTCTGGTTCCACAGGCTGCGGATGTCTTGACGACCGCTGGCTCCTGTGTCTCGGGATGCTCGTAAGGGCCGCCTCTGCTCGCTTGCCGACGCACGTTCTCAATACCTGTCCCTTGCTCTGTGCCGGATGGTTCCGCTAGGTTCTTGCTCAGATCGCGCTGAGAGTCAAGGCTTACGCCAGGAAGCCGCCTAGCAGTTCACTTTGCTTTACGCCTAGCGTAAACGAACGTTCCACCCGGCTTCACCCTAATGCTTGACGTCCGCGACGCTCCTGCGCTCCCCAATGAGCTCCGCGCGGCGATGGTAACGTGGCTGCCTGTGATGTCTGCTGGCATCGCTGCCGATGTCCTCTGCGCTGTTTCCTGTCTTGCCGCTGGGCTTCTCCAGGACAATGCCTCTTGAATGCCTCAACGGGTCGTTCGCTCGCCTTTCCTGACTAGTAGCCTGGCGTTTCTGGCACTCGGGGTCTTGGGCAGTTTTTGTTCGGGAACTTCGCCGGTAATCGCAGGGCTCTACAGGCCAACGCCTCTTGAAACAACAAATCTATCCACCGCTCCGCCTTCACGCCAGGTCCTGTTTGGTCGGGCAAGGTAAGCTGGGTCCTAGACAACTTTCCTCCCCGAGCTCACGGTTCCTCGTCGCAGGCCTCCTTCGCTTGACTCTGACAGGCCCGCTTGGCGATTCGCCAGGGTGTGGTCGTGACAAAGTTGGAAATCAAACGCCTTGACTTAGGCGTGTGATGCCTTCCGGGCCTCAGCCACTTGTGTCTCAATTCGGAGATTCCTGATGTCCCAATCCCGAACGTCTCGACGTGGTCATCTTGCTCCTTGTTGTGGCTCCCTCGTAGATTACCTGGTTGACTGACTGTTCACTTTGGTATTTAGACTGATCTTGATGGTTTGACTCCTCGTGATCGACTGGGCCCACTTATATATGGCTCCTGGTACCTTTAATTCTTGGCATCTGCGCACGGCACCACTCCTGGTCCAAAGTCCGCGGTTTTACCTTTCGACCTTTCGCCCTCTGCACACGGCCCCACACTAGGGTGCTAAGCGAAGCGATTTGTCGTTAACCCTTCGCTCTTTCTCTCCAAGCTCTCTTTCCTCGTACTCTCCAAATTCTCTTGAGGCGAATTCTCCAAGCTTTCTCTTTCTAAATTCTCCAAACTCTCTAGAACTTAATTCTCCAAACTCTCTTGAACTGATTTCTCCAAACTCTCTTGAACTGAATTCTCCAAGCTCTCTCTTCCCGCAGAGCCGTTACTACGCGTATTCGCCGCGTATTTGTTAAGGGGCCGGCCATCTGTTGCTGGTACTGCTGAGATTTGTGGGGAGTTATTCAACTCCTCACAACACGCATACGTCTTGCGGATGCTGTAAGCCGTTATCCTGTAATGCTGAACTCCGACGAAACTCGGCACAGCAAATTAAAATCTGTTCAATCGCAGGTTGCTTAAGAATCTAGCCACAACAATATCTTCATGAGATCTGGTTTGATGTACAAATTGGTGAGCGAAGACGAACAAACAGTTCTACCACCGATCCTTCAACGACAGGCTAATGAAAAAGAAGTTTTTCTGTAAAAAAAAATCCAGGGATATAATTAGAAGGAATATTACTTTCCCAAACTCGAAGATAAGATTAAACGACTGATCAAATGATGCAACTGCAACCTTGGGAAAAAAGAAGAAGAGTTGAACCTGTTGCCCAAGGAAGCGGAGCCACCTTAAACATTCCACATCGATCACTCTCGAATCAACTCACAAGGCATATAAGCACATTCTTTCAGCATTGACGGCCTCACCAAATGTTGTTGGCTGTATCCTACAAAATCAATATCTTCTTCTTGCGGTTGCAACTGGAGTTCCGAGAGATAACGGGTAAGTCGAACGCCTGAACGACCAAACTGTCTATAGATGATTCCAGCAAGTGGTATGTATGTACAATGTACATACATCCATACAAACATATTTCGAAGTATATATACATAAGTGAATCTCTATTTCTCGTCGTAGTGAGCACCAATTTGAGTTTAGAAATGAATTAAAGTAGTAAAAATGGAAAATTGTGAAAATTTCTGATTCCAGAACTAAATTCCCGGCAAACTTTCCCGCGCTTTTTTCTCCGTTATCATTGCGTTGAGCTGCCAGCCGTACACACATACCCACACAGTGACATCGTTCGTTTTAGTTTTCGATCGCTAAAGCGGTGCAAGTGTTGCTGCTGCCTCAACGCTTGGTCGTCTTTGTTGGTGCTTGAGCTAGGAGTGCGCCCCCTATACTACGTGCGCTCGGCATATTATTGTGATAGAATTATTAAAATAATAATATTCCTTAAATTTATTTAACTTACTAAAAATAATTTTTCTTGGATATAATTTTATATATCATAAATATAAAAAATTATTTAATAATTTAAAAAATTATACAAAAAAACACAAAAGAACGCTATAGTCGAGTACATCGACTATCAGATACCCGTTACTCAGCTTAAGGGACCAAAGGGAAATTAAGATATGCAAGCAGCAAAGCCACCTACCCGCGATCTCAATATATGGTTATGTGAGATTTAAGCGTTATGGGCGTTAGAGTGGGCGTATCAAAGTTTTTTTGGGTCAATCAATAGGTATTGATGAGAACAATACATTTCAGTTAAAATTTGTATTCTAGCATCAAAACTGTAGGAGCCACAGTTTTGGGCGGTTTATGGGCGTTAAAGTGGGCGGGCACACTGATGAAACAAACTTGCACTGCGTAAGAAGTTCAGTTCTAAGCGTTCATCCGAACGGACAGACAGACGGGCAGACAGACGGACAGACGGACAGACGGACATGGCTAGATCAACTCGGCTAGTGATCCTGATCAAGAATATATATACTTTATGGGGTCGGAAACGCTTTCTTCTGCCTGTTACATACTTTTCGACGAATCTAGTATACCCTTTTACTCTACGAGTAACGGGTAAAAATACCAAAACAAATAACTGGTAACAAAGAAATCGAAAAGTTGACAAACCAACGAGATGGATATATGAGAAGTATAGAGCGAACGCTAGGATATTTAAATGAGGGTCGGTTCTCGTTAAATACGGTTTAGTTGAATGTCGATAAGAAATCCTAAGTAAGCACATTGAAAATGCTTCGCCTTTTCAAAATCAAATCGAAGCGAAAGATGGAGATGATAAGAAGCGACTGCCATAGAAGCAAAATCGTTGCTAATTTCCATAATTGCAGAAACAAGGCGCAAAAGCGTTGACAATTCCGCATCGACGACAACGCGCACCCCACAGCAGAGCCACGCTTATTCTATTCAGAATGGAAACAGGAGATTTTCCTTTGTCGCTGCCATGGATGATCCTGAAGTATGTGTGTTTTGCAACTCAGGAGAACATCAAGTAGGAAATTGCACTGCTTTTGCCGCCCTAACAGTTCAGAGAGATTCGATTTTGCAAAAAGGGCGCCTATATGCAAATCGAAAAGATGCAAGGTGTGTAAGTCGTCGATCGTTGCTCGATTCCGGTTCACAAGTAAATTTTGTGACCGATGAGCTCGCTCAGAGACTTAAGATTAAGAGGGAGGACGTGTGTTTGAGCTTGAGCATTGCACACTGGGCCAGAAAGTTAATAAAAGCAGTAAAAATCAACTAAAAATTATTTTATGAAACAAGTAAGACATACGAGCTAGTTAATATTTTTTACTTGTTGAAAATAATGACTTCTAAAAGTTTTGTGAAGAAGTCGAACAGCTACATCAGCATCTTTGACATCTAGATTTTTTTTCATTTCCATCAATATTTAATGAATTTTTTACTTTAAAAAAACGTTAAAAGAAAACTTCTTGCCCGAATTCTTTGAATCTTTGGCATAAATTAGTTTAATGTATTATAAAAAGGACTCCATACTCGGTCCGGGCATTTTCTTTAAAAAAAAAACGTATTTTTGGCCAAAAATCGGATCGGCTGGCCCAGTGTGCATTGGTGAAACTAACGCTCAAGCAACCAACACACGATAGTCAAGTCGCGAGTGGGTAGCAGTCAGTTTTCGTCCGAATTTTACACCTCAAAGCTCATTGAGATCAGAGATTGCGCAAGATTCGTACCCAAAAGCCGCCAAGGTCATTCAGAATGACTTTTATGTTGACGATTTGTTGACTGGCGCCAGATGCGTTGAGGACCTGTTAGGCCTTCGAGACGAAGTTTCTCAGGTATTGCAAGAGGCAGGACTTGAATTGGCAAAGTTATTTTCTAACTGCCCAGAGTTGTCCGCATCTGAAAGCGCTGTCATGCCGCTAACGGCAGACTCAGACGTAACTAAAACCCTTGGCATGGTTTGGTTGCCTGGTAAAGATTACTTTCAATTTCAGTTGGATGACTATTCCCTGGATCTTCGTGCGACAAAACGAAACATACTGTCGGTGACTGTCCGACTTTTCGATTCGCTTGGCCTATTGTGTCCTCTAGTGACAAGGCAAAAATGTTTTTGCAGGAACTGTGGCTTCGAAAGTTAGACTGGGACGAGTCGCTGCCGATGCAACTTCAGACATCTTGGGAAACTTTCAAGGGAACGCTGTTGCAGCTGCCCAAGTTCCAGGTATCGCGATTCGTTCTTACAGACGCCAAAGTCCCGGCAGAAATACATGGTTTCGCTGACGCTTCCATGCGAGCATATGGAGCGTGAATCTTCGTTCGCCTTAATACCGCTGAAGTATCTTTATTGACAGCAAAATCAAAGTAGTTCCACTCAAGACAAAAACTTTGCCCCGTCTTGAGTTGGTCGCAGCTCACCTTCTAGTGGATCTTTACAGTCGTGTAAGACTATTGTTTAATTTTCCGATTACACAAGTGCTCCTATGGACGGACTCGGAGATCACTCTGCATTGGATAAAAACACATCCGTCGCCATTGTCGCTTTTTGTCTCAAACTGAGTTGCAGAGATTCAAGAGAGATGTCCTGACGAAAGTAAGCCCAGCGGACATCGTGTTCCGGGGATGTGTCGTTGAGGAACTTACAGCTTCCATTTAGTTCGCTGGGCCGTCTTTTTTGCTCGTTGCAGAAATAGATTGGCCTGTAAATCGAAACTTCGAAGTTCCTGCTGATGTCGTGTCGATGGAACTACGCAAATCAGCATAGGCGCTTGTGGCAGCCCTTGAAAAAATTATTACTCCAAGAGAACTGAATTTTACGATCGAAAAAATAGTGGAAGTGATCCAATCTAACGAGTTCAATGACGACATAGGCAAAACTTGGAAAAAAAAACCGGTATCTACGAATATAGAAGTTAAGCCCCTTTGTTCAGGAGAAAAAATCAGATTGGTGTTTCTCGACATTGCTGCGAGTTGAGGATCGGTTATTGAATGCTATCCCGTACGAAGCCAAATTCTCGTTGTTGTTGTCAAAAGGCTCAGAGTTTGTTAAGACCTACGTGTCATACCTGCAAGCTAAAAATTGTAACGCTGGCCTTCGAGCTCTTATTGCGAAAAAAGATAACGTTGGTTAATGCGCAAAAGTTTGCCCCCGAACAGTTTGATCTTTCATTCGCTTTCTTTGCTCTCGCGAATTCGCCCCGGCTCTCGCCCCTAGTTAAGATAGGCTTCAGGGAAATGTTAAATGAAATAAAAGTTCAGTTGTAATATGAGAATCATTGCGCACACTCCCTTTCGTCATCGAATAAGTCCCGGATCCCTGCAATCACCAGTTTTCGCGTTTACTAAGTACAAAAGTGTATTAAATTTTCAGTGCGCACTTAAAAATACGTCCAGTTGAAGGAAATGCTTCAGCAGGAGATAATCCAAATGTTTTAGGACAATAGAGACGAGATCCACAAAGCTGTCTACCAACAGATCCTTGTTACGCAAAATGGGACAAACACGTGTATAACCTCAGACGTAGACCCACAACAACATACAAAGTCGGCGATATTGTCGCTCTTAAACGCACTCAACTTGGTGGTGGGCTCAAGTTAAATCTGAAGTATTTCGGTCCCCATCGAGTTACAAAAGCCAAGGACACTTATTATGTTGTAACGGAATCACTTTCTTTAGTCGGGATTAAATTCCTTTTCTCTTGCGCCGAATATATGAAACCATGGATGCAAATATCCTCCGAGGACAACGAGTATACATTCAGGACAAATGTTTAGAAGGATGGCCGAGTTGTGGGAATAGGTCTGGCATCGCAGTCAACTCACCCCACCACAGATCAGCTGCAAACGCGAGGTGAAAAGATGTCTTGAAAAATCACTTATAACAGGAGAGAAAAAGAAGTTTACTGAAAAACGCGGCGAATTCACAGCAAAACTTTGTACAGAAGAGATATCGGTTTTTTTTTTAACTCTTCGAAACCGTGTAGTCGCTTTCGGTTAAGCCGATCATTGTCATTTTGGTAGTCGCTTTCGGTTATGCCGATCATTGTCATTTTTGTAGACAAACTTGTGGAGAAGGTCAACATTCTTCTTTTTCAGATTTTAATGCCCGTAAAAGCAACTCAAAATCAGCCAGATTAGACATGGTTTCAGAAAATATTTTTGCAAATTTGTACTCATACTTGTTGTTCTTCTGGTATATTTGTCGTCGTTTAAACACACATACGCGCCATTATGTATGTATCGTATAGTGCAGATTGTGTTTGCGGTGTCGTTTTCACACACTCTTGCGTTGTTTTTTTAAGCGGTTCTTTTCTTGTTTTGCACAGTTTTCGTCGTTGAGAATCTTTTCTTTAGCACAGTTTTTAACGTTTAAATTCCCACTTTTTACTTAGCTAGAGCCCAATATTTGTGGGACTAATTTTTCCTAATTAAATAGGAAGTCCAACTATTTGTTGTATCCCATCAAATAGTGATGTCATTTGGGCAATAGTTTTAGTTATTCAAATTAATTTTAGTCCAGTTAAACAGCGTTTTTTAAATCGTTAGTCGCGTCGTTCTTTAACTTCGTTTTTTTCACACGTCTTTCTTCTTCGTCTCTCCCGTTATAAGTGTTCTTTTAAGACTTATTTTCACCTCGCGATTACAGCTGATTTGTAGTGGGGTAAGCTGACTGAGATGCCAGACCTATTCCCACAACTCGGCCGTCTTTCTAAATATTCGTCCCCTATGTATCCTCGTCGTTCTCGGAAGATTTTTGCATCCATGGTTTCATATACTCGGCGCAAGAGAAAGGGTATTTTGGCTGGTCACAAGAAAGTGATTCCGTTAAAACATCGTAAGTGTCCTTGGAATTGACTTTTGTAACTCGATAGGGACCCAAATACTTAAGCTTTAACTTGAGCCCATCACCCAGTTGAGTGTCTGAGTGGTATGGTCTACGTATGAGGTTATACAAGTTTTGGTTCCCATTTTGCGTAACAAGGATCTATTGCTAGGCAGCTTTGTGGACCTCGATTGTCCTAAATTTGGATTAACTCCAGCTGAATCATTTCCTTCAACTGGACGTATTTTCTAGTGCGCACTTGAACCCTACAAGAAGTTCGAATAGATTTCTACGTGTATTGATTGATCGAATTGAATTGATTGTATGCTGAACCTGGTTTACGAACTTATACCAATTGCTGGGATCATCTGTAGACAATTTGGACAGTACAGGTACAACTGTGGCATTCTGGCGTTCGACTTGCCCGTTTGCTCTCGGAACTCCAGTTGTAACCGCATGAAGTTCAATGCCCTGAAGTGAAAGCTGCGCCTTGATCGGATGTTATTGAACAGGATTGCCAAATATTGAGCTCTGAGTCCCCAGTCTAGTGATAACGTCCTTAGAGGATGATGATTTTGTAGGATACAGCCAACAACATTTGGTAAAACTGTCAATGACAGAAAGAATGTACTTAAATGCCTTGTGAGTTAATTCAAGCGGCCCCAAAAAATCGATGTGGAATGTTTAAAGTGGCTCCGCTTCCTTGGACAAAAGGTGCAACTGAAGTTCTGTTTTCCCAATTTTGCAGTTTGTTACAATACACGGAATGCATCATTTAATCAGTCGTTTAATCTTATCTTCGATTTTAGGAAAGTAATATTCCCTTCTAATGATCTCCCTGGTTTTTTTTAAAGAAAAATGTCCTTTTCATGAGCCTGTCGAATGATTTCGCGTTGAACCACCAATTTGTTCAGCAAAGCATATCTCATAAAGAAATTGTTGTGGCTAGATTTCTCAGCAAGGATGTCAATTATAGCTTTTAATTCCTCAACCTGTGATTGAACAGACTTTAATCTGCTATGCCAGTTTTCGTCGGAGTTCAGCGTTACAGGATAACGGCTTACGGCATCAGCATGACGTATTCGTGTGCCTGATCTGTGTTCAACTTCAAAGTCAAACTCTTGAAAGTCAAGGAGCCAACGTTCGACTCTAATGCAGAATTCCCTTTCCTCAATCGTCTTTGTAAAAACATTGCAGTCGCTGATCAACTTGAAGTGCATACCCATAAGGTATACTAGGAATTTTCGAAAAGCTGCGTCAATAGTTATACTCGTTACTCGTAGAGTAAAAGGGTATACTAGTTTTGTCGGAAATTATGTAACAGGCAGAAGGAAGCGTTTCCGACCCCATAAAGTATATCTATTTTTGATCAGGATCACTAGCCGAGTCGATCTAGCCATGTCCGTTTGTCCGTGTGTCCGGATGAACGCTGAGATCTCGGAAACTATAAGAGCTAGGCTATTAAGATTTGGCACTCTAACGCCCACAAACCGCCCAAAACTGTGGCTCCTGCAGTTTTGATGCTAGAATAAAAATTTTAATTGAAATGTATTCTATGTATGTATTCTCATCAATACCTATCGATGAACTCAAAAAAAGTATACCGCGGGTAGGTGGCGCATTTCAATCTCGCTTTGCTGTTTGCATCTCTCCATTTCCCTTTGGTCCCTTTACCTGAGTAATGGGTATCTGATAGTCGAGGTACTCGACTATAGCGTTCTTCCTTGTTTTCTTACTCATGTAGTGAACTGGATGAATTTGGTTATCGTTAGGCGACATTTGAAGTATAACTTCTCCAAAAACCATCAATCGATGCATCTGTATATAGTTCTGTTTCGTGCTGTCAAAATGTCAAAAGCGTCTGTCTCTTTCAGAAAAAAAAAAATTGACCTACAGAGCTTTTAAGTTGCTTCTGGTTAATCGGCAAAAAAAAACTTCATCACATCCTTCGTCTTTTCATCTGAGATGCTGATCGTTTTGTTTTTAAAACTAACTAACTAAGCAGCATTTCATTAGAATGATCATAAAAGCATACTCCTCACAACGCTTGAAGATTGCCTTCGTGGCCAGCTTGGATTATGATATCGTCAACATATGGAATTGCAATACCAGGCGTGGTCAAGTCTCGGAAAATGGCGTTAACGTCTCTTTGCAATAGGCCCAAAGGGTACTTTCAGGAACTGTAAAAGTCGGTTTTTAAGGTACAGTGTGCATACGTGAGCATCTTGCAGGCAGTCCCTTGGTCTTTCATCACTGGAAGGGAAAACATATCTCGTACTATTTTCTTTTTGATCCTTTTGGTTCAGTGCCACAAATAGTTGGACTTCCTATTCCTAACCCCACAAATGTTGGGCTCTAGCTAAGTGAAAAGTAAGAAATAAAACGTTGAAAACTGTGCTAAAGAAAAATCTTTCAACGACGAAAACTGTGCAAATCGAGAATAGAACAGCTTAAAAAACCAATGTATGAGTGTGTGAAAACATCGCAAAAGCCACCATTATAAAACGTGAGTGAAAAGGACGAATACGAGTATACCAGAAGAACAACAAGTACGAGTTGAAATTTGTAAAGATATTTTCTGCAACCATGTCTAATGTGGTTGATTTGCGTTGCTTTTAAAGGCACTAAAATCTGAAAAGGAAGAATGTTGACCTTCTCCACAAGTTTGTCTACGAAAATGACAATTATCGGCATGGCTTCCATTATGTATTGGAATGACTTGCAAAAATTCCTTTTCGCAAATCGCTCTGTAATAGGTCTCGCTAAAATGTAAATTATGAATGAGCATGGTATAAGAAAATGGCAAGTGTTGAAAAATGCGTTAATCAAAGAGTTCAAAACATAAGTTTTTGGCTCTCAGTGGAATAAATTGTAACGCGAAAGGAAAATCAAAAACATGAAAGTATTCAAGAATATCTTCTCAAAATTGAAGAAATGCCATCTCGTGGCAGTGCAGACAACAGTGATGGGAAATCCGGGAAAAGCATGGCTCCAAAACTGAGTTAGGTTTGCTAATGCAAATCAACGTCAAAAGTGCCGAAACTGTAAACATAAACATTGATGAGAGCAAAATGCGAAGATAACGTCCCGATCAAAAACTATAGGCCGACGAGTACAAAAACAGGAAAAAACGCTATAGTCGACTATTAGATACCCGTTATTCAGCTAAAGGGAGTGCGATATGGATGGAGATATGTTTGCTTGTGGTTAGCGCCACCTAGCCTACAACACTAACTAGCCCATAGCGCCCCTGACGGCTTGGTGGCGTATTAGTAAAAGCAACTAATTTGCTGCATGCCGCATGTGGTGCGCAATCTCGATTCAATATCGATATCACAATCGATTTAGCGTCGCTTGTGACCGGCTGTGTTTATCTTGTGCTCTGTGATTTTTGTCAATTTGTCATTAATTCTGTGATACTGGTGCCTTGCTTTGTGACTTAGTCCATCATAACCAGCCGTGCTTGTGTTTTAAATCGTCTGTTTATGTTTAATTGTCTATTTTATTGTAGAAATTTTAACAAAACCTAACTCTGTTTTTAGCCTGTGCATTTTGTTATTGTAACTTCTGTACGCTGTGGTACAGTGGTTTCAATAGCTTTTGTTGTTGTTTCCCATAAGTTCCTTGTAATCTCTCTCCCGTTTCTTGTCGTCTAAACTGTTGTTTGTGTTTTGCAAGCCACGCTCAGTCGACAGCCACTCTGTTGCGCTCTCTCGCTCTCGCAGTCTCTACGCGCTCTTATACTTTTCTGTTCTTGTGTGTCTACATTTTTATCGTTTGATCCCAGTGTCAAATTAAGTGAGGTATTTATAATTCTTTTGATTTTTGGTTTTATAAATAACTTTTTTTTCTTAAGCCAAAATACTTAAAAAAAGGGCTCTTTCTTGATCCAAAAAAGATTGTCAGCTTGGATCGTCACCTACTGACGTTTTTATTTACTGCCGTCTCTGCAACATAGTCATACATCCGAAATGTACTGGACTTGTTGGCAAAGTAAAAGACTATATTGATCTGCGTGTTGGTTTTTCGTGGACATGTGCCTCATGCGTTGAAATAGACCGTGATTTGGATGGCTATGCTGCGCTGACCAATGATCGTTTTATAAAACTGTTTGCTAAACTTATGATCGTAGTTGCTGATTTCAAAGAGTTTAAGGCAGACCTTGATAATAAAACAATGTCAGTAGGGTCACCTAAACGCAAAAAGACCGCTCCTTCAAAATCTGTTGAAGTAAAGACGTCAGTTCCAAGTCCCAACTTAGCTTCGAATATTTTTACCCGATCGGTAACGGCAGCTATGTCGTCATCCACTATCGCTGGGGGACCTTAAGCTTCACTGACGTACCCATAGGTACCAAAAGCTCTGGAAGAGTCCCTGTTTCTGCTAGTCAGCCTAAGGGGTCAAAAACTACGAAGCTTTCTGTGCCTACAGGTGAAGTTAGCTCTATAGGACTCCCTAGTCTCGATAATCAGACGAAAGATGTTCAGATTGCTGGTGGCGGAAGAAAGAGCCTCTCGGTTGTTCCTTATAGGAAGCAATTATTTGTGTCTCGCTTAACACCTGAAACCACATCTGCAGATGTTTTGGAATTTATACACCAAGAATTCCCATCTCAAAACATCACAGTGGAGGAGTTTAAATTTCCATCTGTTCGTAGGATATCCTCATTTAAAATATCTGCTCCTCCTGATGTATTTAATGTACTAAATTCTACAAGTTTTTGGCTTAATGATGAATTGATCATTAAAGAATTTGTTCCAAACAGACGGAGAACCAATAATAGGCCTTTCACGACAGTACCTTAGTTTATTTTTGGCCTATCAAAATGTTAGGGGACTTAATATGAAGCTACCTAAGCTTTATGCTGACTTCTCTGCCTTTTCTGAAGACATTCTGTCCTTTAATGAGACTTGGTCATGGTCAGACTTCGTTGACGGTCTGTTAGAATTATCATTACAGCAAGTTAGCTTTATACGTAATTCACTAAACAGACAATTAGATCTTGTATTTGCTTTAGATCCGTCTGAAGTCACGGTATCTAGAATTGACCCACTAGTTGTCCCAGAAGACCGGTATCATCCCACATTAGAACTTACAAATTGTCTTCCCTGCGTTGATACCCTCTCTCCTTCTCTTTCTCCAACTAAAAGTAGATGCTTTCGTAAATGTGACTTTAGTAAACTCAACAACTTGATTTTACAATATAACTGGACAAATTTATATAATTGCTTGGATATTGAAAGTGCTACGGAACTATTTTAAAGTGTCCTAAACTCTTTTATCTGTGAATGTGTTCCTGATAGTTTTCCTCCTAGGTTAGACAGGCCTCCTTGGTTTACAAATCAGTTGCAAAGACTTAGAAACCTAAAAAGAAACTTCTATAAAAAGTACAAAAATCGGGTAGGCCATCCGATTTTTCAAGATATGTGGTGCCTCGTACTAATTTTAATGTACTTAACAGTCATTGCTATTCCATGTATTTGAACCGATGTAAATTTGAATTTTCAAAGGATCCGAGGCAGTTTTTTAACTTTGTCAATGCTAAGCGGAAGTCTTCAGCATTGCCATCATCTGTACGATTAAACTCTATTGAGGCATCTACGGATCCCGAAATTGCAGATTTATTTGCTGAATTCTTTCAATCTACTTATAGTTCTGTTTCTTGGTCTAATTCTAGCTACCCTAATCACTTAAACAGGGAAAATTGTATTTTTATACCCGTTACTCGTAGAGTAAAGGGTATACTAGATTCGTCGGAAAGTATGTAACAGGCAGAAGAAAGCGTTTCCGACCCCATAAAGTATATATATTCTTGATCAGGATCACTAGCCGAGTCGATCTAGCCATATCCGTCTGTCCGTCTGTCCGGATGAACGCTGAGATCTTGGAAACTATGAGATTCCTGAGCTTCTTACGCAGCGCAAGTTTGTTTCAGTAGAGTGCCACGCCCACTCTAACGCCCATAAACCGCCCAAGCCTGTGGCGCCCACAATTTTCATGCTAGATACAAATTTTTAGCTGAACTGTACTGGTCTCGTCAATACCTATCGATTGATCCAAAAAAAATTTGCCACGCCTACCCTAACGCCCACAATGCTTAAATCTGTCTTCCGCCGGTAGGTGGCGCATTTAAATCTCGCTTTGCTGCTTGCATATCTCTATTTCCCTTTGGTCCCTTAAGCTGAGTAACGGGTATCTGATAGTCGAGGTACTCGACTATAGCGTTCTTCCTTGTTTCTCCTGTAATCACCGAAAGTTCTCTCTTAAGTGACTTAGAAACTATAACGCCAACATATTTTCCGGGGCCAGATGGACTCCCTGGGTGTGTTCTTAAGTTTTGTGCCCGAACTATTTGTAAACCCATTCTCAAACTTTTTCATTTGTCCATCTCATCATCTGTTTTTCCTACTATCTGGAAAGATCCTTTTATTATTCCACTCCACAAAAAGGGTGCGAAGGTTAATGTTGAGAACTATAGAGGAATCTCCAAACTGTCTGCATTTCCTAAAACATTTGAACGCATTATTACCTCTCAGTTGCAACATTTGTGCTCCTCTTTAATATCGCCGTGTCAACATGGTTTTGTTAAGCGAAGATCGACCACCACTAACCTGCTCGAATTGACATCATTTGTAATGGATGGATTTAACAAAAAATTGCAGACAGACGTTATATATACAGATTTTAGTAAAGCCTTTGACTCTGTAAACCACTCTCTTCTTTTATTCAAATTAGATCAGCTCGGGCTTCCGAATAATCTGTGAACTTGGATTTCAAGTTATTTGAATGGTAGATCTCAGAGGGTTTTATTCAAAAACGCTGTTTCTTAAAATGATCAACGTGACATCTGGAGTGCCTCAGGGCAGTCATTTAGGCCCTTTGCTGTTTACTCTGATTATAAATGATCTTCCCTCTATAGTAACTCACTCTCGTGTACTAATGTATGCTGATGATGTTAAGCTTTGTTATTCATATAATAATATTGAGTCTGGTTTCTGCTTGCAGTCAGACATTAATATATTCCAGGAATGGTGTCAGTACAACCTTTTGAATTTAAACTATCTTAAATGCAACGTTATGACTTTTTATAGGGGTACGCCAACGTTCATAAGTTACTCTCTTCAGAACATGTCCCTGGACCGAATATACTCAAAAACGATTTAGGTGTTCTCCTAGATGCTAAACTTAAATTTGGCTCCCACATAACCTCTACTGTAAATAAAGCTATGAGTGTTCTTGGGTTTATAAAGCGTTGGTCTAAAGAATTTGATTATCCATACACTACCAAATTATTATTTACCTCCCTTGTCCGTCCTAATTTAGAATACTGTTCTTCCGTTTGGAGTCCTCAGTATCAAGTGCACATTGACCGTATAGAGTCCGTACAGAAACAATTTCTTCTTTTTGCCTTACGTGGTTTGAACTGGGATCAAAACGTCAGGTTGCCTTCTTACTCGAGTAGATTGCTATTAATTAATTTGCCTAGTCTAGTAAGCCGTAGAACTATGCTTGGTACTATTTTTATGAATAATCTTATCAGAGGCGATATTGATTCTGTAGATTTGGTAGGCCGTCTTACTTTCAATGTTCCTGTTAGACTAATGCGAAACTACTATCCTATCAACTTGCCACGATGTTCATCTAATTTTAGTCAGCATGAGCCCTTTCGCGTTCTTTGTAATAATTATAACAACCTATATCATTTAATTTGTTCCTCAACTTCTATCCCTGTATTAAAAACTAAAATCTTAGCTCATTTGCTGTAGCCTTGTTGATCTATGTTTTGTCCTGTCCTTATTTGTTCTATGTACCTTTCTCGCGAACCGTATTTGCCCTAATTAAAAATGGGCCCGCGCGTAACAAGCACGTGCTTGGTGTCGTTTGGGCCACTTGTTTGTACTGCTCTTAGTGCATCAACGTTCAACAAATATAATATGAACAAGGGAGAACGCTATAGTCGAGTACCTCGACTATCAGATACCCGTTACTCAGCTTAAGGGACCAAAGGGAAATGGAGATATGCAAGCAGCAAAGCGAGATTTAAATGCGCCACCTACCGGCGGAAGACAGATTTAAGCGTTGTGGGCGTTAGGGTAGGCGTGGCAATAGGTATTGACGAGACCAATTCATTTCAGTTAAAAATTTTTATCTATTGGGTGGGCAAGAAAGTCATGTCGTTTTTTTTAGTAATCGTTTTTAATCTAATTTATTTACGACTAATCGAGCACCAGGGTCACACTTTTTAGTATCGTTTTAAAGCTTATTGTCTTAGGTACTATCGACGAAAATTTGGTAATTATTCGATAACATTTGTGGAAGCTATAGCAAATTAAACATGGAGGACTTGAACCGAACGAAAAAGAAGTGAAGACAATTTTAGTGCGTGTATTAATTATCACAAAGTAACAATTTGTGAAAGAAAGCGGTGGTCTTAAAGAAGGCCCAATCATATAAATGAAGGGGGCCAAGAAGAAGGTCCTATTCCAACCCAGCACCGGAAGAGTTACCCGAGCAACAACGCGCGGAGAAAATCACCAACCCCGGAGTGCGAGCGCGCCAAGGCTAGGAGAATCAGCCAGGTCAGGTGATACCCCGTCCGAAGAAAACAATCTGAAATGGAAGAAGCCGCCGGTGGGAAGAATCTAGCCCTAGGACCGCCGAAAGGAAGATCAAGCATGCTTCCCCAATTTCAGAGGCACGAGGAGGACAACTTAGAGGCTGCCGAGCGGCGGGATCAAAGATTGATGGAGCTCTTGAGGCAGAGCAACGAAATGCAGCGTGGAATGAGCGCCCAGATAGAAGCGCTGAAAGCACAAATAACAGAATTGCAGTCTCCGACATCCAGGGGACCCGAACAGAAGGGACTGCCTTCGCCGCCCCGAACTGTTCCGAACCCAACTAACAGCTTCTTGAGGTACCAAGAGACTCTGCCTCTGGAACCGGTAACACAGGACATGCTCAATAGCAAGATGCAACGGTTAACAACACCCAGGCGGATGGACACCCCGTCCCACAGGCAGTCCACCACAAACGAAAGGGAGACGAGTCATCAACTGCACCCAGAGATCGATCGGAACTCATCGTTTCAGAGACCGAGATCAAAAGATGTGAGATTAGGCAGGTGGAACCTAAAGTTCGATGGAAGCGGTCGCGGCATGACAGTTGAAAGTTTCCTGTTCCGCGTAGAGCGATTACAAGAATTGTAAGACCTCAGCCGCCAACAAGTCTTTCGTGAATTCCATCTTCTGCTGGCAGGTGTCGGCCATTAAATGGTATTGGCAGTTAATGGAGGACAAGGCCGAAGACTACGATTTTGACTACTACTCATTGACCCAAGAAATCAGACGGGCATTTTACACTACCGGGAGTGACCTTATGAAAGTCAAGGAATTAATAAAACGGAAGCAAGGGCCACATGAAACCTTTAGCGTTTATGTCTCGGATATGCATAACTTGCATTTCAAGCTCAAGCACAAAATCGCTGAAGATGAATTCGTTGAGCTCTTAAAGGACAACATGAACTCCCAGATGGGGGGATTGCAACTAACATCCCCAATAACCTCATTAGCGAAGCTCAAAAGAGAGGGTCTCAGAGTGGATCGCTGGTTGAGAAGTACTGGAAGAAACCTGCGCAGCCGAGCTGCAGTCAACGAAATAGAGGAATTCCAGACACTGGAGGACTTGCCGGACGCGGTCACGGTGGAAGAATTCAACCGGCAGCGGAAAGATAGACGAGGGCGTTATGAGGATGGACAAGGATGCCGAGGCCCACTACACGCGCTGGTGTGTTATAAGTGAGGCAAAGGAGCAGACTACTACAGGAAGCATCCTTCGAAGGAGGAATCCAGCCCGATCAAATTCCACGATGCCACTTGCAGGTTCTGCGAGAAAGTCGAGACGGATGCAGATGCTAACCCAGCGGCTTTTGCGCGGAGTTCGTCAAGCAAGACCGGGATAGCCGGGCGGACCAGGACCAACCCTTTCCGGTAAAAACACCAAAGCCCAAACAAATCTCCCCTAATAAGAGCCTAGAACAAAGAGAGGGAGTATGAACTCGCTCGCGAACGTATATTCACTGGCTCGGAAGATGCGGATTGCGAGACACGAACAACACGGAAGATACTAAGGTTATATGATGCCTGCTCCTATCGTCGGCTCAAGCCAAAGGTGGTGGTGAGCATGCAAAACGACAACCGTTTCTTTGCCAAAACGAAGGTCGATGGAGAAGAAATACTCGCATTACTGGACACAGGCGCTAGTGCGAACTGTATTGGCAGAGGAGCGAATGCTTGTTTAAAAAACCGGACGCGGCCGATAAGGAAGCTAAGTGAAGAATGTGTACGCACAGCCAGCGGTGGTGGGACCCAAGTAACCGGAGCCATAACGTGACCTGTAGAATGGGAAGGAGAAACCAAGGACCTGGAGTTTTTGATAGTGCCAGGTCTGACACAACGATTTTATTTTGGAATTCATTTCTCGGCCTCACCTTCCTCGGTAAAGGTGGACGCGAGGTTGCCGCCGTCGAAACAACACTGGATTTCGACCTTATGACCGGAGACCTAGACATGAACAATACACTCAAGCCCGAGACCGCCTACACCCCACATCAGCTTACTCCAGGACAACAATCCAAGCTGCAGCAAGTGATAGACACATATCCCTCTTGTCTAGAAAAAGGATTAGGAAAGACGAGCTTAGGGCAACATATAATTGAAGTGACCAACGAGGACCTACCAATCAAACAGCGACATTACCCGATATCTCCAGCTAAACAGAAGCTGGTGTACGCCGAGCTAGATCGCATGTTAGGTCAAGGCGTGATCGAGGAGAGCAATAGTAGCTGGAGTTCACCGGTAACTCTGGTGCAAAAACTCCCGGACGATCAAAGATGCGTATCCACTACCACATATTGAGGGTCTGTTAAGCCGACTACAGGAAACGTATTACATTTCCGCAATTGACTTAAAAGACGCCTTTTGGCAAATACCTCTCGAGTAAAAAAGTATAGAGAAAACCACGTTTACAGTGCCCGGCAGGCCACTCTATCAGTTTACAGTCATGCCGTTCGGCTTGTGCAATGCCGCGCAGTGAATGTGCCGACTAATGGATAAAGTTATACCAGCGGCGCTACGCGAGAATGTATTTGTGTATCTGGATGACTCACTGGTCTGTTCACCTACATTTGAAGCCCACATGGATATGTTGAGCCAGGTCAGTGCCTGCTTACAGTGGGCAGAGCTAACGATAAATGTAGACAAGAGCAAGTTTTGCTACAGCCAGGCAAGATATTTAGGATATTTAGTTGGGGGAGGATGCACCCGAACAGATGATGCCAAAATACAATCGATCCAGGAATTTCCCCAGCCTAGCTCTGCCAAACAGATGCGGAGGTTCCTGGGAATGACAGGTTGGTACAGGAGGTTCATCCAAAACTACACCCAGAAAGCGGCACCGTTTCACGATTGTTTGAGGAAAGACCGCATAAAGAAATTTGAGTTGTCTGAAGAGGCAATCAACGCGTTTGAATTTTTAAAAACCAGCGTGGCAACAGCACCTGTACTCGTCACCCCAGATTTTAAAAAACCATTTACCATCCAATGTGATGCCTCTACCACTGGAGTGGGGATAGTTTTATTCCAAACCGATGACGAGGGCGGAGAACATCCAATTGCCTATATGTCAGCCAAATTGAACGAAGCACAGCGGAATTACAGCATAACCGAGTTGGAATGCTATGCCGCTATTCTCAGCATTACCAAATTCCGTGCCTACGTAGATGGGATGCCCTTCAAAGTGATCACTGACCACGCTAGTCTAAAATGGCTGATGGGTCAGAAAGACTTATCAGGCAGACTTGCGCGATGGAGTCTGAAGCTACAAGCGTTTGACTTCACCATTGAACACAGGAAAGGGTCACTAAATGTAGTCCCAGATGCTCTCTCACGGGTTCATATCGACGAGCTACAGAAGGCTGGTGTGGAAGAACTTGACATACACATAAACCTCGATTCGACAGCGTTTCAGTTACCGGAGTATGTCAATCTAGTACAGGCGGTGGACCAAAATTTAGGTAAAAGTCCAGACCTTCAAACATCGGAAGGCTATGTATATAAACGGATGGGATTCTGCCTAAACGACGCCGTGGATGAAACCCGAGCATGGAAGCTCTGGGTTCCCGCCGAGCTGCGACCCGATTTAGTCTGGAGAGCACATAATGCCATCACCGCAGGGCATGGGGGGTTGCTCAAATCACTAGCCATATTACGACAGTTTTAATATTGGCCAGGGATGGCTGTAGATGTCCAAAAAATAGTGAAGGAATGCGAGGTCTGTAAAATCACCAAGACCGCCAACAAAAATAACCGACCACCCATGGGAGAACTGCGGGTTACGGAGCGGGCTGGCCAAAAGTTGTTCATCGACTTTATGGGACCATACCCGAGGACCAAAGCTGGGAATTCGGTGATTTTTGTATGCCTAGACCATTTCTCCAAATTTGTCTGGCTGCAGCCGATGAGACATGCAGTAGCTGCAGAGGTCATCAAATTCCTTGAGACCGAACTTTTCCATCAATTTGGGGTCCCCGAGTTTGTACACTCGGACAACGGCAAACAATTTGTTGCTCAAATTTTTGGCGAGCTAATGACCCGCTACGGTATTCGACACGTAAAGAGTGAACTTTACTCCCCGCAAGCGAACGCGGCTGAGAGGGTAAACGGATCAGTACTCCAAATTTTGCGAGCAACAATTGCCACTGATCAGCGAAATTGGGATACCCAACTAAGTCGAATAGAGTGTGCCCTTAGGAATGGCCTACACGAGTCGATAGGCATGGAACCATATTACGCAATGTTCGGAACCCGGATTTTTACCCATGGAACAGCCTATCCGATTCTACGGAAACTGGGGGGAATACAGGCAGGAGATCCACAGATAAGTCTCCCAGACAAGATGGAACTTATCCGACAAAAAATGACCCAAGGATTAAACCGAACTCATGAACGCGCGGAAAAGGCATATAACACCCGTAGCAAGCTCGTAGAGTTTTCCGTAGGACAAGTTGTCCATAGGAAAAACTACAGGCAGAGTAACAAAGCTGACGGATATAATGCCAAGCTTGACCCGAATCGAATTTGTTGTGTTGTACTCCAGTGTAAGGGCAAAGCGCTATATGAGCTGGGCAATGCAGTAGGGAAAAGTGTCGGGGTATTCCATGCTAAAGACCTGTATGTCGCCTGAACCTCTGAACGTAATCCGACGACTCCAAAAGGCGACAAACTCAGAACTGCGAGATTGCATGAATTAATAGAAGCTCCCGATCACATTATGGGTGGAACAGTCATCTGAACTACCCCGATTCTGCTATAAAAGCCACAACCAGGGACCGACCAGTCACCAGACATGATGCAGTCCTCAAACACGTACAACCAAGCCATCCGAGCTGCCCGCCGGCTTCGTCGGCTCCGAGTCCAGGAGCAACTACAAAGGAGCCAAACACGTGGAAAATGAGCCGGCGCATGAACCGCGCGGTCCGACAACTTTACCTTCGAAGCCCTCAACTTGGTATCCAGGCGAGGCGAGAAATAGCAGCCATCATGAAAGATCCGCAAAACTTAATAGATTAAGACATTGTAATTAATATAAAATGTTAAATAAATAAAATAAAAAAAAACAAAACAAAACCAAAAAAAAAGTCTTATACTTTTAAAATTATTTCTTCGGGAAATGGGAAAACTTTTCACTTCTCACAGTTCAGCTGAGTAGCCCCCGGTCAAAAACCGTGGTTACGGCACACTCAGCAATTTTATTCTTATCTTTTTTGCATTTACTCACATCTGCGTTTTTTTTTATATACTTATATATCATTTTTCACTTATGCTATATTATATATTTCATTATGAGCCATATCTTTTGTTTACAGGTATTAATATGTATGTAAATTAAGTTTCTCACTCGTGATTTAATTAAAAAAATGTATTTTTATTTTTTATTCACTTAATCACTATTACAATTTGTTAATAGGTCGAACTTATTTTATTCACTGCTCGTTTACTTTTTCTCGATTTGTTCTACTGCTCTATTCGGATCTCAAAAACGGACTGCCTGCTCTCTAGTTCAATGATCAATAATCAAACCTCGGCTTAAGAGAATTTATCCCCAAAAATTGATAAAGACAATGACTCAAGAGAGTCGGAAAATAGGATGATGCACTTTGCCAATTAAATTTGAAGTCCAATCTTGGCCGGAAATTGGTGTTTACATTAGCGGAGTTTAGGGACCGCTTTGGGGATCTTTTTGTTTACGTTAGCGGACTCGGGGCTATCTTGGGACTCCGATGTTTACAATATCGGTTTGGATGTTTACAGCATCCGATTGATTTGGGCTGCGTGAAATTGATCTGGGTGGGAATGATTCGGAGGCCTGGTTGACAGAAATAGCAGACCACGGATTTATCTCGGGTTTGTCAGAGTTATTTGGAAATTAGCTCTCGGCTCAAAGTTGTTTATAAATTGGGTAAGAGCCCCCAAATAATATGTCATATAACTCCCCCCATTCTAAATTGAATCGTCCCGATTCATTGGAACTGATGGGTATATTGAATGTAATTGATTGGTTAATTCGACAATGATATTTTCTTCTAGGGTATTTTCATTTTCGGGGATATTATTTATTTCATTAACGGATATATTGCTTTTTGGTTCAATTTCTATATGAATTTGCTTGGTTTGAATTATAAAAATTTTCTGAATTTGATTATAATCATAATAATTAAATATATAAATATGAATATGATAAATATTAACGTAACTGGTATTTGAGTTTGTTTAATTTGAATAAATGTATTTAGTATGTTAATATAATCGAATGTGAGTTCCGAATCATTAGATATAATATATTCGGATACTAAAATATCTGTATATTTTCGAGCTGTGATGTATTCCAATATCTTATTGTCTACATTGGTGTAGGAAATATTATTAATTTTAGTGGTGCCATTAAAAGTTATTAAATATGACCCATTTAAATGAGTGTCAGAAACTGTATTTTCTCCATTTACAAAAATGGCTCCATCTTGGATTACATCTACATTTTTATTTTTTTCTCGGATTTTGTTACAAAAGGATTTTTCTCCATTTAGTAATCTGGTGAAACAAGAACCTTCTGGGTTAAGTGTGCAATAATTACTAAATATTTCTGTCTTAAAATTAGACATTGCATTTTTTCTACATTTTGCGACGTGATTATCAATTAATAATTTTCCATCATTATGTGAAATGGATCTTGAATTGTAAACGTCACAACGATCGGTAATAATAGGGTATTTTATGTAAATTATAATAAGATCTTGATGCAAAGCGATTTTAAATTCAGATATATCTAAAAGGTCTGTTATAATTACAGGTCTATCTTCGTGCTTATACATTTCTTTTATATCATCATTGTTTAGAATTTTAGTATTAAATACATCAATTTTGGCAAGTGTAATTGTGTCCATTAAATTCATAAGATCGTAAGTAAGCAAGCGCGGACGATATTTTCTAAGTGGATTTTCTTGATCCTTAAAGGGTGTTTTGAATTGTTTAGATAAAGATTTTATCTCTTTAAATATTTTAAAACGAATTGATCGTTATTATTTTGTATTAAATCATCGATTTTATTTTGGAATGTTATGAGATCATCATGATCTGGTGTTCCCGCTATCCATTTCCAAATAGTGCCTATTTCATTAATGCCTCTATTCAATCTACGGGGTATCATTTGAGAGATAAGTATTTTGATAATTTTTAGATCGTGGGATATTTCCCAAAGAAAATTCTTGCTGTCGTGACCCTTTAGAAATTATGTTTCAAGATTCATTATTTCTCTATAAAGACTTATATTAGTTATATGAAATAAATCTGCATATGATTCATAAATAAGAACATCTTGTAAAGAAGGAAATCATGGTTCGTGTAATCCATAATTTCGGATTTGGTTGTAGCTACCAGCAATAATAAGTACATTATTGAAATCATTATCTGTAATTTAAAACAAATTATTTAATATTATCTTTATGAATCGTACGTACGGATTCTGTTATTTATAATAACTTTATTGGGGAGATTTTCCTTAACTACTTGTTTTTATATCTAGAATTAAGCATGTTTCTTTCCCCGTGTTTCTTTTCGTAAACTACCTCTCCTACGTGTTTTTATACCCGTTACTCGTAGAGTAAAAGGGTATACTAGATTCGTCGGAAAGTATGTAACAGGCAGAAGAAAGCGTTTCCGACCCCATAAAGTATATATATTCTTGATCAGGATCACCAGCCGAGTCGATCTAGCCATGTCCGTCTGTCCGTCTGTCCGTATGAACGCTGAGATCTCAGAAACTATAAGAGCTACAATACTGGGATTAAGCATACAGATTCCTGAGATTCCTGCGCAGCGCAAGTTTGTTTCAGCAGAGTGCCACGCCCACTCTAACGCCCACAAACCGCCAAAAACTTTGGCTCCTACAGTTTTGATGCTAGAATAAGAATTTTAACTGAAATGCATTGTTCTCATCAATACCTATCGATTGAGAGGCACGAGGAGGACAACTTAGAGGCTGCCGAGCGGCGGGATCAAAGATTGATGGAGCTCTTGAGGCAGAGCAACGAAATGCAGCGTGGAATGAGCGCCCAGATAGAAGCGCTGAAAGCACAAATAACAGAATTGCAGTCTCCGACGTCCAGGGGACCCGAACAGAAGGGACTGCCTTCGCCGCTCCGAACTGTTCCGAACCCAACTGACAGCTTCTTGAGGTACCAAGAGACTCCGCCTCTGGAACCGGTATCACAGGACATGCTCAATAGCCAGATGCACCGGTTAACAACACCCAGGCGGATGGACACCCCGTCCCACAGGCGGTCCACCACAAACGAAAGGGAGACGAGTCATCAACTGCACCCAGAGATCGATCGGAACTCATCGTTTCAGAGACCGAGATCAAAAGATGTGAGATTAGACAAGTGGAACCTAAAGTTCGATGGAAGCGGTCGCGGAATGACAGTTGAAAGTTTCCTGTTCCGCGTAGACTGATTACAAGAATTGTATGACCTCAGCCGCCAACAAGTCTTTCCATCTTTCCATCTTCTGCTGGCAGGTGTCGGCCATTAAATGGTATTGGCAGTTAATGGAGGACAAGGCCGAAGACTACGATTTTGACTACTACTCATTGACCCAAGAAATCAGACGGGCATTTTACACTACCGGGAGTGACCTTATGAAAGTCAAGGAATTAATAAAACGGAAGCAAGGGCCACATGAAACCTTTAGCGTTTATGTCTCGGATATGCATAACTTGCATTTCAAGCTCAAGCACAAAATCGCTGAAGATGAATTCGTTGAGCTGTTAAAGGACAATATAAACTCCCAGATGGGGGGATTGCTGCTAACATCCCCAATAACCTCATTAGCGGAGCTCAAAATAGAGGGTCTTCGAGTGGATCGCTGGTTGAGAAATACTGGAAGAGACATGCGCAGCCGAGCTGCGGTCAACGAAATAGAGGAATTCCAGACACTGGAGGACTTGCCGGATGCGGTCACGGTGGAAGAATTAAAACGGCAGCGGAAAGATAGACGAGGGCGTTATGAGGATGGACAAGGATGCCGAGGCCCACTACACGCGCTGGTGTGTTATAAGTGAGGCAAAGGAGCAGACTACTACAGGAAGCATCCTTCGAAGGAAGAATCCAGCCCGATCAAATTCCACGATGCCACTTGCAGGTTCTGCGAGAAAGTCGAGACGGATGCAGATGCTAACCCAGCGGCTTTTGCGCGGAGTCCGTCAAGCAAGACCGGGATAGCCGGGCGGACCAGGACCAACCCTTTCCGGTAAGACACCAAAGCCCAAACAAATCTCCCCTAATAAGAGCCTAGAACAAAGAGAGGGAGTATGAACTCGCTCGCGAACGTATATTCACTGGCTCGGAAGATGCGGATTGCGAGACACGAACAACACGGAAGATACTAAGGTTATATGATGCCTGCTCCTATCGTCGGCTCAAGCAAAAGGTGGTGGTGAGCATGCAAAACGACAACCGTTTCTTTGCCAAAACGAAGGTCGATGGAGAAGAAATACTCGCATTACTGGACACAGGCGCTAGTGCGAACTGTATTGGCAGAGGAGCGAATGCTTGTTTAAAAAACCGGACGCGGCCGATAAGGAAGCTAAGTGAAGAATGTGTACGCACAGCCAGCGGTGGTGGGACCCAAGTAACCGGAGCCATAACGTGACCTGTAGAATGGAAGGAGAAACCAAGGACCTGGAGTTTTTGATAGTGCCAGGTCTGACACAACGATTTTATTTTGGAATTCATTTCTCGGCCTCACCTTCCTCGGTAAAGGTGGACGCGAGGTTGCCGCCGTCGAAACAACACTGGATTTCGACCTTATGACCGGAGACCTAGACATGAACAATACACTCAAGCCCGAGACCGCCTACACCCCACATCAGCTTACTCCAGGACAACAATCCAAGCTGCAGCAAGTGATAGACACATATCCCTCTTGTCTAGAAAAAGGATTAGGAAAGACGAGCTTAGAGCAACATATAATTGAAGTGACCAACGAGGACCTACCAATCAAACAGCGACATTACCCGATATCTCCAGCTAAACAGAAGCTGGTGTACGCCGAGCTAGATCGCATGTTAGGTCAAGGCGTGATCGAGGAGAGCAATAGTAGCTGGAGTTCACCGGTAACTCTGGTGCAAAAACTCCCGGACGATCAAAGATGCGTATCCACTACCACATATTGAGGGTCTGTTAAGCCGACTACAGGAAACGTATTACATTTCCGCAATTGACTTAAAAGACGCCTTTTGGCAAATACCTCTCGAGTAAAAAAGTATAGAGAAAACCACGTTTACAGTGCCCGGCAGGCCACTCTATCAGTTTACAGTCATGCCGTTCGGCTTGTGTAATGCCGCGCAGTGAATGTGCCGACTAATGGATAAAGTTATACCAGCGGCGCTACGCGAGAATGTATTTGTGTATCTGGATGACTCACTGGTCTGTTCACCTACATTTGAAGCCCACATGGATATGTTGAGCCAGGTCAGTGCCTGCTTACAGTGGGCAGAGCTAACGATAAATGTAGACAAGAGCAAGTTTTGCTACAGCCAGGCAAGATATTTAGGATATTTAGTTGGGGGAGGATGCATCCGAACAGATGATGCGAAAATACAATCGATCCACGAATTTCCACAGCCTAGCTCTGCCAAACAGATGCGGAGGTTCCTGGGAATGACAGGTTGGTACAGGAGGTTCATCTTAAACTACACCCAGAAAGCGGCACCGTTTCACGATTGTTTGAGGAAAGACCGCATAAAGAAATTTGAGTTGTATGAAGAAGCAATCAAGGCGTTTGAATTTTTAAAAACCAGCGTGGCAACAGCACCTGTACTCGTCACCCCAGATTTTAAAAAACCATTTACCATCCAATGTGATGCCTCTACCACTGGAGTGGGGATAGTTTTATTCCAAACCGATGACGAGGGCGGAGAACATCCAATTGCCTATATGTCAGCCAAATTGAACGAAGCACAGCGGAATTACAGCATAACCGAGTTGGAATGATATGCCGCTATTCTCAGCATTACCAAATTCCGTGCCTACGTAGATGGGATGCCCTTCAAAGTGATCACTGACCACGCTAGTCTAAAATGGCTGATGGGTCAGAAAGACTTATCAGGCAGACTTGCGCGATGGAGTCTGAAGCTACAAGCGTTTGACTTCACCATAGAACACAGGAAAGGGTCACTAAATGTAGTCCCAGATGCTCTCTCACGGGTTCATATCGATGAGCTACAGAAGGCTGGTTTCAGTTTCAGTTACCGGATTATGTCAATTTAGTACAGGCGGTGGACCAAAATTTAGTTAAAAGTCCAGACCTTCAAACATCGGAAGGCTATGTTTATAAACGGATGGGATTCTGCCTAAACGACGCCGTGGATGAAACCCAAGCATTGAAGCTCTGGGTTCCCGCCGAGCTGCGACCCGATTTAGTCTGGAGAGCACATCATGCCATCACCGCAGGGCATGGGGGGTTGCTCAAATCACTAGCCATATTAAGACAATTTTACTATTGGCCAGGGATGGCTGTAGATGTCCAAAAAATAGTGAAGGAATGCGAGGTCTGTAAAATCACCAAGACCGCCAACAAAAATAACCGACCACCCATGGGAGAACAGCGGGTTACGGAGCGGGCTGGCCAAAGGTTGTTCATCGACTTTATGGGACCATACCCGAGGACCAAAGCTGGGAATTCGGTGATTTTTGTATGCCTAGACCATTTCTCCAAATTTGTCTGGCTGCAGCCGATGAGACATGCAGTAGCTGCAGAGGTCATCAAATTCCTTGAGACCGAAATTTTCCATCAATTTGGGGTCCCCGAGTTTGTACACTCGGACAACGGCAAACAATTTGTTGCTCAAATTTTTGGCGAGCTAATGACCCGCGTATATTCGACACGTAAAGAGTGAACTTTACTCCCCGCAAGCGAACGCGGCTGAGAGGGTAAACGGATCAGTACTCCAAATTTTGCGAGCAACAATTGCCACTGATCAGCGAAATTGGGATACCCAACTAAGTCGAATAGAGTGTGCCCTTAGGAATGGCCTACACGAGTCGATAGGCATGGAACCATATTACGCAATGTTCGGAACCCGGATGGTTACCCATGGAACAGCCTATCCGATTCTACGGAAACTGGAGGGAATACAGGCAGGAGATCCACAGATAAGTCTCCCAGACAAGATGGAACTTATCCGACAAAAAATGACCCAAGGATTAAACCGAACTCATGAACGCGCGGAAAAGGCATATAACACCCGTAGCAAGCTCGTAGAGTTTTCCGTAGGACAAGTTGTCCATAGGAAAAACTACAGGCAGAGTAACAAAGCTGACGGATATAATGCCAAGCTTGACCCGAATCGAATTTGTTGTGTTGTACTCCAGTGTAAGGGCAAAGCGCTATATGAGCTGGGCAATGCAGTAGGGAAAATTTTTTTTTACCTCGTTAAGAGGTGTTTTTGTTTGATAGGTTATAGCCGACCGGTATATCTGAGTCTAGCCAATCTATTTCATAAAAAGTATATCGCGTATCAAAAATAGTTATCATATGATAATATTTTATTATTGAATATCCATTCACTGTGGATACTCTTTTGTATATTGGATGTTCGTTCTTATTTTTATAAATTCCTGTTCTAATATAACACGAGTGTCAATTAATATTTTTAATTTTTTATTTATTTTCGGGTCATTTCTAATTAAGTGGGGTAAGCCTACTCCTGACTTTTGTCTAAAAAATGGTTCTCTTCAATGTTATTTAGTCTCATTGTCTTGTTAGCCGGTTGGTTAACAGTTCCAGTTGGGCTTATTTTGGGCTTGGCCTTGCTGAGTGTTCTGGGTCTCAATTTTTTTAGTTTGATCCCACTTGTTTTGGGTATAATTGTTATTTTGATATTTATAATAGCTTTGATTTTAGCCGTTGATAGCCCTATTCTGAACCTGGATAGACTCGTCTACCTACATTAGTTCTGGTTTATTTTGAGGCTGCCTATAGGTGTTCCACTGATTTTGTTTGTTATTATTAAATCTACCCTGGTTCCAAGAATTATTTGTATTCTGATTATAATAATCATAATTATTTTTGTTCTAGCTGTTGTCATGATTGAACCTTAAATTATTATTGTTTCGCTGGTTACTGTAACTATTGTTTTGCTGTCTTGTCTTGTGGTTGAAATGTGTTTGTCCATTTCCACTAGAGTTTGGCTCGATATGTTTTCTCTGAGTAGTTGAGAAACTATTTGCGAAATGAGCCCTCATGTTGTTGCTTTCCAATTCCTGAACTATGACCATTGAATTTGGTAGGTCAGGTGGATTCATTGAGAAAATAGTATCTGAAATTTGGCCGTTGAGGCCGGTAATGAAAACTCTAAGAGCTGTCTTCCTATGTTTCTCATTCATTTCCGCTGTTATCGGTTTGTTTCTACCATAGGTCATAATAGTTTTATTAATTAGTAGAGTTAATTTTCTATTAACTGTACCATAATAATCCATTATGGATAATTTTCCCTGACTCAATACACTTAATTCTTGTTCAATAATGTGAATTGGTCGTTTGTCCCTAAAGACAAAGTCAAGTCTGGCCATTATGGCATCGAAATTTAATACCGTACCGTTATGGGTTAAGGCATCGTTTGCCATTCCTGTTATTTTGTTTCGTAATATAGATAAGGCACTCCCTCTGGCATATTGCCCCATGGCTACTTCAGCCGATTCTCTCCAGCTTACATATTTATCCTCTTCACCTTTATATTCCCTAACAGATTTGATAATCTCATAAGATGTGTCGCACTTGATATTTGGATCTACAATCTCTATCTGATAATCCTCAACCGTTTTAATTTTGTGAGAAAGCTGCGATCTTAAGTTAACGATCTCCTCCTTTAATGGCTTTAATTCAAAATTTACAATTTGTTTAATTAAATCTCCTACATTTAACATGGTATTGTTTGTTATTGCCTGATGGTTTGTATGTTCTTCTGGCGGATTCATGTGGAGTCTTTTATTTGCTCCAGTCTGGCTTGTTAAAGGTTCTGGCATTTTGAGAACTTTTTCGAAATCATAAATTAACTCTTCCACTTTGTATATTTATATTTCCTTTCTTACAAATTTCTTTTATAATAATAATAATAAAAAATATATAATAATAATAATAAAAAACAAGAAAAGAAGTTAGCTTCGGCAAGCCGAAGCTTATATACCCTTGCAGCTATAATTATTAAATTTAAAAACACAAAAAATGATATTCTTAATATTGTAGTATAAGATAATATGTCAAAAAACACCGAAGCTTTAATTTGTTTCATATTATTTTCCTACCAATTTTCCGATCGTTCCTATGGCAGCTATATGATATAGTCGTCCGATTTTGATAAAATTAAATTCGAAACTCAGAACTAATTAAAAAATGTTATTTACAAGCGTAGGAGGTTATATGTTAAAAAACACCGAAGCTATAATTTGTTTCATATTATTTTCCTACCAATTTTGCGATCGTTCCTATGGCAGCTATAAGAAATAGTCGTCCGATTTTGATAAAATTTAATTCGAAATTCAGAACTAATTAAAAAATGTTATTTCCAAGCGTTGGAGGTTATATGTTGAAAAACACCGAAGCTATAATTTTTTTCATATTATTTTTCCACAAATTTTCCGATCGTTCCTATGGCAGCTATATGATATAGTCGTCCGATTTCGATAAAATTAAATTCGAAATTCAGAACTATTTAAAAAATAGTATTTCCAAGCGTAGGAGGTTATATGTTAAGGAACACCAAAGATATAATTTTTTTTCATTTTGTTGTCCGATTATTCCTATGGGAGCTATAAGATATAGTTGTCCGATCCGGCTGGTTCCGACTTATATACTACCTGCAAAAGATATAAGACTTTTGGGAAAGTTTCAGCCCGATAGCTTTAAAACTGAGAGACTAGTTTGCGTAGAAACGGACGGACAGACGGACAGACGGACAGACGGACATGGCTAGATCGACTCGTCTAGTCATGCTGATCAAGAATAAATATACTTTATGGGGTCGGAAACGTCTCCTTCACTGCGTTGCAAACTTCTGACTGAAATCAATATACCCTCTGCAAGGGTATAAAGATAGTTTCGCTCACGAACCGTCCCCCTTATTTTTTTTCTTCTCGTTGTTTTTTTGAGCCAGTTGGGGTCGTCTTGAATGATGATCCCGATTGGGGTAGTCCTTCCTTTTTTTGTTTTTAGATTTTATCTTGGGGTCTTCCTTCTTTTATCGGTTTTTAAATTGGGGTCTTCCTTCTTTTCCAATATTTGGAGAGTGATTGCCCTTCAACCTGTTTTCTTAGAATGTCTTTTTGTTGATTATTTTGAAGATTTTTTTAATTTTTGATTTTAAACATTTGTTTAGTTAAATTGTTTTTCACAATGGTTATTTATTTCGATGAAATTTTTTTTGTCACTTTTTGATTTTTATATTGTCCGAGCAGTGAATTTATGTTACGATCACTATTTTGTAATTTGAGATTTTAAGGGGATTATTTCATTAATTATTTTTCACCTTAGTTTTTGATCAACACAAACTTTTTATTTTTTTGCCGGTTGTATAGAGTTTAAGGGGATTATTGCATTTATTAATTTCCACCTTATTTTTATCAACACAGGCTTTATTTATTCTTCGGTTGTATCGGGTTTTTGGCCGCGCTAAATTCCTTTTTTCACTTTAAATCATTTTTGTGTTTATTTTAAAGCTTTGCTTTTTGAATTTTTTAATCACACGGCCCCACATTGGGCCCCAATTAAGTTTCTCACTCGTGATTTAATTAAAAAAATGTTCTTTTATTTTTTAATCACTTATTCACTATTATTTCATACAATTTCATACAAAGCCATCATCCTGCCAAGATCCCTTGCCCGTTTCAACCGCAGCTAGCATAGATTTAAGAGTACTCATCACTCGTTCGACCTGGCCATTGGCCCGGCTGGCGCCAGTTGCGATCAAATGTAAATCTATCTTTTGCGCTGAGCAAAAGTCACGAAACACAGTACTAGCAAAGCAACGTCCCTGATCAGCTATCAAATGGGAAGGAACCCCAAAAATCGATACTAAAGACTTCACTGATTTGTTGCAGCTTTCAGAGTCTAGTCTAGTGGTGTGAAACAAATGGACGAACTTAGAAAATGCATCTATTTGAACGATTATATATTCCTTTTGGTCATTTTTACCACTAAGCTTCCCTGTGATATCAATATGAACTGTATGAAACGGGACGCTCACTTTCGGAATGGGATGCAATTCAGCTTGTACCATGCCAGTCAGAGGCTTAGATAACCTACAGGTAATGCAATTGTCAACGAATTTACGGACATACTTTGACATTTTGTCAAACCAATAGTAATCATACGTTTTTGCAAGGGTCTTTTCCCAACCGAGATGCATAATTGCCTCGTGAACGTTGTTAACAGCAGACCACCTAAAGGGCTTTGGAATAATAGGAAGACAGTGAGTTTTTCCATGTCTTTGAATTTTCCTATATAGAGTACCACCACGTAACTCAAAGGTTTTCGCTATATCCTCAGGAAGTTCTTCATTGCGCAATTTGGACACGATAGATGATGTTTCTTCATCTCTTTGCTGCTCTGCCAGCAACCAATTGTCGGTAATCTCTGACAAGTTTATACGCTTTTCGGTTATACCTTTTGAATTTTTACGATCTTCCAACACTGGGTTTCGAGAGAGAAAGTCTACATGAGCCATTCTATCACCTGGTCTATACTCAATATCGAACTTAAAAACCTGCAAATACGACCAGCACCTTTGCACTCTAGGAGTTAACTCGGCTTTGGTTTTGGAAGCTTTGACCGAATTACAGTCCGTATACACCGTAAATTGACGACCATGCAAATAATGACGGAAATAGTTCATGGAGACATATACTGCGAGCGTTTCCAACTCGTATGAGTGGTAGCGTGATTCGGCGGCGGAAGTCCTTTTGCTGAAATACTCGATCACTCGAGGCTTGTTCTCGATCCTGTGCAATAAAATGGCCCCATAACCATCAGCACTAGCGTCGGTGTGAAGCTCAATCGGAAAAAGTGGGTCGAATATAGTGAGCACGGGTTCATTGGTCAAGATAAAAATTACTCTTTGTCGTACTTGCTCGTAATCCAGGTTCCACTCAAACGATATGCTTTTGGAAGTTAAAGCATACAGAGGTTTCAACAATTGTGAGAACTGAGGGACAAATTGCCTAAAATAAGAAACGAGACCAATAAACTGTCTCAGCTGGGTCACAGACTGTGGGGGTGGCAGATCAGTCAATGCTTTTATTTTACTTGGATTGGGTCTTATTTCACCTGCCTTAACTTCAAGCCCCACATATTCAACACAGGATTTAATAAATGAGCATTTGGTGATATTGTTGTGAGAAACTCCTTGTGTTGGTAGTTTTATTATTCCGTACCCACTTAGTGAGAACACATCTTTTGGTAGTTTTTTAAGATTCTTTATTTAGTTAGTTTTTGTATCCAGGAGCAGCGTTAATGCCGCTTCCAACGTCAAGTTGTCTCTGATTTTACAATTTGCCTTAGGATCTAAGTAAGCCTAATTCTCGTAGCTGCGCTGCTTACAGTTGGGCGGCAGAGAGACGGCTATGTATATCTTATGTATATAAAGTGTATTTAATTATGCTCTCTTTGACTGGAGCGCGAGGGCATGTGTATGTACTTGAGTTTGGCTGAGCGGCCGGCGTGGGCAACAGAATGCTGACACTTGCACTTTCTTCATGCGCGCCGATCGACTCATGTCTCGGCCACTTTGGGCTTTTGACCGAGCCTTTTGTTTATAAAAATAATGCAACAAAGTGTTACAGTGTGTTTGTTTCAAGTACTCTTGGTACAGTAGATATTCGATATAAGTGCATACTACATCTCCCTCCTTTTGAAAAATAACGTAATATTATGAAGTTATTTTGTTAATATATTTTACTTAAAGGAATATTTATTTTTTTTTTTTTTTAATCTTTTTTTTTAAATTTCTTATTTATTTTTTTTTTTTTTAAAGAGATTGGAATTGAGAATAATATACGTATTAAAAGAAGAAGTATTTTTAAACATGGAGTGTAAAAGTATTTCTAAACATGGTTACACTCATAAGTATTTCTAAACATGGCCATGTTAAATGCAATTATGAAATAAACATTTTTAATCTATCTTTATGTACTATTTGTTTTTTATTTTTGTTATTTATTATAGTTATGTTATCTCTATCTCCTATTTGTTCTACCCTATAAGGACCTGTATATTTCGAATCTAACTTATGTCCTGTTTCATTTTTCAATAAAACCTGATCTCCTATTTTTAAATCGAAATCTAAACTAGTTTTGTCGTAACTAATTTTCTGTTTTAGCTTATGAGATTCTAGCATTAGTCTAGCTCTCTTAATTGCCTGTTCTAATCTAAATTTGGATTCCTTAGCATAATCTTCTATATTATAAAGGGGTTTTATTTTATCTATGCTATTAAAGTGTTTTGGTAGATTTGAAGTTTTACCGAAAACTAGCTCATATGGACAATAGTCATGTGCCATAGATAGGGTTGTATTAAAACAATATACGAAGTATCGTAGCCATACATCCCAATCTGTTTTGTCAACTGAGATGTATGAACGAATGAACTCATTTAGTGTTCTGTGGCTTCGCTCCACGGTACCTACTGTCTGGTGGTGGTGTGCAGTTGAAGTTATGTTTTTAATATGTAAGTATTTGCATAGATCTTCAATAATTGAATTTTTATATTCTGTTCCCATGTCCGTAATGAACGTCTTCATTGGACCGTACTTTAGAATAAAATCTTCAAATATAGCTTTTGCTACTGTATTTGCACATTTATTTGGTATAGGTATAGCTACTAGGTATTTGGTTAAATCGCAGATGAGTGTTACTGCGTATTCGTTTCCATTATTCGATTTTGGAAGTGGACCAATAGTATCTACAATTACTCTATCAAAAGCTCGTTGTGGAGTTTCGGTTATAGTTAGTGGGGTCTTAGTATGTTTAGTCGTTTTCGACTTTTGGCATTTAGGACATTTCTTTATGTACTCTTTTATGTCTTTGGACATATTTTTCCAGTAATAGTGTCTCTGGACCTTGGCCAAGGTTTTTGTAATGCCTGTATGACCACCTTGTATTGGATCATCATGGAATGTAGACAATATAGCTTCTTTTTCTTTATTATGTTTTATTACGGTCACCGGGTTGAGTAGCGCTACTCTCAATGATTTCAATATTTTATTGCCCATAATTTTAAAATTATCAATTGAAACAAGTTCAAAGATATTTTCCCACGGTGCCACTTTGAGTTGGCTGACTTTGTGAATACCGGCCTGCTTTTCAAGCCTTTGAAAGAATTGACCTAAGTCAATGGTTCCATTAGTATACAAATCGCTTACATCATAACTTGCTGTAATTTTCTTTCCGTGCTTAAATAAACACATTTTATTATTTACATGCAAGGTCACTACTTTACGTACTTCATCATTGTTTATGACTTCATATACGTTGGGCTTTGAAGCTTTTTCTATAGGTTGCTTATGCAATTCTATTTGATCTTTTCCTGCGCAGGATTTCTGTCTACTTTGGTTTCTGGTAGTGACTTTCAGAATTTTATTACTTGTTTGTATATTGGTTAGGTCTGTGATTGTTATTCTGGAGAGCGCATCGGCTACATAGTTGTCTTTACCCTTTAGATACTCCACCGTAAAATTATATTCCTCTAATTCAAGTCTCATTCGTGTTAGTTTGGAACTTGGATTTACCATTGAAAATAAGTATGTCAGTGCTCTATGGTCTGTTTTGACAGTGAAGTGTCTACCATAAACATATGGTCTGAAGTGTGTTATTGCCCAATGAATGGCTGCTAATTCTTGTTCTGTGGTGCTCTTGTTGCTTTCACCTTTCGTAAAGGATCTTGATGCGTATGCCACTGGAAGCTGTAGTCCATTTTTGTTTTGAGTTAGGACTGCTCCACAAGCGTATTTGCTAGCATCTGTGATTATGCAAAATTCTTTGCTAAAATCTGGATATTGCAACAGAGTAGGATTTATTAATGCTGATTTAAGATGTTCGAAGGCGTTTTGACATTGTGTTGTCCATTCGAATTTTACATCTTTCTTACATAATCTTGTTATGTGACGGGAGTATTCAGCAAAATTCTTTATAAAACGTCGGTAATAATTGCAAAATGCAACGAATCTTCTAGCGCCGTCCGCATCATGTGGGACTGGATAATTTTGAATGACGTCGTATTTTTTGTCGTCGGGCAAGATTCCTTTATCTGTGCATTTATGTCCTAAGAAAGTGACTTCATGCATGAAAAATGAACATTTTTCAGGATGTAACTTCAGGTTGTGTTTCCTACATTTCTCGAAAACATCAGTTAAGTTCTTGAGCATATGTTTTTCGGAACAACCTATGACTATTAAGTCATCCATATAAAGAAATGCTTGCGAAGGTTATAATCCAGAGAAAGCTATAGTCATCATTCTTTAAAAAGAGTTTGGCGCTATTTTTAAACCGAATGGTAATCGCGTGAGGCGGTACGAACCATTGTTTGTTGAAAAGGATGTTATATCCCGTGAACTTTTTTCCAGTTTAATTTGACGGAAACCTGACATTAAGTCAAGGCATGAGAAATATCTTGCTCTACCTAGTTGATCTAAAATATCATCGATTCTAGGGAGTGGAAATTTATCAGACAAGAGTTTTTTATTAATTTGACGATAGTCAATTACTAATCGCCATTTTTTATTTTTTCCGAATTTGGAAGTGACTTTTTTGGTAATAACAAAAGTGGGCTATTATAAGGTGATACAGAGGGTTCCACTATTTCATCATTGATGAGTTTTTGGACTTGTTTTTGACTTGATCTGTGTTTGTAGTATTTAGTAATCTTATATATGCATTTTGGACTGTTGCTATGGTATTTGCGATATAGATACCATGCTGAATTTCTTGATTCGGAATTAATACACTGTCTTCTTCTGAATTTATTTCGATTTTTCGGACGACTTGGGATCTTGCTGGCAGAATTAGGGAGTTGTTGCCAGAACTGTATGCTATTGGAACATAAATTGGATATTTTAGGTTATTTGGTCTTATTATAAGCCAGTCTTCAGACGGCTTGAAGTCTAATTGACAGTTGTATCTTTTGATAAAATCGATTCCTATTATTCCATCACATGGAATAGCGAATTGCATATTTACGATATGGAAATCATGTTGAATTATGTACTTAGAAGTTTGAATTTCAATAGAAGTTAAGCCTTTAGATTTTGTAACTTCCTGACTTATACCCTGTATGTTTATGATGTGATTATCTTGAATGTTTTGAAAATCATCAGAATTTTCCTTCAATAAGGATATTTCCGCACCTGTGTCTAGTAAGAGAACTAATTCTTTTCCTGTTGCTACGTTCGTGAAAGTGACGAATGTATTTTGACTGAGATTTAAAGTGTGAATTTTGATGTTGTTTACTGTCGTGTATCTAAAGGTGTTTGGTAGTTTCCCGAATTTGTTTGCGCCACTCTAACATTGTTATTGTGGTTGTTGTTTCCCCCACGGCTGTTTCCGCCGCTGGTGTTTCCACCACGGTTGTTATTTCTGTTATAATTGTTATTTTGGTTATTTCTGTTATAACCATTGTTTTGATTATATCCGTTATTCTGATAATATCTGGTATTGTTATAATTACCTCGATTATTACCTCGTCCGCGATTTCCACCGCGCTGCGGGTAATTTTTGTAATATAGGACAGTGTTTGGCTGTCCGGTTGCTTCTGTGCAACTGCTTACAAATTTGGATATGGCTTCATTCATTGTATTGAAGGTACCGGCTTGCATTATAGTTTTTACCTTATCTATTTGGCAATTTTTAGTCATTGCTTTCACTGCATGCCGAGTGGAATAACGTCTGGCTAACTCTAGGGATAAGCCATCTGTTATAAATGCACCTTCTAAGGATTTCGTCATCTGCTCAACCTCTTGTGTGTACTGGTTGGCAGTTTTATTGCGTTGTTGTAGGCTCATTAGTTTTGCTGACAACACTTCTACAGATTCGCCTTTGATGTTGTTTTTTAATCTGGAAATGACTTCAGCTATTGTTGTTTCATCTCCGATTAGATTTCTGGCGACACCTTTTAGCTTTGTTTTTATAATTGAAACTGCTAATTGTTCGTGTTCGCCTTTTATTGATTCTATTATTTCTAATGCATCCATAAAACTTGTTAAGTTTTCAGATTTACCATCGAAAACTGGTATAAGTTTGGATGCTGTGTTAATGAAATCAATATTAGATTGTGCCATTGTGATATTGTTTCTTATTTTATTTTCTATTAAGGAATTATCATCAGAATCTGTAGAATCATCCAGATCTGACATTAAAACAGCTGGAATAGTAAGATTATTTAAATCTTGCTCTTCTATTTTAGGATTTGTTTCTGTAAGGTCTTCTGATTCTATTTGGTCACTGTCAGTTTGTTTTGTTGATTCCGATTCATCACCAGTTTCAACTGCTAGGGAGGTGTTAAGTATAGTTGGTACCGATATGTCCAACTTACACTTTTGTTTAATTGATATTAAATTATATCGTAGTCTGATCAAAAATTTTGATACTTGGGACCAATGATCTTGATTTAATTTTTCCTTCTGGCCATATATTAGTATTCGTGCTTCATTAAAGCATTTTACTAGAATTTCCACATGTTTTTTAATGGTATTCTTTTGAATTGGCCTGTTTTGAGTAAGTGACTTATATGATTTGTCAAAGTCAACTTTTATATTATTTAGCTGCTTATATAATTCATTCCATTCCATTATATTGTGGAGATGAATTATTTCTTGGAGACCATCATTACTATTGTTTTACCTAGTATTGGGTGTTCGTCTACTACTGATCTAACCTGTACCCCTGGGATGGTTGATAGGACAATTGCCTTTTGGGTGCTTGTGCAATGAATTAGTGGAGAGGCATCTAAATTAAATGTTTCAATATATAAGTTTTCTAACTCGTAAATGCTTACTGAAGTTGGTGCAACTAATTGCAGAATTCTTTCTCTAAAATAGATGTCCCTATCATATGTGTTTGCAATTGCTTTTAGCGTAGCCATTTTTAATTAATTTGTTTTTTATTTATTTATTTGTTTTTTATTCCATTTCCTTTAACTTTTTAAAATTTCAATACAGCAATATTTTTATAATAATGTTGTTTGTGCCAAAATGTTTAAATTTTGTCCAGATCATTTGCCTGGCTCATATATTTTTTTTTTAGACATTTATTGTGCAATTTATAAAGTTTATAGAAACAGTTTGCGCACATTATTACAACAATTATATAAGCAATGTATGAATTAATTCTAAGTCTATGGGGTTTGATTCTACCTTATTAATAACATTTGCAGTGGAATCCACTGTTTTTGTATCTATTAAACCCATCTTTGGGGTTGGTATTCTTAATATATATCTTGGTCTGTCAAATTCTTTTGATTTTTGAATCAACTCGTAAATGTTGTTAATGTTATTCATAAACAACTAGTTTAATATTATTAATTTTGATTTTACTTTTTTTGTTTTTGACCAATTATTATCATATTTTACATATAATTTCCTGCCTATTTTGTGTATGGTTTTCAGGCCATACTCTAATCGGGCAACTTTTATGTCGCTCAATTTTTACAATTGTTTTTATAAAATAAATGAAAAAATATGCATCGCAGTGCAATTAAAAAAATTTTTGCAACGCAGTGCAAAGATAAAAAAAATTATGCGCTCTTGGTAGCGCTGTCGGTTCACACTTCCTTGGTACCGGTGCTGGCTGCACAGGTGTACTTCATGGTGGGGCACCGGTGCTGGCTACACAGGTGTACTCGCAGAACGGGGAGCACAGTGGTCCCTCGCAGTCATCTGGGCACGTCTTCTTTAGTTTTGGGATGGCAACTTTTCCTGGAGGAGGCAATGTGTTTTTATTTTTTGAAATATTTTGGATTACAGGGTAGGTGGATGTGGCTGTAGCTGTGGTCTGATTTTTTCGTTCTGATAGCAAATTTTTTAGGTATTCGACTTCGGCATGTATTTTTACCGAGTCGTTCCACTGTATTGCTTTGCCGCTGTTGAGCAGCTTCAGTAGATGAGCCTTTCTGGCTTTTAATCTTTTGACCACGCCACTTCTTTTGGCACACATCACACTCTACTCACTGCGTTTCTTCTCTTGTTCTTGTTGTTGCTGCCGTTTTTGCTGTTGTTGCCTTTGTTGTTGCTGTTGTCTTTGTTGTTGTTGATTGCTGCTGTCGCCTTGGTTGCTGTTTTATTTTTCGAAGTCCCGATCCATGTCCAGATCCAGGTCCAGATCCTTTAGGACCAAAGTCACGGTCGCCATGTTGTGAGAAACTCCTTGTGTTGGTAGTTTTATTATTCCGTACCCACTTAGTGAGAACACATCTTTTGGTAGTTTTTTAAGATTCTTTATTTAGTTAGTTTTTGTATCCAGGAGCAGCGTTAATGCCGCTTCCAACGTCAAGTTGTCTCTGATTTTACAATTTGCCTTAGGATCTAAGTAAGCCTAATTCTCGTAGCTGCGCTGCTTACAGTTGGGCGGCAGAGAGACGGCTATGTATATCTTATGTATATAAAGTGTATTTAATTATGCTCTCTTTGACTGGAGCGCGAGGGCATGTGTATGTACTTGAGTTTGGCTGAGCGGCCGGCGTGTGCAACAGAATGCTGACACTTGCACTTTCTTCATGCGCGCCGATCGACTCATGTCTCGGCCACTTTGGGCTTTTGACCGAGCCTTTTGTTTATAAAAATAATGCAACAAAGTGTTACAGTGTGTTTGTTTCAAGTACTCTTGGTACAGTAGATATTCGATATAAGTGCATACTACAATATTAAAAGAAAATCCGGCTTTAGTTAGGGTTTGCAAAACTACCTCAAGTCTTTCTAAAGCTTCGTCTTTGGTACCTGCTACTACCATAACGTCGTCCATGTAGACTACTACATACGAATGAACAAGATCACCTAAAGCACAATTTATAGCTCGTTGAAATACGGAAGGGGCATTCTTTAACCCAAATGGCATGGCAACAAACTCATACTGTCCGTCCGGAGTAACGAACGCTGTTCGTTCGATCGAATTCGGATGAATTGGGATTTGGTGAAATCCGCTTGCCATATCTATGCAGGTGAAAACTTTGCACCACTTAGTCTACCTATCTGGTCCGAAATAAGTGGCAACGGATACTTGTCAGAAATAGTGTTCGAATTCAGTTCCCTATAATCAACACAGAGACGGTCAGTTCCATTTTTCTTCTTAACAAGAAGCATCGGACTTGCAAAGGGGGAGGAACTTGGTCTTATAATGTTCGCATCCAACAGCTGTTTAATAGACATTCGCACTTGTTCTTTTTCTTCCACGCTCAATCTGTAAGGTCGTCTCTGAACTGTCTTGTTTGGATCAATCAGTCGAATCTCTAGCTGCCCCGTAGTTACGTGACTTTGTGGAATACCGCTTATAAACGAACCAGAGTAATTTTGAAGCATTGATGTTAGCCTATCCTTTTCTAAACCAATTAGATCGGTATCAACATTGGCCAAATCGGGAACACAGTCTGAAGTCAAGACAGGCAATACAGTTTTTTCATTAAACATTGAAAGTGAATTAGATGTAATTGTTACACCGATTCCCTGGCTCAAAATTTCTCTCCCAATCAAAGCATCATACTTGATATAACTATCTTGAACTGCATGAAAAAGAACTTCGAAGGAATGATCACAGATCAAAACCTTAGCCAATATCTGTAGGGTGCTATAAACCGTATTACTACCAATACCTCTTAAAATTACTACGTTATTTATTCTAGATCCAGACAGCTTTAGCGAGACGGCTTCCTTGATGAGCGAGCACTCGGCTCCTGAGTCAAAACAAAATTGGAACGACTCATCAAATTGTTGAAAAGTTCCAAGGGGCTCAAGTACGGTACACAGGTTGATATCTTTAACATAATCCCTCTTGACCGTCATTGAGCGCTCCTGACGATCCGGGCACACAGTAGCCACATGCCCTTCCTTTCCACACTTAAAGCAGATTAGAGTCGAGCGATCTCTTCCTCCGTTACGTCCAGAACGTTGATTAGCTAGTTGACTATGTCGCGGGGGCACACCAGACGAGCGACACTCCGCCTTCTTGTGACCCTCTTTTCCGCATTTGTGACATCTGATATTGAAGAATGGTCTTGTTTTCTTATTAGTCGGGGCCAACAAGACGTCGCCAGTACCGCGGCTCGGTCCAGCATCAAAAGAAAAGGCTTTCAACTCCTGTTGCAACTAGTCCCGAGAATTGACTTCTGTAGTAAAAGCCAAGCGTCGCAATCCAGCCACGTGTGTCAAAGCAACAGAAACGGCAATTTGCTCTACCGTCAAGGACTTCCACCTGGACATCAGGGATGTTACAACTCTGCTTCCATACAGCGACATAGATTCTCCCTCTGTTGGACGACCATTCAGCAAATTCAACACAGTTGCAGCCAAGGTCTCCGTTCCGGCGAAATACTGCAAAAACAGTTCTCTGAACTGCGTCCATGTGATTCCAGGGTAGACCGTTTGTGCAAGCCAACAAGACGCGCTTCCTTGCAAGGACCGACTGAGAGCCATCACGAGAGCGCTGCCTTCTAGACTGTTTTCGGAAAGAATGTAATCCACCGTTGCACTCCATGATACTGCATCCGCGCTTGCACGATCAGGATTAAAGTTCGGAAGTACAACGGTAGCTGCGTCCTTCGGGGCGCGCTGTACTGCTTTTATAAGTTTGTGATTCCAAAAGCAGCTTCAGATTATTTTCGCTTTCGGTTTGAGGCCTGGGCAATCCCACTTCTGATGTCGAGGAATCACTAGAACCTTCCTCTGTCGAGGAATCACTAGAACCTTCCTCTGCTTCAGGCTGCTCTTCGTGCTGCTCTAAACGGAAACGTTTTCTGGCGCGTGGCATCTTTTCAGTTTGGCTCTTTAAGTTCGAGTGCTTCCCTTACAGCTTGCGTCCCCTTTTCCTTTTTCGCCAGCGTCACTCGCTACTTTCTTCTACTCTCGTTCTCGCATTCCAATACACACACTAATGAGAACTTCTCGTTATTCCTTTTTGATGCGGACACCTGCATCCTTCTATTTCGCTCACACCAGTGCACAGACTAACATTGACAACAGAAACTATTGCCTCTATTTGAACAGCCAAAGGAACAGCACAGAAGTACATAACTGAAAACGAATGGGAAGCGAAAGACAAATCAAAGCTAACAGTTGTTATAACTTTAATTGGCCAACTAATCTACGACATGTATATAGGTTTGTATAAATGTATATAAATATGTATGTAGGTATGGATGTATATATGTATGTATGTATGAAGTAGAAATGTATGTATTTAATGTTCGCAGGTTTTATATTTATTCATTAATGCCGGCGGGTATGTGTTGTGGTGGACGCTTTCAATTTTTGTCGAGAAAATACCAAACTCGGTCCCAATTAAATTGAACTGCAATATACATATACCAAAGAGGATAAATACCATAGTTTTTTCCACGGGTGATATACTAACTCATTTTATCACCGTTCCTAGTTCGTATTATTGGGTTTAATTCAGCAAAGTAACCAGGTCGGTCCGTGCAACAATTTCTATTTGTTCCGATCCACGACTTTTTTCTTGTCGACACCTCGTTCCACCGTTCCTGAAGTGGGCCAGGTTTCCTAAATAAAAGCGAGAATATTCTGACAAAATTAGGTCCACTTTTTGCCATGTCCGTTGGAAGTGATAAAACAAGTTGTCTTTTCCACCTGCAGTAGTCCCAGGCATATCCGTAGATTCGCCCACACCTGAACTAAGCGCCCCAAAAAAGGGTCATCCGTGTAAACGTCAAAATGGCACTAGCAGCTTCAAAAATTGCTCTAAACAAATTTATTGAGGTCTCAGATCGACTGAGTGAATTTGAATCCAGAACAAACACTCCTTCGCCGGTCCCTCTTACTCTTTCGATGCTTAACATTCGCCGCGAAGAAATACGCGCGTTATGGGACCGCATTGGGGCAGAGTACCGGGTGCATGGCAGAAGCCGGAGAAACTGCAGCTGATAGTTTGCCAATTCTCCGAGCTAAATAATGCTATAGCTATTCCGTTTACGAAAGATGTGGTGCTGAGGCTGACGCCGGTTGAGAAACTGTTTCACCTGAATGCAAAAACAAGCGGTGATGCACACAACATAGTTTCGAACTCGCCCCTTACCAACGATGGCTTTTGTACATCCTGGGCTAATCTAACTTAGCATTTCGAAAACAAGCGATTGTTAGCAATTAGCCAATTAAAAATACTTTTCAATGTGCAGTCCGTTAATCAGGAATCCAGGACAGCTAACCGTGAACTTCAAAGCACCATCCAGGGTTGCCTAACGGCATTAGAAATATCCGGATTTCAAACCGAAAATTGCGATTGCCTCTTGGTGTACAAGTGCTCTTCCAAGCTCCCTAAGCTCACGCTATCCTTGTGGAAACAGTCCTTGCACAACAAGGCCGAGATTCCGACGTGGGAGGAGCTCAATGCATACCTTACAGAGCGTCACCGGACCTTAGAAGCCATAGAAGACGTGCGACCGTCAGGTTCGAGTCAATCCCAGCCGAAAGCACCGTCTCCAGTCCAGCGTCTCGGAGAATATATTCTTACGATACAAGGGTGGCACCCAAGCCCAAAGGATGTGACCTTTGTAAGACGGAAAACCATCCTGTCCGCACATTTGCACGATTTCTCCTTATGACGGTCGACGAGCGGTCGGCATATATAAAGAGCTGTGTCTGAACTTCTTCGCACGAGCTGCGTGATTGCGAAAGCACTCATAGTTGCTTTACGTGCCGCAGCCGCCATCACACCCTACTACACCGAGGCAACTGCTCCCCATCGCCTTCAAATCCTTCTCCGAGACCCAGATCAATACCAAATACACCCGTTGCCACCGCTACCGGCTCCACGGACTCCACAGTCCAAAATTACTTTGCGACGAGGTATAGATCCGTCTTGCTGGGCACCGCCATAAATGACATTTGTCACCTGGGGTCGAATTTTAAAGCTTGTGCCCCGATAGATTCAGGATCGGAAGCAACTTTTTTTTCTGAGCGGGTGCTCAAATAAATCTGTTGCCTCACCAAGTAACCCGAGCCCAGCTTAAACCAGACAGTATCCGCTGAATCCAAAAACCTCTGTCAGTTTAACATCCGTTCTTCGAACAGGCCTAGCTTGCAAGTAAACACGACTGCCCGTGTTATTCCGCAATATACTGGATATATCCCATCTTGTCCGATTCCGTAACAGTTACTACGGGATTTTCCCGAACTGCCACCAGCGGATCCAAGGATTAACGAGAGTGCACAGATATATATTCTGGTCGGGGCCGATGAACGGCCATCCATTCTCCTAAGCGGCACCCGGCTGAACATTTGTGGCTCCCTCCTCGGTCAAGAAACCATTTTCGGGTGGATTCTAACAAGACCCTTGCCTACTCAAGGCAAATCCCTGGATAAACTTCTCATCAAATTTTGGGAGGTGGAGGATTTGCCAATAAATGTGGCAAAAGCTTCCAATTTGACCTGTGAGGAAAATGTTCTCCGGACGACTACGAAAGACGATATCGGCAGTTATGTCGTAGGCCTTCCGTTTCACGATCCTGAAATCGTAAAATCTGCCCTAGGTCACTCCGGATCCTCCGCGTTGTGACACTTCCTAAGAACCGAGCCACGACTAAAAAGGGACAGTCAGCTGAAAACCAAATATGACTCCGTGTTTCAAGAGTATCTTGACATCCATCACAAGAGAGAAGTCCGTCCTAACCATAATTTTGCTAGTTATTACCGTCCGCATCATGCGTGTTCAATGCTTCCAGCCCTTCAGAGAATGGGTCAGTTTAAATGATATCCTTCATGCTTGCCCAGTCTTACAGTCCGATCTAACCATCCAGATCCTGAAGTGGCGATATTTCCGATACGTCTACAGTGCCGATATCGAGAAAATGTATCGACAGATATGGGTAGATCCGAAGCTTACCCCGTTCCAACGCATCTTGTTCCGCAACAGCGAGGGGAACTTTCGAGATTAAGAGTTAACATACAGACGGTAGCTTTTGAAGTCAAATGCGCGCCATTCCTGGCGATTCGAGTACTGCAACGAGCTGGCAACTGACGTATAGCTTAGCAATCCAAGAGCGAGCAACGTAATTCGCAATCTTATGTATGTAGACGATGTCCTTTCTGGAGCTGACTCTGTTTTTTTCAACGCTGTTTTAATTTCAACGAGGTGGCAGCGCTGGTAAAGCGCCTATTATTCTTAATAGTTTAAATTGTCAAAAAGTGTAAAACTAAACATAGCTCTGAGATTTTTGAAATACCATCCAATCAAAGGGACTTGTAACTTGTGTTTGTGACCTTAATATCGTATTTATTGATTGTGGTGCTCGTATATTCGTGTTCTAGTTCTAACCTCAAAATAAACAAAATCTTTAAGTTAGTTTGTATTTTTAAATAGATCTACAAAGTGATTACAGCTGTTTCCACCTCTTAAACCCTTTTTATCTAGTAGAGTATTTAATTCACATTGAGCTCGGTTAGTATAAAACTGCATTTTTGCGCACTTTCTCTAAAATTTAGCTTTAAAGACCTCTACCTTATATGGTATATTTCTCGCATTTTTGTCTGGTAAATGTCATTTTCGATTTTATCTTAAGAGAAACATTGTGCATTTATATTTCTTATTAAATAACGACTATTTTAAAATTATTTTACAACATCATTTCACTTACTTAACGTTGATATATAGGATTTTAGTATTTTTGTTAAGAATTATAGTGATAACAATACAAAAAATTACAATTTCAGTAAAAACAAGGAAGAACGCTATGGTCGAGTACCTCGACTATCAGATACCCGTTACTCAGCTAAAGGGAAATGGAGATATGCTAGCAGCAAAGCGAGATTTAAATGCGCCACCTACCGGCGGAAGACAGTTTTAAGCGTTATGGGCGTTAGAGTGGGCGTGGCAAACTTTTTTTTTATCAATCGATAGGTATTGACGAGACTAATACATTTCAGTTAAAATTTTTTATCTAGCATGAAAATTGTGGGCGTCATAGGTTTGGGCGGTTTGTGGGCGTAAGAGTGGGCGTGGCTTATTCGCGTGACAAACTTGCGCTGCGTACAAGGCTACGGAATCTAAATCTGAGATCCCAATTCTCTATCTTTGATAGTTTCTGAGATATCCAAGTTCATATTTCCGAATTTTTGAAGTTTGTGGGCGTTAAAGTGGGCGTGGCAAACTTTTTTGGGTCAATCGATAGATACTGATGAGAACAACAGATTTTAATTAAAATTTTTATTCTATCATCAAAACCACAGAAACCACAGTTTTGGGAGGTTTGTGGGCGTTAGAGTGGGCGTGGCACTCTGTTGAAACAAACTTGCGCTGCGTAAGAAGCTCAGGAATCTTCATGCCAAATCTCAATAGCCTAGCTCTTAAAGTTTTCGAGATCTCAGCGTTCATCCGGACAGACAGACAGACAGACAGACAGACAGAAGGACAGACGGACAGACGGACATGGCTAGATCGACTCGGATAGTGATCCTGATCAAGAATATATGTACTTTATCCGGTCGGAAACGCTTCCTTCTGCCTGTTACATACTTTCCGACGAATCTAGTATACCCTTTTACTCTACGAGTAACGGGTATAAAAATGGGAAATAAAAAAGCCAACATTTTTTATACCCTAGCAGAGGGTATATGGATTTCAGTCAGAAGTTTGCAACGCAATGAAGGAGACATTTCCGACCCCATAAAGTATATATATTCTTGATCAGCATGACTAGACGAGTCGATCTAGCCATGTCCGTCTGTCCGTCTGTCCGTCTGGCCGTCTGTCCGTCCGTTTCTACGCAAACTAGTCACTCAGTTTTAAAGCTATGGGGCTGAAACTTTCCCAAAAGTTTTATATCTTTTGCAGGTAGTATATAAGTCGGAACCAGCCCGATCGGACAACTATATCTTATAGCTCCCATAGGAATAATCTGAAAAAAATGTAAAACAAGGAAGAACGCTAGAGTCGAGTACCTCGACTATTAGATACCCGTTACTCAGCTAAAGGGACCAAAGGGAAATGGAGATATGCAAGCAGCAAAGCGAGATTGAAGTGCGCCACCCAACGGCGGTAGACAGATTTAAGCGTTATGGGCGTTAGAGTGGGCTTGTCAAATTTTTTTTGATCAATCGATAGGTATTGACGAGACTAATACATTTCAGTTTAAAATTTTTTATCTAGCATGAAAATAGTGGGCGCCACAGGCTTGGGCGGCTTGTAGGCGTTAGAGTGGGCGTGGCATATTCGCGTGACAAACTTGCGCTGCGTACAAGGCTACGGAATCTAAATCTGAAATCCCAATTCTCTATCTTTGATATTTTCCGAGATATCCGCGTTCATACTTACGATTTTTTGAAGTTTGTGGGCGGTTTGTGGGTGTTAAAGTGGGCTTGGCAAACTTTTTTTATGTCAATCGATAGGTATTGATAAGAACAATTCATTTCAGTTAAAATTTTTTCTCTAGCATCAAAACTGTAGGAGCCACAGTTTTGGGCGGCTTGTGGGCGTGGCTCTCTACTGAAACAAACTTGCGCTGCGTAAGAAGCTCAGGAATCTGCATGCCAAATCTCATTAGCCTAGCTCTTATAGTTTTCCGAGATCTCAGCGTTCATCCGGACAGACGGACAGACGTACATGGCTAGATCGACTCGGCCTGTGATCCTGATCAAGAATATATGTACTTTATGGGGTCGGAAACGCTTCCTTCTGCCTGTTACATAATTTCCGACAAATCTAGTATACCCTTTTAGTCTACGAATAACGGGTATAATTACATCGGAAGAGCTTGTCTCATCACAAAGGAGTATGCGTTGGTTTTCTTCTGTTTTTCTACAATGGCCATCCATCTACAGCCTACATTGTAATGACTGAGAAATTTCTAGCCGCCTTCGCTCGTTTCGTATCTGGAAGAGGGTGTCCTCGCCGGCGCTTCCACCGTGCTTTCCCGAGACTTTCTTCAAGCCGTTTAAGAGTCTGTGACTGATGCGTATTGTCATCAGCAGCTCAACTAGCAATTCATTCCTCCTGGGGCACCCCATATGGGAGGCCTATGGGAAGCTGGTGTCAAGAGCTATTAGACCCTGTTTAACAAGTCCACCACTTCACGTAAGTACACCTTTGCAGAGCTGTCCACCCTCCTAGCGAAAATATAGCCTTGTCTAAATTCCAGACCGCTATCAGACCATGTCCGAGGATCAAACCAGGGCACTTTCTTGTCGGCGGACCTCTTCTGTATATAGTGGAACCCGAAGTAAAGGGCAAATCCAAGTTTATTCTGAACCAGTGGCAGCACTTAAAGTCTTGCCATCAACAATTCCGCGCTCGATGGTAGGATGAGTACCTTAAAGAGCTCCACAAACGCAACAAGTGGCAAGAAAATCTGCGGGTCGGGGACATGGCTTTCATTTAGAACGACAATTTGCCCTAAGATGAGTGGCGACTCGGGAGAATAGACTCCGTTTTTCCGGGAGCCGATGGCTATGTCCGCGTAGTCGACATTCGTACGGCACGCGTTATTGTCAAACGTCCAGTGACCAAGGTGGTTCTTCTTTAATGAGAGCCTTTCAAAACTCCCTAGTAACGATGCGAGCTTTCCATAGTTCTTAGTCCGTAACCATTGTCCACGTCAGTCTTAATCAGCCCTGTTTGTTTATCTTTATCGTTATCCACAGTCTGACCAAGAAAATGGCTCCCCGTCCGCGTAGTGCTACCTTGCCGAGTCTGCCTCGGAATCTATCCTCTTCGGAAGTGTCAGAGGTTCCTAAAGCTGAGCGCAGAGAAGCGGCTGCGGGCAGTCCTGATAAACAAGTACTGCGCAAACTGCCTCTCACACGAGCCCTCCACTGGAAGCTGCCGTAGCGGTGACCGGTGCAAAACGTGCGATCGGAACCATTATACGCTGCTCCACATGCACGATCACGTTTACCGGTAAAAGTCCGGCTCCCAGAAAGATCCGCCAACTCGCCATACCCTTTCCCCTCCACCGCGCTCAGCATCCTCGACACCAGCTCCGTCGCTCGCGGCACTTCTCCAACGATACAGCGTCAACGTCCTACCAACTACCTTGGTGATCGTCGAGACCGGGGAGAAGACGTCGGCACCGCCGCACTCATCGACCAGTGCACCCCGACAAGCTCCATCAATTCATCCTTGTCCTCTGCGTTTCGTTTGCCGACAACCAATGTGGGAGATGACAGCGTCTGCACGGCGACGATTCGGTCGAAGATCGACGAGGCGATTAAGTGGTCCTCAAGATCGAGCCAAGCGTCCGAGTCCGCACTCCTATCCGTGCGCTCAGTGAGAGCTTGGATTATAAAAAGCTGCAAGCTTGGGAAAAATGAAAGAGAGTTGCACCTATTGCCCAAGGAAGCGGAGCCACTTTAAACATTCCACATCGGTTTTTTGGGGCCTCTCGAGTCAACTCACAAGGCATGTAAGTACATTCTTTCTGTCATTAACGGCCTTACCAAATGTTGTTGGCTGTATCCTACGAAATCAACATCATCTTAGGACATCATCACTACACTAGAGACTCAGAAAACAATATTTGGCAGTCCTGTTCAAATAACATCCGATCAAGGCACAGCTTTCACTTCAAACGAGTTCAAAAAGTATTGTGTGAACGAGGACATTGAACTTCATGCGGTTACAACTCGAGTTCCGGGAGCTAACGGGCTAGTCGAATGCCTGAACGCTACAGTTGTACCTGTATTGTCCAAACTGTCTATAGATGATCTCAGCAAGTGGTATAAGTTTGTAAAACAGGTTCAGCAGACAATTAATTCGACGTACTGCAGGAGTACACAAACAACTCCATTCGAGCTTCTTGTGAGTTCAAGGTGCGCACTAAAAAAGACGTCCAGCTGAAGGATATGACTCAGCAGGTTTTAATTCAAATGATTTAGGACAATCGAGACGAGACTCGCAAATTTGCCTACCAACAGATCCTTGTTACGCAAAATGGGAACAAACACTTGTATAAACTCAGACGTAGATCAGCAGCATACCAAGACGTCGATATTGTCGCTGTTAAACGCACTCAACTTGGTGATGGGCTCAAGTTAAAGCCTAAATATTTGGGTCCCTCTCGAGTTACAAAAGTCAATTCCAAGGACACTACAATTCCAAGGACGCTAGAGTTGTACCTGTATTGTCCAAACTGTCTATAGATGATCTCAGCAGTGGTATAAGTTTGTAAAACAGGTTCAGCAGACAATTAATTCGACGTACTGCAGGAGTACACAAACAACTCCATTCGAGCTTCTTGTGAGTTCAAGGTGCGCACTAAAAAAGACGTCCAGTTGAAGGATATGACTCAGCAGGTTTTAATTCAAATGATTTAGGACAATCGAGACGAGACTCGCAAATTTGCCTACCAACAGATCCTTGGGAACAAACACTTGTATAAACTCAGACGTAGATCAGCAGCAACATACCAAGACGTCGATATTGTCGCTGTTAAACGCACTCAACTTGGTGATGGGCTCAAGTTAAAGCCTAAATATTTGGGTCCCTCTCGAGTTACAAAAGTCAATTCCAAGGACACTTACGATGTTGTAAGGGAATCACTTTCTTGTGACCAGCCAAAATACCCTTTCTCTTACGCCGAATATATGAAACCATGGATGCAAAAAAAATTCTCCGCGTTTTTCAGTAAACTTCCGTGATGAAGTAGATTCTACTACACCATTTAGTGGAGATTATACTCTTGCAGTTGGGGCTTGGATTTCAGACTTCGCAAAAATGGCTTCCATTACGTATTGAAATGACTTGCAAAAATTCCCTTTCGCGAAACGGTCTCTTAAATGAATATTAAGAGTGAGCACGGTAAAAGAAGTTTGCAAATGTTGAAAAACGCGTTAGTCAAAGAGTTCAAAACAGGAAAACAAAGAGTTCAAAAACAATGAAAGCGTTCAAAAATATCTTCGCAAAATAAAAGAAATGCCTCGTGGCAGTGTAGACAAAAGTGCTCTTATGCAATATGTGATTTATGGGAAAACCGGGAAAAGCATGTCTCCGAAACTGAGTTAGGTTCGATAATGAAGGTGCCAAAAATGTGAACATAAACATTGATGAAAAAGGAACCACTTAAGCAAAATGCGAAGATTACGCCCCGATTAAAAAGTATAGGCCGACGAGTACCAAAAAAGGAAAAAAATGCTATAGTCGATGACCTTGACTATTAGGTACCCGTTACTCAGCTAAAGAGAGTGCTAGAGGGTTGGAGATGTCTCCATCCATGGCTAGCGCCTAATCGCCTATTACACTAACTACTAACGACTACAAGAGTGTAATCTCCACTAAATTGTGCAGTAAAATCGTCTACATCGCGGAAGTTTACTGGAAAACGGGGCGAATTCACAAAAACATGTTGTACGAAGCGAAATCGGTTTTATTGGTTGCTACTGTGCCTTAGTTGAAGTTTCAGATTTTAAACCCTGTAAAACCAACTCAAAATAAGCCAGATTGTACATGGTTGCAGAAAAAGATCTTGCAAATTTGTACTCGTACTTGTTGTTCTTCTGGTATACTCGGATTTGAAGTTCTCACTCACGTTTTCTAATCGTCATTATGTATAGTGCAGATTACATGGTGGTTGTGGCGTTCTTTTCACACACTCGTACGTTGATTTTTTAAGCTGTTCTTTTCTCGTTTTGCACAGTTTTTGTCCTTGAAAATTGTTCCCTTAGCACAGTTGTCAACGTTGTAGTTCTCACTTTTCACATCCAACTAAACAGCGTTTTTTTATACGTTAATCGCATCGTTCTTTAACTTCGTTGTTTTTCGCACGTCTTATTTCTTTTTCTCGCCCGTTATAAGTGATTTTTCAAGACTTCTTTTCACCTCGCGTTTGCAGCTGATTTGTGGTGGGGTGAGTTGACTGCGATGCCAGACCTATTCCCACAACTCGGATATCTTTCTAAACATTTGTCCCGAATGTATACTCGTTGTCCTCGGAGGATATTTGCATCCATGGTTTCATATATTCTGCGCAAGAGAAAAAGTATTTTAGCCCGACTAAAGAAAGTGATTCCGTTACAACATAATAAGTGTCCTTGGCTTTTTTAACTCGATAGGGACCGAAATACTTCAGATTTAACTTGACCCCAGTGCGCTTAAGAGCGACAATATCGCCGACTTTGTATGTTGTTGTGGGTCTACGTCTGAGGTGTAAAATTCGGACGAAAACTGAGTGCTACCCACTCGCGACTTGACTGTCGTGTGTTGGTTGCTTGAGCGTTAGTTTCACCAATGCCCCGCAAGCTCAAACACACGTCCTCCTTCTTAATCTTAAGTCTCTGAGCGAGCTCATCGGTCACAAAATTTACTTGTGAACCGGAATCGAGCAACGCTCGAGCCAAATCTAACTCGCCACTTTTTGTTTGCTCGCCCACGATGGCTGTGGCAAGAATAACTCTATCCGATGCAGTCGCATGCAAAACATGCGAAGTGGATGGAGTATTCTGTAAGAGCGTGGAAGGAGGTGGCAACGCGAGATTTGAATTTGGCGAATAAATGTGAAGCAATGTGTTGTGTGACGACTTACACACCTTGCATCTTTTCAATTTGCATATAGGTGCCCTTTTTGCAAAATCGAATCTCTGCTGAACTGTTAGGGCGGCAAAAGCAGTGCAATTTCCTTCTTGATGTTCTGCTGAGTTGCAAAACACACATACTTCAGGATCATCCATGGCAGCGACAAACGAAATTCTCCTGTTTCCATTCTGAATAGAATAAGCGTGGCTCTGCATTGGGGTGTGCGCGGAATTGTCAACGAAACCCGGTAGTCGCTTTCGGTTATGCCGATTATTGTCATTTTCGTTGACAAACTTGTGGGGAAGGTCAACATTCTTCCATTTCAGATTTTAATGCCTGTAAAAGCAACTCGATTTGCACAGTTTTCGTCGTTGAAAATCTTTTCCTTAGCACAGTTTTCAACGTTTTATTTCTTACTTTTCACTTAGCTAGAACCCAAAATTTGTGGGGTTAGGAATAGGAGGTCCAACTATTTGTGGCATTGAACCAAAAGGATCAAACAGAAAATAAATTCGTCAAGCGTTGTGAGGAGTATGCTTTTGTGATCAATCTAATGAAATGCTGCTTAGTTAGTTAGTTTTAAAAACAAAACGATCAGTATCTCAGATGAAAAGACGAAGGATGTGATGAAGTTTTTTTTGCCGATTAACCAGAAGCAACTAAAAAGCTCTGTAGGTCAAGTTCTGAAAGAGATAGCCGCTTTTGACATTTTGACAGCACGAAACAGAACTATATACAGATGCATCGATTGATGGTTTTGGAGAAGTTATACTTCAAATGTTCACTACATGAGTAAGAAAACAAGGAAGAACGCTATAGTCGATTATCTCGACTATTAGATACCCATTACTCAGCTAAAGGGACCAAAGGGAAATGTAGATATGCAAGCAGGTTTGGGCGGTTTGTGGGCGTAAGAGTGGGCGTGGCACATTGCTTAAACAAACTTGCGCTGCGTAAGAAGCTCAGGAATCTGCATGCCAAATCTCAATAGCCTAGCTCTTATAGTTTTCCAAGATCTCAGCGTTCATCCGGACAGACGGACATGGCTAGATCGACTCGGCTAGTGATCCTGATCAAGAATATATATACTTCATGGGGTCGGAAACGTTTCCTTCTGCCTGTTACATACTTTCCGATGAATCTAGTATACCTTTTTACTCTACGAGTAACGGGTATAACAATTGACGCAGCTTTTCGAAAATTCCGAGTATAACTTATGGGTATGCATTTCAAGTCGATCAGCGATTGCAATGTTTTTACGAAGACGATTGAGGAAAGGGAAGTCTGCATTAGAGTCGAACGTTTGCTCCTTAACCTTCAAGAGTTTGACTTTGAAGTTGAACACAGATCAGGCACACGCATACGTTATGCTGATGCCGTAACCCGTTATCCTGTAATGCTGAACTCCGACGATAACTGGCATAGCAGATTAAAGTCTGTTCAATCACAGGTTGAGGAATTAAAAGCTATAATTGACATCCTTGCGGAAAAATCTAGTCACAACAATTTCTTTATGAGATATGGTATGCTTAACAAATTGGTGAGCGAAGACGAACTTACAGTTCTACCACCGATCCTTCAACGCGAAATCATTCGACAGGCTCATGAAAAGGACATTTTTCTTTAAAAACAAGAAAGGAAGTTAACTTCGGCAAGCCGAAGTTTGTATACTCTAGTAGCTATAATTCTTAACTTTAAAAATACAAAAAATGATATTCCCAATAGTATAAGATAATATGTAAAAAAACACCGAAGCTATAATTTGTTTCATATTATTTTCCTACCAATTTTTTGATCGTTCCTATGGCAGCTATATGATATAGTCGTCCGATTGTGATAAAATTAAATTCGAAATTCAGAACTAATTAAAAAATTTTATTTCCAAGCGTAGGAGGTTATATGTTAAAAAACACCGAAGCTATAATTTGTTTCATATTATTTTCCCACCAATTTTCCGATCGTTTCCATGGCATCTATATGATATAGTCGTTCGATTTCGATAAAATTTAATTCGAAATTAAGAACTAATTAAAAAATGTTATCTCCATGCTTCGGAGGTTATAGGCTAAAAAACACCAAAGATACAATTCTTAAAAAAATTTTTCAGATTATTCCTATGGGAGCTATAAGATATAGCTGTCCGATCCGGCTGGTTCCGACTTATATACTACCTGCAAAAGATATAAGACTTTTGCAAAAGTTTTAGCCCGATAGCATTAAAACTGAGAGACTAGTTTGCGTAGAAACGGACGGACAGACGGACAGACGGACATGGCTAGATCGACTCGTCTAGTCATGCTGATCAAGAATATATATACTTTATGGGGTCGGAAACGTCTCCTTCATTGCGTTGCAAACTTCTGACTGAAATCAATATACCCTCTGCAAGGGTATAAGAAATGTTGGCTTTTTTATTTCCCATTTTTATACCCGTTACTCGTAGAGTAAAAGGGTATACTAGATTCGTCGGAAAGTATGTAACAGGCAGAAGGAAGCGTTTCCGACCCCATAAAGTATATATATTCTTGATCAGGATCACTAGCCGAGTCGATCTACCCATGTCCGTCTGTCCGTCTGTCCTTATGAACGCTGAGATCTCGGAAACTATAAGAGCTACAATACTGGGATTAGGCATGCAGATTCCTGAGATTCCTGCGCAGCGCCAGTTTGTTTCAGTAGAGTGCCACGCCCACTCTAACGCCCACAAACCGCCCAAAACTGTGGCTCCTACAGTTTTGATGCTAGAATAAAATTTTTAGCTGAAATGTATTGTTCTCATCAATACCTATCGATTGCCACGCCCACTTTAACGCCCACAAACTGCCCACAAACTTCGAAAAATCGTAAGTATGAACGTGGATATCTCGGAAACTATCAAAGATAGAGAATCGGGATCTCAGATTTAGATTCCGTAGCTTTGTACGCAGCAAAATGTTGTCACGCGAATATGCCACGCCCACTATAACGCCCACAAACCGCCCAAACCTGTGGCGCCCACAATTTTTATGCTAGATAAAAAATTTTAACTGAAATTTATTGGTCTCGTCAATACCTATCGATTGATCCAAAAAAAATTTGCCACGCCTACCATAACGCCCACAATGCTTAAATCTGTCTACCGCCGGTAGGTGGCGCATTTTAATCTCGCTTTGCTGCTTGCATATCTCCATTTCCCTTTTGTCCCTTTAGCTGAGTAACGGGTATCTGATAGTCGAGGTACTCGACTATAGCGTTCTTCCTTGTTTTTGGTTTTATGATCGCCGAGCCCCTATAAATCACATAAAGTGCTGCTGATCGGACCATTTGGTTTATTACCATTTATTTTCGACTCACCCAAATCATTGAACTCGGCCTGAATGATTAAATTCGGTTGCCTTTTCCCTTTGAAAATCTTCGCGAAGGCTCGCTCCAAGACTATTAGCACTTAAACTTTGACGATGGTTTTTCTTCCACGACCTAATCGGTGGAAGGTTCAAATGGAAAGAACTCTGATGCCGCTTGCCAATGGCGGCAAGCCCCTTAACAGCCGAAATGAAAACCGCTCTCAGCAAAAAACAACTGACATTTCGCACTGTTGACCTATTACGCTTTCTCTTACCCCTTACCCCAGTTCGGTGGTGTTCCGAATTGACTACCAGCGCTACAAAAGTCCCCCCACAAGATCTGGAATGGGGTTTTACATTCCAAAACAGATCCAAACAAATCTGGTAGCTGAGCCTGCTTATTGCTTCAAATCCTTAGCTTGATAACATCCCCAGGAACGCCCTTGCAAATCCACCAGATCATAGCATAAATTTCCTAGCTTTCTCTGAAATCTACCCTTGAGATATAATGGACCTAATTTCGCACTATAACCTCCCGAAAAATTGCTCTGTCTAAAGGTCTTGCGATATACTTCCTGACCTTCTTGGTACAATACCTCTCGAGACCTTAAGGTATACTGAAGTTCGTTCTTTTTATTCTGTTTTTGCATAACCTCTCGAGCCTTAGAACGCACCAATTCCAACGAATCCTTCTGAGTGAATCTGGATGCTCTGTCTTCAAGTATACCGAGAACCCTCGACAGCTTATAGGTCGAGCCCGACGATACAAAATACTGGCCAAAAGCCATGTAGTAGGGTGTTGCCCCAAGTCCCGAATGTATGGATGAACGCAACGCACAGCATATACTGCTCAGATATTCGTTCCAATCTTTCTGGTCTTCTCGGATATATGACTGTATTGCAGCTATTACTGACCTGTTCACTCGCTCGGATACATTTGACTGCGGACATGCATTTGCCAGCGGTCAAGTTATGGGAAATTTTGTGTTGATTCAGCAACTTTTGGAAAGGCTCGGATTTAAACTGGGAGTCATTATCCGATACGATCGTTTCAGGCATAACAAAGGTGTGAAACAATTCTTACTGTAACTACTTAACAACCACATCAGCAGTCATCTTCTTTACGGCTTTCAAAAAGGCAAGCTTTGAATGTGGTCTAAAACTATAAATATCCCCAAATTTCCTGAACGCGATCGTGGATATGGGCCGAGATTTGGGAGTAATTCCTATTGGTTCCCGTTGCACTCTATTTGGTGCTTTTGTCTTTCTGCAGATGTCACAATTACCTATGTATTCCTTAATATCTGTCACGAATGCTGGCCAGAAATAATATCTGCGAATTCGATCTAAGGTCTTGCGCACTCCACCATGAGACGCAAGCGGGTCATCATGAGCCTTTTTTGAAACCTCAGGCACCAATTCGCTTGGAATCCGCAACTTCCATGCAAAAGTATCGTGCAACAAATTTCCCGTTGCATGATCAGTTCTACGATTCAATAAGCCAGCAGCAATCCTTAAATCTGGAAATTTATCGCTGTTTGCACTAAATATACCTTACTCGTAGAGTAAAAGGGTGTACTAGATTCGTCGGAAAGTATGTAACAGGCAGAAGGAAGCGTTTCCGACCCCATAAAAAATATGTATATTCTTGATCAGGATCACTAGCCGAGTCGATCTTGCCATGTCCGTCTGTCCGTCTGTCCGGATGAACGCTGAGATCTTGGAAATTTTGAGAGCTACAATACTGGGATTAGGCATGCAGATTCCTAAGATTCCTGCGCAGCGCAAGTTTGTTTTAGAAGAGTGCCACGCCCACTCTAACGCCCACAAACCGCCCAAAACTGTGGCTCCTACAGTTTTGATGCTAGAACAAAAATTTTAACTGAAATGTATTGTTCTCATCAATACCTACCGATTGACCTACAAAAAAATTTGCCACGCCCACTTTAACGCCCACAAACCGCCTACAAACTTCAAAAAATCGTAAATATGAGCTTTGTACGCAGCGCAATTTTGTTACGCGGATATGCCACGCCCACTCTAACGCCCATAAACCGCCCAAGCCTGTGGCGCCCACAATTTTCATGCTAGATACAAATTTTTAGCTGAACTGTACTGGTCTCGTCAATACCTATCGATTGATCCAAAAAAAATTTGCCACGCCTACCCTAACGCCCACAATGCTTAAATCTGTCTTCCGCCGGTAGGTGGCGCATTTAAATCTCGCTTTGCTGCTTGCATATCTCTATTTCCCTTTGGTCCCTTAAGCTGAGTAACGGGTATCTGATAGTCGAGGTACTCGACTATAGCGTTCTCCCTTGTTTCTCCTGTAATCACCGAAAGTTCTCTCTTAAGTGACTTAGAAACTATAACGCCAACATATTTTCCGGGGCCAGATGGACTCCCTGGGTGTGTTCTTAAGTTTTGTGCCCGAACTATTTGTAAACCCATTCTTAAACTTTTTCATTTGTCTATCTCATCATCTGTTTTTCCTACTATCTGGAAAGATCCTTTTATTATTCCACTCCACAAAAAGGGTGCGAAGGTTAATGTTGAGAACTATAGAAAAATCTCCAAACTATCTGCAATTCCTAAAACATTTGAACGCATTATTACCTCTCAGTTGCAACATTTGTGCTCCTCTTTAATATCGCCGTGTCAACATGGTTTTGTTAAGCGAAGATCGACCACCACTAACCTGCTCGAATTGACATCATTTGTAATGGATGGATTTAACAAAAAATTGCAGGCAGACGTTATATATACAGATTTTAGTAAAGCCTTTGACTCTGTAAACCACTCTCTTCTTTTATTCAAATTAGATCAGCTCGGGTTTCCGAATAATCTGTTAACTTGGATTTCAAGTTATTTGAATGGTAGATCTCAGAGGGTTTTATTCAAAAACGCTGTTTCTTAAAATGATCAACGTGACATCTGGAGTGCCTTAGGGCAGTCACTTATGCCCTTTGCTGCTTACTCTGTTTATAAATAATCTTCCCCCTATAGTAACTCACTCTCGTGTACTAATGTATGCTGATGATGTTAAGCTTTGTTATTCATATAATAATATTGAGTCTGGTTTCTGCTTGCAGTCAGACATTAATATATTCCAGGAATGGTGTCAGTACAACCTTTTGAATTTAAACTATCTTAAATGCAACGTTATGACTTTTTATAGGGGTACGCCAACGTTCATAAGATACTCTCTTCAGAACATGTCCCTGGACCGAATATACTCAAAAACGATTTAGGTGTTCTCCTAGATGCTAAACTTAAATTTGGCTCCCACATAACCTCTACTGTAAATAAAGCTATGAGTGTTCTTGGGTTTATAAAGCGTTGGTCTAAAGAATTTGATTATCCATACACTACCAAATTATTATTTACCTCCCTTGTCCGTCCTAATTCAGAATACTGTTCTTCCGTTTGGAGTCCTCAGTATCAAGTGCACATTGACCGTATAGAGTCCGTACAGAAACAATTTCTTCTTTTTGCCTTACGTGGTTTGAACTGGGATCAAAACGTCAGGTTGCCTTCATACTCGAGTAGATTGCTATTAATTAATTTGCCTAGTCTAGTAAGCCGTAGAACTATGCTTGGTACTATTTTTATGAATAATCTTATCAGAGGCGATATTGATTTTGTAGATTTGGTAGGCCGTCTTACTTTCAATGTTCCTGTTAGACTAATGCGAAACTACTATCCTATCAACATGCCACGATGTTCATCTAATTTTAGTCAGCATGAGCCCTTTCGCGTTCTTTGTAATAATTATAACAACCTATATCATTTAATTTGTTCCTCAACTTCTATCCCTGTATTAAAAACTAAAATCTTAGCTCATTTGCTGTAGCCTTGTTGATCTATGTTTTGTCCTGTCCTTATTTGTTCTATGTACCTTCCTCGCGAACCGTATTTGCCCGAATTAAAAATGGGCCCGCGCGTAACAAGCATGTGCTTGGTGTCGTTTGGGCCACTTGTTTGTACTGCTCTTAGTGCATCAACGTTCAACAAATATAATATGAAAAATATTGATTTTTGTTTGGTTATAACTTTTTAATTGTTTGTAATGCGTAAATTTTACGAGAAGCCGCGAAGATGTCGTTTATCATAACGCAAACTTTCGGAGGCCGTTACTCGACCGCATGCCCTGATTAGCCTGCCCTGGTCTAGAAAAGGGTTCAGGGAGAGAAACGAACTTGCCGCGGGCATAGGACGCTTCTGACTCAAGCAGCGGTATTCTTCAGAAAAATACCTGCGCTGAGTACAAATGGCCATGAGCCTTTCAGCGGCAGCAACGTCCTGGTCCTCTAGATGGACCCCTGAAAGCGGTGATTGTTTCCGACATCGGTAGACAAATCGATGAACATACGCGAGGACCCGCAATGCTCTATCTAACTTGGAAATGCGATCCAGGAAAACTTCTGTCGGCATAGACGCCACATGGGCTTTGACGGCACGCCCTTCGACCTCGTCACCGGCAAGTCCGTGCCATGGCTAGGCCATTGATTGCGTGGCCGTTGCAGCCGTTGCAGTGGGTCCATGCCACCAAGCGGGTTATCCACCATCTCCTGAAGGGGAACTCCTTGACTAGCCAAATCAGCTGGATTGTGTTCGGACTGGACGTGCGACTAATTGGCTGCCTCTGTAGACTCGGTGATCTTCGTCACCCTGTTGGCAACGAACGTTGTCCAATGACATGCTGGTTTGGCTAACCATGCTAGCACAATCTTGGAAACGGTCCAACAAAGAAGTTTTGAGGTAAGCCTCGGCATATTAGAAATTATGGCTTCGGCCATCTCGGACAACAGTAGAGCTCCGCACAGCTCCAACCAAGGAAGTGACTCCGTTTTGACTGGCGCCACACGCGTCTTGGCCGTAAGATTGTGCACCATCGTCATATGGCCCATCTCTACGCGCACATAGATCGCAGCTCCGTATGCTTTTTATGAGGCGTCACAGAATCCGTGATGCCTTAGGCGGAACTCTGGACGGAAGAAACCCATTTTGGATTTCTTACCTGGTCTAGGACCGAATAGTTCTGGAGAAAGCTGTTCCCCCTTTGGCACAGCTCAGTTGGAAGTTTATAGTTCCAGCCTAGATCCTGAAGCCAAATCTCTTGCATAAAGATTTTTGCACACACAGCAAATGGAACGAGCCAGCCTGCTGGGTCAAACAGCTTGGCTATTTGGGCAAGGGCCTGACGTGGGGGAGATTTCCGTTGCTAAATCTGGTGGGACGAAGAAAACTCAAAAACTCGTCGCTTTCCAACGTACGCCGAGAGTTTTGGCTGTGCTTTCAGTGTCGATCTCCAGGAAGTCTGTGGTCAAAAGATAATCGCTTTGGATATGAGCTAAGATTTCTTTGTGGTTGGAGGTCCATTTTCCCAAAGCCCACGAATCTAGAGCACTTTGTAGCTCGTGAACAATGAGCTTAGCGTCCTCTGCTCCCGTTGATCGCTCTCGAATGGCTGAGCTGCACGGCAGTTGCCAGCAGTTGCAGGACTCCAATCGCCAGAAATGGTGCGTAATAGACTCCAAAAGTTACCGCCTGTTACTCAATATCTCGAATGTGCCTCTCGCTGTGTCGAAATTAAAATGCGTTGGAACGGGGTATGCTTCGGATCTACCCATATCTGTCGATACATTTTCTCGATATCGGCACTGTAGACGTATCGGAAATATCGCCACTTCAGGATCTGGATGGTTAGAGCTGACCCCATTCTCTGAAGGGCTGGAGGCATTGAATACCCCACGCAGCTTGGTGGTCGTACCGTCCGACTTGAGCACGACATGATGCGTAAGGTAATATTTAGCAGAATTATGGGCTACTTTTGAATCACGGAGTCATATTTGGTTTTCAGCTGACTTTCCCTTCTTAGTCGTGGCTCGGTTCTTAGGAACTGCGACAACGCGGAGGATCTGGAGTGACCTAGGGCGGATTTTACGTTTTTAGAATCACTTAACGGAAGGCTTACGACATACCTGCCGTTGTCGTCTCTTGTAATACTTTGGATCCCCTAGTGGTAGTTTGGGAAGATCCCATAGTATCTGTTGTGGAATTGGACAAAACGGGAGATTTTCAGCGTATTGCGGAAGAACATAGGCATTCGTGTTTACTTGCAAGATAGGCATGTTAGGAGAACGGATGGTAGGTTAGGTTAGGTATTTTTTTTGGACTGTAGAGTCCGTGGACCCGGTAGCAGTGGCAACGGGTGTATTTGGTCTTGATCTGGGTCTCGGAGAAGGTTTTGAAAGCGATGGGGAGGAGTTACCTCGATATAGTAGGGTGTGATGGTGTGATGGCGGCTGCGGCACGTAAAGCAACTATGAGTGCTTTCGCAATCACGCAGCTCATGCCCTCGTGCGAAGGAGATCAGACACAGCTGCTTTCTCTTTATATATGCCGACCGCTCGTTGTCCGTCATCTGGAAAAATCGTGCACATGTGCGGACAGGATGGTTTTGCTTTTTACAAAGGTCACATCCTTTAGGCTTGGGTGCCACCCTTGTCTCGTAAGAATTTATGGAGGATGCTTTCGACTGAGATTGACTCGAACCTGACGGTCGTACGACATCTATGGCTTCTAAGGTTCAGCGACGCTTTGTAAGGAATCCGATCAGCTCCTGCCACGTCAGAATCTCGGCCTTGTTGAGCGGGAACTGTTGCCACAAGGATAGCGTGAGCTTAGGGAGTTTTGAAGAGCACATGTACACCAAGAGGCAATATCCATTTTCGGCTTGAGTTCAGGACATTACTAACGCCGTGAGGCAACCCTGGATAGCTGACCTAGATTCCTGATAAGCAGACTGCAAATTGAAAAGTACTTTTAATTGGCTATTTACTAACAATCGCTTGTTTTCGAAACGCTCAGTTAGGTTAGCCCATTCTCTCTCTTGTTATCCTTCCTTTTTGCTATCACTTCCAACGTACATGCTAAAAAGTGGGTTTTTTTGGATCAGCATATGCTCACCTTTTTTATGTCGGAAATAGGAAACCTGGCCCACTTCAGGAACGAGGTGTCGACAAGAAAAAAGTCGTGGATCGGAACAAATAGAAATTAATGCACGGACCGTCCTAGTAACTTTGCGGAATTAAACCCAATAATACGGATTAGGAACAGTGTGTTACGTACGCCCTCCCCATACAAAGATTAACAATTGTCTTAAGTTGAGGGTAGGGGCCCTAATGATTAACCACACTCCGATTGATAAGGGCAAAACAGCAAAAACAATTCGACAACTCATGGGTGTCGCGTGGCCAGAACAGCGACCACTATCGGCCTGCTCGTAACCGTACTCCAGTAAAGTGGCAAAGTGCACAAGCCGGCCGATGACTCCTAAAATAAGGGAAATGGAGAAACAGTACCCACAGGTGGGAACACCTAGTTAATTCATCCAATATGGGGGCTAGCGAAAGCTCTAGTCCGGTATAAAAGACCCCAGCCAAATAGAGAAGTCAGACAGAAATTGTTCTGATCTCTCCCTGACAGTGGTCTAGAAGTACAACTCCCATCAACACAGACCACGACTGGAAGAAGGCTGGTGTCCAGAAGGATGTCTTGACCGTTTCCCTAGGATCAACTTTACCCAGGCGAAAGTCCTGATTACTGGTCCTGCGATCGACCACATTCTAGAGGAAGTCAACCTGCGAAATCCAGAAGGACGAAAATAACTAGTGAACCAGGTGTATGGCCTAAGGACCCCAAGATGGGTAGCAAAACGTCAAAAGTGGCCGGCAGCACCGCCAATGTGATTAACACAGTAGAGATCGTTGACCACCAAGATGATATTCAAGATGTCAACAAGACCATGAAGGTCATCGTTGGACTACTCCTGGGTATAGTGATCCTTAAGGTTGTTAAGATCTACAAGCGCTCTGTTCAGAGACGCCGCGACCAACATCGTGCCCTGGAGAAAGTGGTGACCCACATCGGAGCCTAAGCAGAGTAGTTACATTGAAGTGAAACAGCAAAAAGACAATAAAAACAAGGAAGAACGCTATAGTCGAGTACCTCGACTATCAGATACCTGTTACTCAGCTTAAGGGACTAAAGGGAAATGGAGATATGCAAGCAGCAAAGCGAGATTGAAATGCGCCACCTACCGGCGGTAGACAGATTTAAGCGTTATGGGCGTTAGAGTGGGCGTGGCAAACTTTTTTGGATCAATCGATAGGTACTGACGAGACCAATACATTTCAGTTAACATTTTTTATCTAGCATGAAAATTGTGGGCGCCACAGGTTTGGGCGGCTCGTGGGCGTTAGAGTGGGCGTGGCATATTCGCGTTAAAAACTTGCGCTGCGTACAAGGCTACGGAACCTAATCTGATATCCTTATCCCTAATTCCCTAATTCACTATCGTTGAGAGTTTCCGAAATATCCACGTTCAAACCTACGATTTTTAGAAGTCTGTGGGCGGTTGGTGGGCGTTATATTGGGCGTCGCAACCTTTTTTTTTCGGTCAATCGATAGGTGTTGATGAGAACAATACATTTCAGTTAAAATTGTTATTCTAGCATCTAAACTGTAGGAGCCACAGTTTTGGGCGGTGTGTTAACGTGGCACTGTTGTTAGTGTGTTGGTGTGGCACTCTGCTGAAACAAACTTGCGCTGCGCAGGAATCTCAGGAATCTGCATGCCTAATCCCAGTATTGTAGCTCTTATAGTTTCCGAGATATCAGCGTTCATACGGACAGACGGACATGGCTAGATCGACTCGGCTAGAGATCCTGATAAAGAATATATATACTCTATTATTATTATTACATACTTTCCGACGAATCTAGTATACCCTTTTACTCTACGAGTAACGGGTATAAAAATACAATTTTCCCTGTTTAAGTGATTAGGGTAGCTAGAATTAGACCAAGAAACAGAACTATAAGTAGATTGGAAGAATTCAGCAAATAAATCTGCAATTTCGGGATCCGTAGATGCCTCAATAGAGTTTAATCGTACAGATGATGGCAATGCTGAAGACTTCCGCTTAGCATTGACAAAGTTAAAAAACTGCCTCGGATCCTTTGAAAATTCAAATTTACATCGGTTAAAATACATGGAATAGCAATGACTGTTAAGTACATTAAAATTAGTACGAGCCACCACATATCTTGAAAAGTCGGATGGCCTACCCGATTTTTGTACTTTTTATAGAAGTTTGTTTTTAGGTTTCTAAGTCTATGCAACTGATTTGTAAACCAAGGAGGCCTGTCTAACCTAGGAGGAAAACTATCAGGAACACACTCACAGATAAAAGAGTTTAGGACACTTTAAAATAGTTTCGTAGCACTTTCAATATCCAAGCAATTATATAAATTTGTCCAGTTATATTGTGAAATCCAGTTGTAGAGTTTACTAAAGTCACATTTACGAAAGCATCTACTTTTAGTTGGAGAAAGAGAAGGAGAGAGGGTATCAACGCAGGGAAGACAATTTGTAAGTTCTAATGTGGGATGATACCGGTCTTCTGGGACAACTAGTGGGTCAATTCTAGGTATCGTGACTTCAGACGGATCTAAAGCAAATACAAGATCTAATTGTCTGTTTAGTGAATTACGTTTAAAGCTAACTTGCTGTAATGATAATTCCAACAGACCATCAACAAGGTCATGGTCAGATAAAGGGGTAGAGACAAGTGAGTCAGTGGAAGGGGACCAAGAAATGTCAGGGAGATTGAAATCACCCAAGACAATCAAAAGATCCCTTTCGAAACACTTTTTATTGCAGCCAAATGTTGCTCATAAATTGTTAGTCGGATCCAGGCGGAATATAAGAACAAGTTACATAAATAGAAAAAGATTTCAAAGAAACTTTAACACCAACGAATTCTATGTCATTGGGACTAAGAAAGTATATTCTCTCCGATGTTAAAGTAGAGGTAACGGCAATCAGCACCCAACCTCCCTACGAGGAGAGCGATCAGTTCTATACGTATTGAAATTTAAAATTTTTGGACAGAACTTCAGATTCTGATATCTCCGGTTTCAGCCAAGTCTCAGTAAAGGCCAGAATGTCTTCAGAAAAGGTAGAGAAGTCAGCATAAAGCTTAGGTAGCTTCATATTAAGTCCCCTAACATTTTGATAGGCCAAAAATAAACTAAGGTACTGTCGTGGAAGGCCTATTATTGGTTCTCCGTCTATTTGGAACAAATTCCTTAATGATCAATTTATCATTAAGCCAAAAACTTGTAGAATTTAGTACATTAAATACATCAGGAGGAGCAGATATTTTAGATGAGGATATCCTACGAACAGATGGAAATTTAAACTCCTCCACTGTGATGTTTTGAGATGGGAATTCTTGGTGTATAAATTCCAAGACATCTGAAGATGTGGTTTCAGGTGTTAAGCGAGACACAAATAATTGCTTCCTATAAGGAACAACCGAGTGGCTCTTTCTTCCGCCACCACCAATCTGAACATCTTTCGTCTGATTATCGAGACTAGGGAGTCCTATAGAGCTAACTTCACCTGTAGGCACAGAAAGCTTCGTAGTTTTTGACCCCTTAGGCTGACTAGCAGAAACAGGGACTCTTCCAGAGCATTTGGTACCTATGGGTACGTCAGTGAAGCTTAAGGTCCCCCAGCGCTAGTGGATGCCGACATAGCTGCCGTTACCGATCGGGTAAAAATATTCGAAGCTAAGTTGGGATTTGGAACTGATGCCTTTACTTCAACAGATTTTGAAGGAGCGGTCTTTTTGCGTTTAGGTGACCCTACTGACATTGTTTTATTATCAAGGTCTGCCTTAAACTCTTTGAAATCAGCAACTTCGCTCATAAGTTTAGCAAACAGTTTCATAAAACGATCATTGGTCAGCGCAGCATAGCCATCCAAATCACGGTCTATTTCAACGCATGAGGCACAAGTCCACGAAAAACCAACACGCAAATCAATATAGTCTTTTACTCTGCCAACAAGTCCAGTACATTTCTGATGTATGACTATGTTGCAGAGACGACAGTAAATAAAAACGTCATTAGGTGACGATCCAAGCTGACAATCTTTTTTTGAACAAGAAAAAGCCCTTTTTTTTAGTATTTTAGCTTAAGAAAAAAAAGTTATTTATAAAACCAAAAATCAAAAGAATTATAAATACCTCACTTAATTTGACACTGGGATCAAACAATAAAAATTTAGACACACAAGAACACAAAAGTATAAGAGCGCGTAGAGACTGCGAGAGCGAGAGAGCGCAACAGAGTGGCTGTCGACTGAGCGTGGCTTGCAAAACACAAAAAAAATATACACGACAATAGTTTAGACGACAAGAAACGGGAGAGAGATTACAAGAAACTTATGGGAAACAACAACAAAAGCTATTGAAACAAATGCACCACAGCGTACAGAAGTTACAATAACAAAATGCACAGGCTAAAGACAGAGTTAGGTTTTGTTAAAATAGCTACGATAAAATAGACAATTAAACATAAGCAGACGATTTAAAACACAAGCACGGCTGGTTATGTTGGACTAAGTCACACAGAAAGGCACCAGTATCACAGATATTAATGACAAATTGACAAAAATCACAGAGCACAAGACAAACATAACCGGTCACAAGCGACGCTAAATCGACTAAAAAAATCTGTTTGTGAATATTTGTTTTGGAAATTCTTTTTAAGTATTTGTTCCTAGGGATTTTGTATTTTTGCTGTCCTCTAGTATACCAAGAAAGCCTCTAGGAACCCCGTACCTTGGAATGGACTATGCTGTCAAGAGAATTTTTAATCGTTGAAAGAAAAGTTGAATAGTTAGTTTCAATGCAAGGGTTCGATAGCAAGGCACCCTAATTCAAGGATAGCAGGCAATCTCTTTGGGAACTCAAACTAGAGGGATCATATATATGTATTTAGGATTACAATCAATAAACGGCAAAAGGATGTAAAATTCGATGTTCAAGCACAAGGGTTTGTAATGTACAACAGAATTTGAAATTGTAAATTCAGCCAGAGTTACGTTAGAATGAACAATAGAAATCATGAAGATTAAATCAAGAAGCTTATGAAAATCATTGAAAATGTTATTAATTTGGGTAAGGCCCATACTAAAACAGTCATCAATGACAATTATTTCATGTGAATGATGCACATTTCCGGGCACCATAGCAGATGCTTGTGGGTCCCACGTCCAGAAAACAGAGCTGAGGTTGATGTCTCCTGCCACACATATGCCTGCCACACATATGAGATGTTGTCTAGGTGAGCCTGGTAAAGCCCAGAATCACTGCCAGGTGGAACAAAGGAAGCCACAATCGATATCTTCCCGGATGAGCCAGACACCGTCACCGTCAACTGGTCCAGAAGCGAGTCGTCATTAAGGAGTCGAATTACAGTGCAACAGAATTTACGGCTAACAGCCACGATGACACCACCTCCTCTGTCGCTCTGGATTATGCCGAAGTCTCTATCTTTACGAAAAACTTGGAATAACTTAGGATCGAAGAATTCATTAGAACTAAAGTTAGAGTTTAGCCAAGTCTCAACCACTATGATAATGTCATAGTCCCTGTTAGAAGTATTCATTAAGACAGACTGCGTTTTAGTTTTCATGCCGGATATATTTTATAAGTATATTTTCAGGCCATTATTTCCTGAATAATGGCTGTTTGAATTTACTGCAGACAAGCCCTTAGCAGGTTGCCAGTCAGCGCATATTGTTGAAGAGGAATTCTCAACATCCAAATTAGATGTCGGTCTTGCATGATCATAAGTACTATTAAGTACCTTGGGCAACGAATCCGTACGTATTTTTATAGGCAGGTTGAGATCGTCGTTCCAAGCAATAATAATGCAATCGAATTGGAAATATGTAAATGATTTTCTTACGGACGCATGCGAGTTCTATGACGGCCATCAAATAAGCGCAGAAGAAACTCCATCAATATAGAGAGGGGGTGAAGAGCGCAGTGAAGAGTGTATCCGATTACTAATATAAGAGAGCGCTATCCCAAGAGACGCTGAGCTCATTAGTATCAGAATCCGAAAATAGCAGTATCCGATGTTGATTTAACTCCAGCGGCGAATATGTACATATTTTCATATATTACATATTTTCGATAAGCGCATTCCATCCTAATGTAAGGGCATGCGACGAAACGGCAGAAAGCGAAGAGGGAGCAAGAGTAGGCAGAGTGCGGCGAGCGATATCGTGAAAAGCAAACAGCGAGTGCAGGAGCGCAGAATGATAAACAGAGAGCGCCAATCCAGAGAGAGCGCAGTATGGGAGAGTAACTATTGTAAATTGCGAGCATAAGCAACGCAAAAGAAACAGCAGAATCTAAAGCAGCGCTCGATGAACTGTTTCTCTTAAGTCGAAACTGAGATTTATGACATCTGGTCCAGAAAATAAATGGGTACCGGTGAAAAAAGCTGACCGCTGATGTTGTTGGGCCGAATAAAGCAGTAAACCGAAACGAAGAGCAGTAGGATCCGAGAACAGGGCGATAGTGACGTCTATGTCAGTAACGTCGACTTTTGGGGGTATTCTGATTCACCATTCGAAGGAGTCGAAGTTCGCAACGGTCCTCCTTCTAAGAAATATATAACTACACCTAGAATACACTATAAATATTATAAGTAATTAAATACGGCTTAGATATAATGTAAAATATTATTATAAGTTAGGTTTAAGGCTGCAAGCCACACACGATAGTTAATAAAACTATAACCACCACCGAGACTCGCATCGCTAGCGTGGAAGGCTTACCTCACACCGAAACACACACACCAGCACAGAAACGAGAAATTCACCAGGAAAAGCGGTCACATGAGCAAGCCTCGCATAAGAGCGAACTAGAGAGCGCACGATCGCGTTAGAAATCAACCCTCGAAAACTGGCACGCGCCCATGAAAGAGAGCGAGAGGGAGCGATGCCGAAACTTCGAGAAGCCAAGAAAACAGAACGGCGAGATGTTTCGCAAAACGAAACTCGTCCAAGTTCTTTGAAAGAGGTCGATTGGCACGGACGAAGAATTTTTGTGCGTGAAGAGTGGGCGATTGCCACTCCCGGGCAAGTGACAAAGCGAGGAGCAAAGAAAAGCGCTCAACGAGCCCAGGTCGACTGACACCTGCAGGATACCCGCCCCACCTGAAGGCGACGAAAAAAACACCCAGGACACCCGCCCCACCTGAAGGCGAGGAGACCCAGTCGTCGAGTGACGACTGACGCTGAGAAGGAGAAGCAGAGGATTTGGGAGTAGTTGTGCCGGCCCAGGACCAGCAGCGGAGCACCAACTCTCCCACGCGGTTGCGTGTGTGTGTGTGCGAGAGCGAGACGGGTGAGGGCCAAATCAGTGAGACCGCAACAAGTGGCCAGCGAGGCAAGTCCGTCCAAAAGGCTGTGTGTGTATTTTGAAATCTCGGCAGGCCTCGATGCGGTATCGCTTGGTAAAAACAGGCTAGATCAGCCATAACCCTTGTTAAAGAAAACCTAACACATGTAACGGTAATGGGAATGAGAAATTCGCACAAAACCTAACCTCAAAATTAAATTAAATTTTAGAAATTAAAAGTTTAGAAATACACTATATTTTCTTGCCCACACCTGAGCCGGCCCAAAAATGCCCTCCAACGTTAATAACTATATTTATTTAACAAGATGTTTTGTCCGAGGTCAGGATCAGCCGGCCGCATAGCTTGGCCCGACAGCGAATGCTGGCGGATTTCCATGTAAGGCAGCCACATGCCCTAGAATTGCAAGGCGTGTCCCCTAATCAATTCGCTCTCGGTCCCCTCATGGCGAGTGCCGCGAGTCAGACCCAGTACGCGCTACCGCTGACCCCCTTCGCGCTTTGTTGATATCCAAATCAAAACTGTGTTCTACTCAGTAACCCGGTGGCTGACACCCTCCATATCACGTCAGCCCACCGCTCATCGAAGACCCTAATCCCAATCTTTATAAATTTGTCTGTAAAGAGATCCTGGCGTGACCGAGCTTCACCCCAGCCTAAGAAACTACTTCACAGTCTGGCGCCCGAGCAGGGACTTGGGGCTTACGAATTTTAGATGATTATATGGCCTAAAGACCCATCTGGTTATACCCGTTACTCGTAGAGTAAAAGGGTATACTAGATTCGTCGGAAAGTATGTAACAGGCAGATGGAAGCGTTTCCGACCCCATAAAGTATATATATTCTTGATCAGGATCAATAGCCGAGTCGATCTAGCCATGTCCGTCTGTCCGGATGAACGCTGAGATCTTGGAAACTATGAGAGCTGGGCTATTGAGATTTGGCGTGCAGATTCCTGAGCTTCTTACGCAGTTTGTTTCAGTAGAGTGCCACGCCCACTCTTACGCCCACAAACCGCCCAAAACTGTGGCTCCTACAGTTTTGATGCTAGAATAAAAATTTTAACTGAAATGTATTGTTCTCATCAATACCTATCGATTGAAAAAAAGCTTGCCACGCCCACTTAATCGCCCACAAACCGCCCCCAAACTTCAAAAAATGGTAAATATGAGCTTTGTACGCAGCGCAATTTTGTTACGCGAATACGCCACGCCCACTCTAACGCAAACAAACCGCCCAAGCCTGTGGCGCCCACAATTTTCATGCTAGATACAAAATTTTAACGGAACTGTATTGGTCTCGTCAATACCTATCGATTGACCCAAAAAAAAATTTGCCAAGCCCACCCTAACGCCCATAGGTGGCGCATTTCAGTCTTGCTTTGCTGCTTGCCTATCTCCATTTCCCTTTGGTCCCTTTAGCTGAGTAACGGGTATCTGATAGTCGAGGCACTTGTTTTTTTTGTTTTTGGGTACAGCCATATACAAGGTGAGTTCCAAAGTAAACAGGACTTTTTGAATCTAGCACCCTCTAGTGGCGCCATCTATATGTCAACTGGTGCGTTAGAATCTGCTATCGTTTATCGACCTCCAGTAAAAATTTCATGACATTTCATCTATTGGAAGTGAGGTTATTGCGTTTTAAGTATCAGTATGTTTTTGTCATCGGTGCGAAAATCAGCTTCGAACAAAGAGCAAACATTAAATTTTGTTTTAGAATTGGTAAAACCTTTACCGAAACGTTTCAATTGATGAAACAAGTTTATGGCGATGATTGCCTATCCCGTAGCAGAGTGCACGAGTGGCTTCAACGAGCCGAAACCCAAAAAATCGCGAAGATGGAAGTTGGCGTTTGTTTCACGATAATGCGCCGTCTCATCGATCGACGCTTGTGTCCGACTATTTGACCAAAAATCACATTTTAATCATCAACCACTCCTCGTATTCACCTGATATTGCACCGTGCAACTTCTACCTTTTCGGAAAAATGCATTTGCCAATGAAAGGGAAGCGTTATGCAGACGTAGAGGCCATTCAAAAGGCTTGCACCGGCATACTGGCGGCCATACCGGGCAACGAGCTAAAACACTCGTTCGACATGCTTTTGGACCGTGCAAAACGCTGTATTAAAGCAGAAGGAGACTATTTTGAATAAAATAAATTGATTTTGCCGGAAAAACTATTTGTTCTGTCTTTTTTTTAAAAGTCCTGTTTACTTTGGAACTCACCTTGTAAGAGCGAATTTTTTTTGAAAAGTGGGTATGCAAGGAGAGGAATAAATATCGAGGGACATGGAAATCTAGAACCAGAATCAACAAATATATATATATAGACACACACAGGCGGGAGAACTTATATAAGTATACCCAAATCAAGACCAAACATTACCTAAAACGAGAGGTTGTCAGAGGTAACAGATCACGTGGCCAGCAGATCACGTGAGTCACATACAGACAAAAGCAAAACAAGCAGAGCGAAGAGAGAGAGAGCGGGCCCTCTATAGGTGAACCAATCAGGCCGCGAGATTTTAAAAGCACAAGGTAGGGAGAAGCTAGTTCATACTCCCCACAGCGCAGCCATCTTGTTTTTCACTCTCGTCGTCGTCTCTCTCACATCCACAGCAAACGACTACAAGTACAGTCATCGGAATCATAGCAAGAGAATCTAAAAGCCCCCGTCGCCGAGTCAACACATTTTCCTCAGAGTTTTTTTCCACTACGTCAAGTTTTCTACATCGCCGTCGAGAAAAATTTAAATCGTCGTCTTACGCCTTATTGTGGTTGCCATCGTTTCGCTGGGTATTTATTAACCTGTTAGCAACTTTTTTTTTTTAACTTTTTGAGCTTCGTTTGACCCTCGTTAAAATTTTGCCGCCGCATCAAAAATCTTTTTTTTCTTGTTCTTCGTTTGATTATTTTCCGCAAACATGGGTGCACGTTGGATTTCGAATCTCAGAAAGCGAGAATTGGAGGCAATTCTGAAGGAGTTTGCCTTGGACGGAACAGGAAGCGTGGAGGAGATGAGGAGCCGGTTGGCAGCCTTTAATAATCGTGACGATCACGTCTTGGAGATAGCCAAGCGTCTTTAGGAATGCGAATCGGAAATATTGGCCGCGCTCAGCGAGCGGAAGCAACGGACGCCGTGTCCAAACCCTGCGGGTCCGACGCAACTCCATGTCCCAACACTTGGATGCGCCAGCCCCGCTGAGACAGTTGTCGACATGGAAGTCAACACTGCCAAGCGGGATATTTCTCCCAGAAAGCCGGAAATGACGGCGGCAACTCTAGCAGAAAAGTTGAGAAACTGGGGGATCACCTTCGACGGGACAACGGACCCGATCTCGTTTATCCAGCACCTCGAGGAACGAGCCACGGCTTACGAAGTCAACGTTGAGAAGATGCCGCAGGCCATCCCTGGTCTTTTGACAGACACTGCCGAACACTGGTTCAGGACAAGCCAGCTACTGGGAGAATCCTGGAAAATCTTCAAGAAGGCATTTCTTGACTTTTTCCAGCCACCGAGGTATTTTCAGAGGCTCGAGGATGAGATCCGCCCCATGCACCAGCGACAAGGAGAAACATTTAAGCAATATCTTGTAAACATTCGATTGATGATGCACAGAGCGGGAAATAATCCGGAACAGGAGATAGAATGGATTTATGAAAATCTACAGCCGGACTATCAGCTGTTTACCAGGAGACATGAATTCACAACGCTGGAGCAACTGACCGCCTTGGCGGTAAATTATGAAGTCACCCGCGAGCGCCACCAACGGGATCGCTAAGATACAGCACGACCACCCCGACGAACACCCACACCGACCGCCGAGGTCCCGGAAATAGTTCCTCGGGTGGGGAACGTGTCAATAATGCCAAACTTCAGACTAGCCTGCAGGAATTGTGCGCAGGCTGGGCATTTTTCACACGAGTGTCGCAATCCCAGAGTTCTCTTTTGCTGGGAGTGTGGTCGCCGAGGAATACGAACCAAAGAGTGTTGCCGTCGTAGTCATCCGGGAAACGAGAGGAGTCTTCGTCCCCTCGGGGAGTGGCCGGAGACTGCCAGGAGGAATCCCCGGAGTTAAACGATATTTTACAAGTCCAGGCGAGCAGAATCATCGCACAAGTGCAAATTGAGGGTCGAGTATTTAATGCAACCATAGACACCGGAGCCAGCAGAAGTTTCGTGAGCGAAAGAGTCGTTCAACTCGTGGGCACACCACATAACGTACGTGGCCGAAGGCTCACGCAAGGAAATAACCAAGTCACTGGTGGCAAAAGTCCAGTTGGACCAACGTTGGGTCACATTTCCACTCTTGGTTTTACCCTCAATCATGGAAGATGTGCTGTTGGGCATGGACTTTCTCTGCGGCGTGTCCGCCACCCTCCAATGTGGTCGCGTTTCGCTACAACTTAACCCTCTTCTCGTAGCCAGCGCCAAGATTGATTCAGTTCTGTCCCCTCTTCTGATAAATGAGTTTCTTCAGAACAAATCGACCGTCGTCCCAGAACCACAAAGCAACGAACCAGAGCGCAGGATGCAAGCTGCCCCGACAAGCAGTATTCTAGGGCCCAGAGAGGACACAGCCGTTCGAAATAATCCATTTCGACGGAATCAGAATTCTGTATCGACAGAGCCAGCTGAGGAATTGCGATTGCCTTCCCCAGCCAGACCAGCGTATACGCCTGACGCTGGAGGAGCATAAGCAGTAATCAAGGAGACCCCAGGGCTGGAAGACTTAGAACCCTGGATGCACAAATTTCTACAGGAGGAATTGGCCAAATTCGATGGACTGACCGGAGTGTCACATATCGCCGAACACTCGATCACAATGCGGGATGATAAGCCCATCAAACAGAGGTATTTTCCCAAGAATCCCGCAATGCAGAAGATTATTGATGAGCAGATCGACGATTTGTTACGCAACGATTGCATAGATCCTTCTCGGAGCCCCCATAGCGCCCCTATTGTACTCGTGAGCAAGAAATCCGGAGAGATAAGATTATGTGTTGATTTTCGGCAACTGAATGCTCATTCAATCCCCGATGCGTACCCGCTGCCCAGGATAACTCACATTCTGGAGCGGCTGCGCCACGGAAAGTACATCTCAACTCTTGACCTGAAGAGCGGATATTGGCAAATCCCCATGGCCAGGACGAGTCTCGAGGGAACTGCATTTACAGTTCCACGAAGGGGATTGTATCACTGGAAAGTCATGCCGTTTGGCCTCCATTCAGCACCAGCCACATTCCAGCGGGCGCTCGACAGCGTAATAGGACTCGACATGGAGCCCAACGCGTTTGCGTACCTAGATGATAAAATCATCATCAGACGCACTCTAGAAGAGCATGTGCAACATCTTCAAGAGGTATTCCCACGGCTACGAAAAGCGAACCTTCGCCTCAGTGCAGTTTCTTTAAGCGCAGCCTGGTATACCTGGGGCACGTCATCAGCGAGGAAGGAATCCACACCGATCCCGACAAGATTTCGGCAGTACGGCAACTGAGTCCGACCACCTCATGCAAGGAACTACGAAGATGTCTGAGTATCGCGTCATGGTACAGGAGATTTGTACCCAACTTTACCAGCATCGTGCAACCCATGTCTCTGTTGCTGAAGAAAGGAAAGAAATGGCAATGGCAACAGGATCAACAAGACGCGTTCGAAGTATTGAAACGGAAGCTCACGGAGGCACCTGTGATCGCCTGTCCGGACTTTAATGAAAAGTTTGTCTTACAAACAGACGCCAGCGACATAGGGCTAGGAGCTGTCCTAACCCAGAATATCCAGCGAGAGGAACGCGTCATCGCATTCGCTAGCAAACGCCTCATCGTCGCTGAAGAGAATTATTCAGCCACTGAGAAGGAATGCCTGGCCATTATATGGGCCATAAGGAAGCTTAGGTGTTACCTAGAAGGGTATCGATTTGAGGTGATAAAGGACCATCTCGCATTAAAGTGGCTCAACTCAATCGATAATCCCACCGTCCGAATCGCACGCTGGGCGTTAGAGCTGCAACAGTATCAGTTTGACGTCATCCAGGAGGATGGGCCTGGGTGCACATGGTATCAGCGAATGCTAAAACTCGTTCAGGACAAGCCTGAAGATTTCCCGGATTACGTGAGCGAGAACCAACAGTTATATCGGCACATCGGATCCCGACCCTTCGATGAAGACTCCGTGCCATGGAAACTGTGTGTGACCAAGGAACATCGTCAGCGAGTGCTGTCAGAATGCCATGACCAGCCAACGGCTGGACATCTCGGAATCAGAAAGACAACAGCCCGGATCGCCCAGAGGTATTACTGGCCGGGACTATTTCGTGATGTAGCCAGGTATGTTCGCAAGTGCGACACTTGTCAACGGTTCAAGGTAAGCCAAAACAAGCCAGCGGGTAAGATGTTTACCAGGCAAATCAGTGAGCCCTCTGACACTGTCTGCGCCGACTTCATTGGACCCCTTCCGCGGTCTAAGAGAGGGAATAGTATGCTGCTCGTATTTTTCGACGCCTTTTCAAAATGGGTTGAGTTAGTTCCCCTAAAAAAAGCTACTTCGGCGCAACTTGAGAAATCCTTTCGGGAGAGGATTTTAAATCACTTTGGGATTCCCCGTACCTTTGCTTGCAACAACGGGACCCAATTTACAAGTCGGTCTTCAAAGCTTTCTGCAAACAGGCGGGAATGGAGATCCAGTATACGGCACCATATTCTCCGCAGCAGAACCCGACAGAGCGGGCAAATCGCACCATTAAAACTATGGTCGCCCAGTAAATCGAGGATAAGCAGACGACGTGGGACGAACTGCTTCCCGGCCTGAACCTGGCTATAAACAGCAGCGTTTTTGACTCCACCGGATTTACCACCGGATACAAGGCAGAGAGCCAAGACTCCCAGGGGCCTTGTACGACGAAGTCACTCCGGGATCATGTTCCGAGATCACCCGCCGCAAAAGCGGAGTTGCTGCGCGACGAGCTTAAGGTGGTCCAAGCAAACACCCAGCGAGCTTCGATGAAGCAGCGAAAAACACTACGACCTCAGACGGCGCGCTTGGAGACCAACTTTGGGATCGCTGTTCTTTGCAAAGCAGCATCACTTGTCCAAGGCGGCGGAAACCTTTGCTGCAAAGTTAGCACCCAAGTACGAGGGGCCGTACAAGTTGGTCAAATTCATTTCGGCCACGATCGTGCGTTTGCAGCACACACGAACTAAACGACGCAGGACAGCATCGCTCGGAGACCTGAAGGAAGCAGTCGACGATCCGGAGACCCAGAGTCCGGTACCGGTAGAACAGGACAGCCCAGACGAAGCCAAGACGACAGAGCAGGTTTAGTGGTCGGGTGACCCTAAACTCCAACGCAGAAACGATGCCGCACCGCGGCCTCATCGTAGAGAAAAATAAAACAAGCCAGCGGTCGAGTGACGGCCAAAAACCCTGGCCGAGGCAAGAGCCAATCCACACAGACCACTGTGACAGGAGCCAATTTTGAGTCAGTGGGGGCCACTTGCTGGACGGTGCGCTTTCCCAACGTCCCCACTCCCCTAAGGGGAAACTCAATGCTTCCAGTGCCCACCGTAGCTTAGCCCCTCTAACTACAAACTAACCAAAACTAAAACGGTAGCCCCCTTTCACAAACTGAAAACTAATAAAAGGATATTTTCCCCAACAGATATGGCATCGGGCGACTTCCCCGATTGGAGGCACCTGGTGAGGTGCGTGGAGGAGGCCATTGGGCCGTGCCCTGGCCAGTACATGGAGCTAGGTGACCACGCCGCCACACTGGAGGAAGCCACCCGACATGGCCAAGACGCAGCCAGCCCGGACCACACCATGGAGCCGGACGAGACCCCAGTCGTAGACGTGCAGGTCGACCGACCCAGCGCAGTCCTGGAAAGACTAGACCCAAACGGGGTCGTACTCGAGTACGAGGATGAGAAGGGCAGCGTGTCGGTGACTACAGCGCCGACACCCCCCTTGGAGACGATCGAGCTCTCCGATGAGGAGGCTTCAGTGGCATCCCCGCGGCTTACCACATGCGACGATGTAGAAGAGGTGCACCCCAAGATCCCGGGCTCCATCGACCCGTCCGTATCCGAGGACGAGGCGATGGCAAGAGAGGCGAGCGGCATGAAGTTAGGCCCGCAGCAGCAGATCCGTGCACTACCACGTCTCGACAACAACCGCGCCGACCTGGCCACCGAGGGGCAGATATGGGTGCGTAACCCCCTTTGCCCATGGCGCAAAGCCGACGACCGGGAGTAGCGTTCAACTCGAATCCTACCGGTTCTCAAGTCGCCACTCGGTATGCTGGTCGTAGAGGTCGTGAACTTCTAGCGATGCTCTGCGCTATGCTCGTCGTACTGGCGTGGGTTCTTTCTACTTTCGCTATACCACGACATGAAACAAGAAAATAAGTGCACTATCTGAAACTATTAAGATGTACCTAAATCGTTGTAATCGGCTGTACCCACTGCTTAGTTACGCCAAGAGGAACAGATCTCCAACCGAGCAATGGTTAGGGAGCCTTAGACGTTGTTAGCCCCCTATTCTTTACCCACCCTTCCATGGTAGCCTTGACATCTATTAGATTACCCTTCATCTGACATCAGATTATATTCTAATACCCTTCAAACATTATGTAACTCCGGTGACGATCCATAAAAAAAAAGAATTTACACGATCATTTCGTGGCGTTATATAAAGAATTCATAGTTTCCATTTATTTCATAAGTTGCGCGTAAACTTATTCGCTCTAATATACATTTCAAAGGTCGTTCTATATAATCTAAGCACAGGCTGGTGCCGTTTACTTATTGGCTATACTCCAAGATTTATATCCCTAATAAATTATATACATATATATGGCAAATCATTGCAAATTTAATGCGGTACGTAATTCAAGTTAATTAGGTAAATCCTTATTTATATATTTACGCCAGAGGTTTTAGGTATCGCGGAATTCGCATCGACAATAATTAAGGCTCAAACATATTCATACAATATTCATTAAGGGTTACTCACAATCGGTACTTTATGGGAAAATCCATCGAAGCGTTCGTTGGGCCCAATGAACATGAACATGATGTATATGTATATGTGTGATGTTTACAACATTAACTTCGATGCACTTCCCGTTAACATAAGAAGCTTTTTACCTAATGGACGAATTTAAAACTATCGTTAGGAATTTCATACAAGTAAATTTATGCAAAAAAAAACTACTCAAATACAGCGAATAGAAAAAAAAAATAAAAAAGCTACGGAAAGTTACCGCCGCTGAGCATACAACAGCCGAATCGCATCTAGCAACGCCGTGCGGCCGATGTCTCCTGTTACTTAGGCCTCATGCCCTAGTGGCGTTGAGGTAGCGGGGTATCTACCCGACTACACATATAGTCTCTGACGTGTACGTGTTGACTAGGTCTGCGTTGCTTAATTGTTCATGAAGGCGCCTCCGCTGCCGGTATGTAAGCCAAGATGCGGGCGCTGGACGGCTGATCCGACCTCCATGGCCAAGTCGAAGAATATTCCCTTCTGACTGGTTATTAATACGCTCGGCAGAAAATTGCCGGCAACCGACCAGGGTCCTAAAAGCCACCCCCCGCTCCGCAGTCGTTCGACGATATCAGCGCCAGCATACACTGTGCGGCAGGGACTTAGCGCCTGTTAAGAGATCGATTGCGGGAGGGTGGGTTCTAAAACAAAACTACTCGCACTATTCACTTTAGCTAATACTGTACAGGTTGCACCTTGCCGCACTCTGGTACCGTTTGTCGGTCAGTTTTTCACGTGGACTTGTTTGACTTGACTATGGGTTTTGGGCGCACGTCTGCTGGCCTTAGCGAGAAAAACTCAAGTGTTCGAGCTGTGCACAGAAGTTGGCCTACGTGGCTGACTTCGCTTCCAGGAAGCTAAGTAGGGAGCGCAGAGACGGAAAATAACGGCGTTATGGCGTGAGATTTTCCGTCGTCTCGTCGCTCACACTGATTTTCGCCAGATGTTCAGTCGCCGCGGCGCAGATCGTGCGAGCGATATGGCAGACGTACAGTAAAGATAGACGGTCCAGTAAATTCGGGAATTATGCCGCTATTTACGTTTTATACATGCGAGCGAGGAACAACTTACAGCCAAAAATTTAACCCTTATGCGTGCGTGCATGCATTGTACCCTACACGGGCTAAGCGACAGGAGGACACCCGAACCTGGGTGGAGGCCCTGAGTGCCACACTGGACCCGCCACCAGATGGTGAGATGCCGGCCCTCGTTCCGATCAACACCACGGAAGAGGATGAGGTGATGGAGCTAGTCCTGCCCGCCACACCTCCGCCCGTTGTCAATTAAAAGGTCGAGCTTCCGCGCACGTTCACGAGCTGGGCCGCGGAAATGGAGTGGGAAGACCGGCTTCGCGAGCGGGAACGGCAGCAGCCGCCCCTGTATCAACGGGGCCAGCGCTACCAACGAAGCCACCAGCCAAGGAGGACAACGACGCTAAAGGACGCAACCAGTATCCACCGCCCGACGAAGATTAGGTGTTGCCGCCGCGGCACTGGCGTGTTCACGTGAACGGGAGGCGAATTCCCCGCTCCCTCGTCGAGCACGTTCACCCACAAGAGGGCACACGACGTAGAGTGGATCGGAAGTTCCTCTTCCATGCCGGAGGAGAGGAATTCCGGGTCCACATTAACAAGAGGGACGAGATCGCCATCTTGTCACGTCCCACAAAGAAGGAGGGGAATGTGAGGAGTCGATTAACTCCACAAAAATAGTCACACACTTTCCAGCCTGGCGTCCTTGTTAACAAACATGAACATAAATATATATAACTACACCTAGAATACACTATAAATATTATAAGTAATTTAATAAGGCTTAGATATAATGTAAAATATTATTATAAAGTGCCTGGAAAATAATATTAGTTCATAAAGTTCGTCAGTCGTCAGTCCACACTGCCCCACAAGCACACATTCGTGTGCCAATGGTTCATCGCGGGCCGCGCAATACGATCCACTGTTGTCAAGGTTGTCCGTCAAAAGTTATTTCATTGTTCTTGACCTACTCCACTTCTCGCGTCAGCACACCCCCCTTAATAAAGCTTTAGCACACCATGATTTCGAATACTTTTTCACATTACAAATTTATTAAATAATATTTAGGGCGGCGTGTGCCGGTGTCGAGTAACATAATATTGGCTAATTCATATGGGGATTAAATTAATTGACAATTATTTTATTATCGGATAGTATCGACTTTACCACCTGTGAAGGTGCACACATCAGCAAAATGCTGACTATTCACGACTACAAACGTCGCTCAGAGGGCTCTTGCAATTGTACATACAATTACAAGGCTGATACTCGCCGCTGAAAAATAAACATTTAATTATTATGTATGAAAAATGGAAAAAATGGATAAATAAGAAAAGTATATCTAAATGATTATATATATGAAATAATTATTATATATGGATATTATTACATGAATTTCCAACAGATTAATTCTTGGTCTTAACTAAGAAAGTATTAACATTGCCCAAAAATAAATTCTTATCTAGACGGGAGAGGACAATGACCGTTGGAACGGTAGAGATAACAATTGCCTTTTCGGTCTTATTAAAGTGGGCAAGTGGTGAAAAATCTAGACGGAAGGTCTCAATATATAGGTACTCCAATTCATTCACTGTTATTGGTAAGTTTGCTTTTACAAACAAGCATAGAATTCTTACGTTAAATTGTGGATCATTGTCTTAGTCTATAATTTTTGCTAAAGCTTCTGAATTAATCATGGTGCACGGATATATATGTATTTATAAGAAAGTAACCGTGTTCCGACGAACTTACCCTCCTTTTGATCCTGGGCGATGAGATCTCGACGCTCCGGACCCTGGGCTTTGGGAGATTTTATAATTGGTTAATATATACATACGTGCAAGATTGGATGGTGGTTTACAAAAACATAACACAAAAACAAGGAAGAACGCTATAGTCGAGTACCTCGACTATCAGATACCCGTTACTCAGCTAAAGGGACCAAAGGAAAATGGAGATATGCAAGCAGCAAATGCGCCACCTACCGGCGGTAGACAGATTTAAGCGTTGTGGGCATTAGAGTGGGCGTGGCAAAGTTTTTTTTTAAATCAATCGATAGGTATTGACGAGACCAATACATTTCAGTTTAAATTTTGTATCTACCATGAAAATTGTGGGCGCCACAGACTTGGGCGGTTTGTGGGCGTTGGAGTGGGCGTGGCATATTCGCGTAATAAACTTGCGCTGCGCTCAAGCCTACGGAATCTAAATCTGAAATCTCGTTTCTCTATCTTTGATATTTTCCGAGATATCCGCGTTCATATTTACGATTTTTTGAAGTTTGTGGGCGGTTTGTGGGCGTTAAAGTGGGCGTGGCAAACTTTTTTTTAGGTCAGTCGGTAGGTATTGATGAGAACAATACATTTCAGTTAAAATTTTTGTTCTAGGATCAAAACTGTAGGAGCCACAGTTTTGGGCGGTTTGTGGGCGTTAGAGTGGGCGTGGCACTCTTTTGAAACAAACTTGCGCTGCGCAGGAATCTCAGCAATCTGCATGCCTAATCCCAGTATTGTAGCTCTTATAGTTTCCAAGATCTCAGCGTTCATACGGACAGACGGACAGACGGACAGACGGACAGACGGACAGACGGACAGACGGACAGACGGACAGACGGACAGACGGACAGACGGACAGACGGACATGGCTAGATCGACTCGGCTAGTGATCCTGATCAAGAATATATATACTTTATGGGGTCGGAAACGCTTCCTTCTGCCTGTTACATACTTTCCGACGAATCTAGTATACCCTTTTACTCTACGAGTAACGGGTATAATAATAGAATAATATATACAAAAATCAGAAGTGAGTAAAAGCTAAAAAGTTGAGAATAAAATGGCTGAGTGTGCCATAACCATGGTTTTTGACCAGGGGCTACTCAGCTGAAAAGTGAAAAGTTGAACAAAAAGGTTTCCCATTTCCCAAAGAAGAATAAGTATATTTTATATTATATTTATTTATTATATATTTATTTACGTATTAGTTACAATCTTAACTTAAGGTTTTCTTAAAATAAGTACAATGTCTTCCCGCGCCAGGATTCCTAGGCGCCGGCTTCTTCTTGCCAATTTTCTGGCGAGGCGGTTCATGTGCCGCCCCACCCTCTGTTGACTCTCCTGAATCCTGACTATCTGTCTTTGAGTCCGTACAAGTTGCTTCTGTACTTGGAGCAACTGACTACGGTCATTTTCCTGGTTTCGGGTCCTTTGCCCGATCTCCTGCTCTATCGTCTCTCGTTCTTGAGGCGCCGAAAGGAGTTGTATCCAGCGCTGCTGGATACACTTCTCATCGATGTGGATACTGTGGAAGAGCCCACTCATCCACTCCGTCAGGACCGTCAGATAGGAGGCCCTGCTCTCGTATTCCTTCTTAAGCCTCCTAAGCTGGTGAGCAGCTTGGATAGCGTGTTCATAGGTGCTGAACGTGTTCATAGTGTCTGAATAATTTTCTGTCCCCGGTTGTGGCTCTTATAGCGGAATCAGGGTAGTTCTGATTACGTGTTCACCTCATCAGGTGATCGGGACCTTCTATCAACTCGTGCTATCCCACAGTTCTAAGTTTGTCGCCTTCTGGAGTTGTCGGATTACGTTCGGAGGTTCAGGCGACATACAGGTCTTTAGCATGGAATACCCCGACACTTTTCCCCACTGCATTGCCCAGCTCATATAGCGCTTTGCCCTTACGCTGGAGTACAGCACAGCGAATTCGATTCGGGCCAAGCCTGGCATTATATCCGTCAGCTTTGTTACTCTGCTTGTAGTTTTTCCTATAGACGACTTGTCCTACGGAAAACTCTACAAGCTTGCTACGGGTGTTATATGCCTTTTCCGCGCGTTCATGAGTTCGGTTTAGTCCTTGGGTCACTTTTTGTCGGATAAGTTCCATTTTGTCTGGGAGACTTATCTGTGGATCTCCTGCCTGTATTCCCCCCAGTTTTCGTAGAATCGGATAAGCTGTTCCATGGGTAACCATCCGCGTTCCGAACATGGCGTATTATGGTTCCATGCCTATTGATTCGTGTAGGCCATTCCTAAGGGCACACTCTATTCGACTTAGTTGGGTATCCCAATTTCGCTGATCGGTGGCAATTGTTGCTCGCAAAATTTGAAGTACAGATCGGTTTACCCTCTCAGCCGCGTTCGCTTGCGGGGAGTAAAGTCCAGTCTTTACGTGCCGAATACCATAACGGGTCATTAGCTCGCCAAAAATTTGAGACACTCTCAAGGAATTTGATGACTTCTGCAGCTACTGCATGTCTCATCGGCTGCAGCCAGACAAACTTGGAGAAATGGTCTAGACATACAAAAATCACCAAGTTTCCAGCTTAAGTCCTCGGGTACGGTCCCATACAGTCGATGAACAAACTTTGGCCAGCCCGCTCCGTAACCCGCTGTTCTCCCATGGGTGGTCGGTCATTTTTGTTGGCGGTCTTGGTGATCTTACAGACCTCGCATTCCTTCACTACTTTTTGGACATCTACAGCCATGCCTGGCCAATAGTAATACTGTCTCAGTTTGGCTAGCGATTTGTGCAACCCCCCATGCCCTGCGGTTATGGCATGATGTGCTCTCCAGACTAAATCAGGACGCAGCTCGGCGGGAACCCAGAGCTTCCATGCTCGGGCTTCATCCACAGCGTCATTTAGGCAGAATCCCATCCGTTTATATACATAGCCTTCTGATGTTTGAAGGTCTGGACTTTTACCGAAATTTTCGTCCACCGCCTGCACTAGGTTGACATAATCCGATGACTGGAACGCTGTCGAATCGAGGTTGATGTGTATGTCCAGTTCTTCCGCCCCAGCCTTCTGTAGCTCGTCCATATGAACTCGTGAGAGAGCATCTGGGACTACATTTAGTGACCCTTTCCTGTGTTCTATGGTGAAGTCAAATGCTTGTAGCTTCAAACTCCATCGCGCAAGCCTGCCTGATAAGTCTTTCTGACTCATCAGCCATTTCAGACTAGCGTGGTCAGTGATCACTTTGAAGGGCATCCCATCTACGTAGGCACGGAATTTGGTAATGCTGAGGATAGCGGCATAGCACTCCAACTCGGTTATGCTGTAATTCTGCTGTGCTTTGTTCAATTTGGCTGACATATAGGCGATTGGATGTTCTCCGCCCTCGTCATCGGTTTGGAACAAAACTCCCCCCACTCCAGTGGTCGAGGCATCACATTGGATGGTAAATGGTTTCTTAAAATCCGGGGTGACGAGTACAGGTGCTGTTGCCATGCTGTTTTTTAAAAGTTCAAACGCCTTGATTGCCTCTTCTGACAATTCAAATTTCTTTATGCTGTCTTTCTTCAAACAGTCGTGAAGCGGTGCCGCTGTCTGGGCATAGTTTTGGATGAACCTCCTGTACCAGCCTGTCATTCCCAGGAACCTCCGCATCTGTTTGGCGGAGCTAGGCTGGGGAAATTCCTGTATCGATTGTATTTCCGCGTCATCCGTTCGGATGCATCCTCCCCCAACTACATATCCTAAATATCTTGCCTGGCTGTAGCAAAACTTGCTCTTGTCTACATTTATCGTTAGCTCTGCCCGCTGTAAGAAGGTACTGACCTGGCTCAACATATCCATGTGGGCTTCAAATGTAGGTGAACAGACCAGTCATCCAGATACACAAATACATTCTCGCGTAGTCGGCACATTGGCTGCGCGGCATTGCACAAGCCGAACGGCATGACTGTAAACTGATACAGTGGCCTGCCGGGCACTGTAAACGCGGTTTTCTCTCTACTTTTGGTTTCGAGAGGTATTTGCCAAAAGGCGTCTTTTAAGTCAATTGCAGAAATGTAATACGTTTCCTGTAGTCGACTCAACAGACCCTCAATATGTGGTAGTGGATACGCATCTTTGATTGTCCGGGAATTTACTTTACGCGCATCGAGGCATAGGCGATTTTTCGGCCGTTTTTGCACCAGAGTTACTGGTGAACTCCAGCTGCTATTGCTCTCCTCGATCACGCCTAGACCTAACATGCGATCTAGCTCGGCGTACATCAGCTTCTGTTTAGCTGGGGATATTGGGTAATGACGCTGTTTGATTGGTAGGTCCTCGTTGGTCACTTCAATTACATGTTGCTCTAAGCTCGTCTTTCCTAATCCCTTTTCTAGACAAGAGGGATATGTGTCTATCACTTGCTGCAGCTTACAATGTTGTTCTGAGGTAAGCTGATGTGGGGTACAGGCGGTCTCGGGCTTGAGCGTGTTGTTCATGTCTAGGTCGCCGGTCATAAGGTCGAAATCCGGTGTTGTTTCAACGGCGGCAACCTCGCGTCTACCTTTACCGAGGAAGGTGAGGCCGAATGTATCCCAGAAATAAATTCCAAAATAAAATCGTTGTGTCAGACCTGGCACTATCAAAAACTCTAGGTCCTTGGTTTCTCCTTCCCATTCCACAGGTAACGTTATGGCTTGGGTCTCACCACCGCTTGCTGTGCGTACGCATTCTTCGCTTAGCTTTCTTATCGGCCGCGTCCGGTTTTTCAAGAAATCGTGTGCTCCTCTGCCAATACAGTTCGCACTGGCGCCTCTGTCCAGTAATGCGAGTATCTCTTCTCCATCGACCTTCGTTTTGGCAAAGAAACGGTTGTCATTGTGCACGCTCACCACCGTGTCCACCACTTTTTGCTTGAGCCGGCGATAGTCTGCTCGGGCATCATATAATTTAAGTATTTTCCGTGTTGTTCGTGTCTCGCTGTCTGCATCTTCCGAGCCATTGAAGATACGTTCTCGAGCAAGTTCGTACTCCTTCTCTCGTTGTTCTAGGCTCTTATGGGGGGAGATTTGGTTGGGCTTCGATGTTTTTACCGGAAAGGGTAGGTCCTGGTCCGCCCGGCTATCCCGGTCTTGCCTGACGGACTCCGCGCAAAAGCCGCTTGGTTAGCATCTGCATCCGTCCCGACTTTCTCGCAGAACCTGCAAGTGGCATCGTGGAATTTGATCGGGCAGGATTCTTCCTTCGAAGGATGCTTCCTGTAGAAGTCTGCTCCTTTGCCACACTTATAACACACCAGCGCGTGTAATGGGCCTCGGCATCCGTGTCCATCCTCGTAACGCCCTCGCGTATCTTTCCGCTGCCGGTTGAATTCTTCCACCGTGACCGCGTCCGGCAAGTCCTCCAGTGTCTGGAATTCCTCTATTTCGTTGACTGCAGCTCGGCTGCGCAGGTTTCTTCCAGTACTTCTCAACCAGCGATCCACTCTGAGACCCTCTCTTTTGAGCTTCGCTAATGAGGTTATTGGGGATGTTAGTTGCAATCCCCCCATCTGGGAGTTCATGTTGTCCTTTAAGAGCTCAACGAATTCATCTTCAGCGATTTTGTGCTTGAGCTTGAAATGCAAGTTATGCATATCCGAGACATAATCGCTAAAGGTTTCGTGTGGCCCTTGCTTCCTTTCCATTAGTTCCTTGACTTTCATAAGGTCACTCCCGGTAGTGGAAAATGTCCGTCTCATTTCTTGGGTCAATGAGTAGTAGTCAAAGTCGTAGTCTTCGGCCTTGTCCTCCATTAACTGCCAATACCATTTCGTGGCTGCACCTGCCAACAGAAGATTGAACTCACGAAAGACTTGTTGTCTAATCTGACGTCTTTTGGTCTTGGTTCCTGAAATGATGAGCTCCGATCGAGCTCTGGATGCACTTGGTGACTCGTCTCCCTCTCGTTTGTTCTGGACTGCCTGTGGGACGGGGTGTCCATCCGCCTGGGTGTTCTTAACCGGTGCATCTGGCTATTGAGCATGTCCTGTGTTACCGGTTCCAGAGGCGGAGTCTCTTGGTATCTCAAAAAGCTGTCCGTTGGATTCGGAACAGTTCGGGGCGGCGAAGGCAGTCCCTTCTGTTCGGGTCTCCTGGATATCGGAGACTGCAATTCTGTTATCTGTGCCTTCAGTGCTTCTATCTGGGCACTCATTCCACGCTGCATTTCGTTGCTCTGCCTCAAGAGCTCCATGAATCTTTGTTCACGTCGCTCGGCAGCCTCTAAGTTGTCCTCCTCGTGCCTCTGAAATTGGGGAAGCATACTTGATCTTCCTTTCGGCGGTCCTAGGGGTAGATTCTCCCCACCGGCGGCTCCGTCCATTTCAGTATATTGGTCCAAATTGTTTTCTTCGGACAGGGTATCTACCTGTCCTGGCTGATTCTGTGCGAGCTCCCACGGCTCTTTTTCAGATGAGTCTCCTAGCCTTGGCGCGCTCACACTCCGGGGTTGGTGATTGTCTCCGCGCGTTGTTGCTCGGGTCACTCTTCCGGTGCTGGGTTGGATTAAGACTCTCTTCTTGGTCCCCTTCATTTATATGATTGGACCTTCTTTAAAGGCCTCCGCTTTCTTTTTATAGATTGTCACTTTGTGCGGATTAATACACGCACTAAAATTTGTCTTCACTTTTTTGCGTTTTGGTATAAAAGGTTCACCTGATTCTTTTCAAAACACCCGGTCAGCGACGTATACGCTGAATAAGTCGACAATAAAAATGTTTATAAACTGGGGGTGCTTCTCTCTGCTTCTCAAGTTTCTCTTCGGTCAAGAACCGTCCGATATTTAAGCCCCAAACAAACAACAAAATAAATTTCCCTAACTAGTGGTGTTAGCCGCTTCTACACAACGCGGTTCCGCTAAGCTAACATGCCCTTACTTTCCCTTTTTTAGACATCCCAAATGTTCCAAACGGAATGGCTGTGTCTAGATAAGAAATCTGTCAAAAAACCCCCTCCCCCCAGTCGTCGGAAAACAAGTTGTTTGACCGATCATTCTCGGGCTCCACAACTGTCTCCTATTTCTCTGGACTCGAACCAAGCAAACGACCTGACCAACTAGCCTAATACGTTGTGGGGCGTCGGCCAGAGAAACTAAAAATCGTCCACCGCCCAAATATGTCAAGGGAAACAGCAAAGACTCGAACCAAGCAAACGACCGGACCAATGCCTAGTACGTTGTAGGGCGTCGGCTTTGCGTTTCCTGTCAGTTCCCCCACCCCCATTCTGTCCTTGATCGACAAACGAACAGTAGACCCGCACCGCAACTGCTAAATGCGTTACCGTAATGCTTGCGCTTCTGCTCTTTCTGGACTCGAACCAATTCAAACGACCGGGCAAATGCCTAGTACGTCGTGTGGCGTCGGCCAGAAATCACCTATAAATTGTATTTACGTTAATTTTAACAAATAGTCGTTCAGCACGTAGTTATAGGTATAGTATTATAAAAAGGATAACTCATAGTTCTTGGTTTAAGGAAGTTCTGGTAAATTTGACCATGAACAAAACAGAGAATTTCTAAGGTTAAAAACATTTCAAAGTCAGGCCTCTATTCTGCGACAAAGTCTGATTGAGCGGCCGCTCAACACTGACAGTCACAGAAGTTACAGTTACTAGCTCGACAAATAAGTAAGTACGCGTACATTTAAAATTATTTAATCTCCCTGCTCTATAAAACAGTCAAATTACCTATGGCAAAAAAAGATGAAAGCTTTGCCATACTTAGGTGCATCCAGGAAAATAATATTAGTTCATAAAGTTCGTCAGTCGTCAGTCCACACTGCCCCACAAGCTTAGCTGTAGCTCGATCGCAATACGATCGGGCTGTGTTTTGGCCATATTCCCTCCCCTTCACCCATTCGTGTGCCAATGGATCATCGCGGGCCGCGCAATGCGATCCCCTATTGTCAAGGTTGTCCGTCAAAAGTTATGTCATTGCACACCATGATTTCGAATACGTTTTCACATTACAAATTTATTAAATAATATTTATGTCGGCGTATTCCGGGATTGAGTAACATATAATTGGCTAATTCATATGGGCACTATATTAATTGACAAATATTTGTTAGCGGAGAGTATCGACTTTGCCACCTGTGAAGGTGCACACATCAGCAAAATGCTGACTATTCCCCACTAAAAACGTCGCTCAGAGGGCTCTTGCAATTGTCATACAATTACAAGGCTGATACTCGCTGCTGAAAAATTAAAATTTAATTATTATGTATAAAAAAGGTATAAAAAGAAAAGTATATCTAAATGATTATATATATGAAACAATTATAATATGTGGATATTACATATTATTACATGTATTCCTAACAGATTAATTCTTTGTCTTAACTAGGAAAGTATTAACGTGGCCCAAAAACAAATTCTTATCCAGACGGGAGAGAACAATGACCGTTGGAACGGTGGAGATAATGATAGCTTTTTGTGTCTTATTGCAGTGGACAAGTGGTGAAAAATCTAGACGGAAGGTCTCAATATATAAGTATTCTAATTCACTCACTGTTATTGGCAGTTTGGCTTTGGATAACAAGTATAAAATTCTAACGTTAAATTGTGGATCGGTGTCTATTGTTTTTGCTAAAGCTTCAGATGTAATCATGGCGCACGGATATATATATGTATGTATAAGAAAAAGAGCCGTGTTCCGACAAACTTACCCTCTTTTTAATCCTGGGCGATGAGATCTCGACGCTCCGGATCCTGGGCTTTGGGAGATTTTAGAATTGGTTTATACATATATATATACGTTCAAGACTTGATGACGGTTTACAAAAACAAAACACAAAAATTAAGTTACACAAAAAAATAACACTATCGCTGTATAGATATGTATTTATGTATGCATCGTATGAGAGTTCCACTGCGGCACACGTCAGTTCCAATGCTCGGGCTGGGGCTGGTCGGTGCAGCTCCAATTTCTTGTTCAACGTATGTATTTGGGGGTTCTGCTTACACTTGCATTCAGCATGTACTCGCAAATTGCTTGTAAATGTTTTTGGCGATTGAATGCAGTTTATTCGCCTTCTATTGTTATACCCGCTACTCGTAGAGTAAAAGGGTATACTAGATTCGTCGGAAAGTATGTAACAGGCAGAAGGAAGCGTTTCCGACCCGATAAAGTATATATATTCTTGATCAGGATCACTAGCCGAGCCGATCTAGCCATGTCCGTCTGTCCGTCTGTCTGTCTGTCCGGATGAATGCTGAGATCTCGGAAACTATAAGAGCTAGGCTATTAAGATTTGGCATTAAATTTCTAAGCTTCTTACGCAGCGCAAATTTGTTTCAACAGAGTGCCACGCCCACTGTAACGCCCACAAACCGACCAAAACTGTGGTTCCTACAGTTTTGATGCTAGAATAAAAATTTTAACTGAAATGTGTTGTTCTCATCAATACCTATCGATTGACCAGAAAAAAAGTTTGCCACGCCCACTTTAACGCCCACAAACCGCCCACAAACTTCAAAAAATCGTAAATATGAACATGAATATCTCGGAAACTATCAAAGATAGAAATTTGGGATCTCAGTTTTAGATTTCTTAGCCTTTTACGCAGCGCAAGTTTGTCACGCGTATATGCCACGCCCACTCTTACGCCCACAAACCGCCCACAATTTGCATGCTAGATACAAAATTTTAACTGAAATTTATTGGTCTCGTCAATACCTATCGGTTGATCAAAAAAAAGTTTGCCACGCCCACTCAAACGCCCATAACGCTTAAATCTGTCTTCCACCGGTAGGTGGCGCATTTTAATCTCGCTTTGCTGCTAGCATATCTCCATTTCCCTTTGGTCCCTTTAGCTGAGTAACGGGTATCTGATAGTCGAGGTATTCGACCATAGCGTTCTTCCTTGTTTTTATTGTCTTTTTGCTGTTTCACTTCACTGCAACTACTCTGCTTTGGCTCCGATGTGGGTCACCACTTTCTCCAGGGCATGATGTTGGTCGCGGTGTCTCTGAACAGAGCGCTTGTAGATCTTAACAACCTTAAGGATCACTATACCCAGGAGTAGTCCAACGATGACCTTCATGGTCTTGTTGACCTCTTGAATATCATCTTGGTGGTCAACGATCTCTACTGTGTTAATCACATTGGCGGTGCTGCCGGCCACTTTTGACGTTTTGCTACCCATCTTGGGGTCCTTAGGCCATATACCTGGTTCACTAGTTATTTTCGTCCTTCAGGATTTGGCAGGTTGACTTCCTCCAGACTGTGGTCGATCGCAGGACCGGTTATCGGGACTTTCTCCTGGGTGAGGTTGATCCTAGGGAAACGTCAAGACATCCTTCTGGACACCAGCTTTCTTCCAGTCGTGGTCTGTGTCGATGGGAGTTGTACTTCTATACCACCGCCAGGGAGAGATCAGAACAATTTTTGTCTGACTCTTTATTTGGCTGGGGTCTTTTATACCGGACTAAAGCTTTCGCTAGCCCCCCATATTGGATGAATTAACTAGGTGTTCCCACCTAGGGGTACTGTTTCTCCATTTCCCCTATTTTAGGAGTCAATGGCCGGCTGGTGCACTTTGCCACCTTACTGGAGTACGGTTACGAGCAGGTCGATCGTGGTCGTTGTTCTGGCCACGCGACACCCATAAGTTGTCGAATTGTTTTTGCTGTTTTGCTTTTATCAATCGGAGTGTGGTTAGTCATTACGGCCCCTACCCTCAACTTAAGGCAGTTGTTTTTCCGGGGTTAATCTTGGTATGGGGGAGGGCGTACGTAACAGGCTCGAAGTGATCGATGCGGCTTCGCATGGAATGACTTCGCAAAAGAAATCTTCGTACGGCCATCTCTTTAGATCTCCTTCTTCTCCTTTATTCTTTTCTTAGGCACCCATTTACGTGTGGCTTCGACCCACTACATTAACCCAGTCTCAGATGAGCTAGTCGGGCTTATTACTTTATTGTTTTATTATTGTACTTGTTTATTTTATTATTATATATGTTGAAAAAGAGAAGCTTTCCGGCCTCGCACGGAAACATACATACATACATATTTATACCTGTAAATAAAAACATGGCTCATAATAAAATATATAATATAGCTTTAATGAAAAATAATAGAAAAATATATACAAAAATCAGAAGTGAGTAAAAGCTAAAAAGTTGAGAATAAAATGGCTGAGTGTGCCATAACCATGGTTTTTGACCAGGGGCTACTCAGCTGAAAAGTGAAAAGTTGTAACGAACTGATTTTTATGGTCTGCTCGCTACGAGATTCGTGCGGCTAGCTCAGTATATTGTGTGTTCGTCCCACCAAATTTATATTAACGTGACCGCACAGTAGCTCAGTGAGAAAGCACAGAATTCACGGGTTCGTATTGGGTTTATTGTGGGTATATTATTACAAGTGTCTTAGTCGCTTGGTTGGTCTTGACTCGTTGCTTGTGACCCTCGGTACGTCCGATGGTCCTGATTGACTCGACGACCTCTCGCCTTTGAAGACTCGGTGCTCCAGTCCTGTAGCTCTCTGAAGATACTCGCAGCTCCCTGAAGATCCTCGCAGCTCCCTGAAGATACTCGCAGCTCCCTGAAGACGCTCGCTGCTTCCTGAAGACGCTCGCTCGCTGATCGCTTCGCACGCGTGACTTGGTGACTGCTGGTAACGACTCGGACTCGCGAGGGGGTCAGCAGTACGGGCTTAGGGAAGCGTCACCGTTCTCAGACTAGGGTGAACAGAAGCTGCGCTCTCCAGGATCGCTCCTTTCGACACACCGCCGCCTGTCCCTTGCTCTGTCCCGGATGGTCCCACTGGGGTTTCTGCTCAGCCCGCGCGGACAGTCCAGGCGGTAACGCCAGGAAGCTGCCTCGCGCTTTACTTCGCTTCCACGCCTAGTGTAAACGAACGTTCCACCCTAGCCTCACCCTTTTGCTTTTGGTCCTGGACGTTTCCGCGTGGCTTTTGGTACTCGGGGTTCGGGCACGCCGCTCCGGGACCTCGCAAGTCGAATCTGTAGGGCTCTCCTGGACAATTCCACTCGAGACCGTACCGATCGACCGCTCTCCCTTCTGGCTTGTTATATTTGGGGTTCGGGCACGCCGCTCCGGGACCTCGCAAGTCCAATCTGTAGGGCTCTCCTGGACAATTCCACTCGAGACCGTACCGATCGACCGCTCTCCCTTCTGGCTGGTTATACTCTCTCCAGGCGTAACGTAAGTTAAACGACCGCCCTGACCTAGCCGTGTGACGCCCTCTGGATCTCAGCTACCTGCGTCTCAATTCGGAGATTCCTGGTATCCCAATCCCGAACGTCTCGACGTAGCAATCTTGCTCCTTGTAGGCTCCCACGGCGTTGTTTCCCTGGCGACTCGACTTGCTGTTGCTCCCTTGTAGATTATCGGGTTGTTTGATTGTTCACTTTGGTATCTGATTGATCTTGACGGTTTGACTCCTTGTGATCGACTGATCCAGCTGCCAGCGCTCTGCGGCCTTATATAGGGCCTCCGGGAACCGTTATTTCCCTTTTGCGCACGGCCCGCTGGATCTCTCCACTCTGGGTCCAAAGTCCGTGCGTCCTGGATGACCCACTTGTCGTTCCCGTACCGCTTCCAATCGATGCTCCGCCCACTGCTGCCCTCCCGCTGATTCTCGTGATGCTTGTGGCACGCCTGTGTGCCGCTCCACCGCCGAGATGTGGCACTTCCTCTCCCGGTCCAAAGTTCACGGGAGAGTCCAAAGTCCGATGGAGTCCCGTTACCCGCTTTTGCACACGGCACTCTTGCCTTGCCCGCGAAGTCTCCACTCTCTCTCGATCTCCATCCTCGGTCTCCAAACTCTCTCGCTCTCCTTCATTGGTCTCCAAACTCTCTCGCTCTCCTTCGTTGGTCTCCAAACTCTCTCGCTCTCCTCGCCGCGCCGTTACTACGCGAATTCGCCGCGTATCTGGCAAGCGGCCGGCCATCTGCTGCTGTTTCTATTTGTGGGGAGTTATTCAACTCTTCACATTCCCCCCTTACTTCGGGAAACAATTTAAACTTGTTCCTACTCTCCGGCGTTTTCTTGTTTATCCTAGCCTTCGAGTCCTTGTGATTCCCGCGGCGCTCCCTCGTTGCTCCCTCGATGCTCCCACGACGCTTTTAACTCCGTTTAGTTTCTACAGCGCTGGTCATCCTCCTCGTTGCAACTTGAATCTCCCGCGCCGATATCTTTCCTGACTCCACTGGGACATCGATACTCGTGTGCTATCGATCCCCAGCTCGCTGCTCATCGCTGCGTTCTACTCCTTTCATTTGCTTCCTCCGCCTGGTCACACCATTCGTGTGTGATCGATGTGCGATATCGATATCGACGGTGCGGCGTTGCCACCTGCTCGTTGCGATACTTCCACCTTTGGCCGATATTACCATTTGACGTGTACCCATCGATCGCACTTTCATCTAGTGCCAATCGATCGCCTATCGAGGCGCCCCCTTCCCTGGCTCATGGTGATTTTGCAACTTTCTAGGTAAGTTTTCGCATTTCCTCACTCCTTTCTATTTCATCCTTTCTCTCTCCACACGACCTCTCTCGCCTCTCGTCTCTCTCTCTCGCCCTTCAATCGTCCTCAGCCGGCTGGGCCTGGCTTTCGCTGGCAACACTCGAACGCTGGTGCGGAGAGGACTTCGCATTTGCTTCGCTGCAGGTAAGTATTTTGGTGTCGCTTGGCTGCTTCCTGTATTAACCCAATATTGATTTCAGGACACTGAAGCTGCCATGTATGCCCCTTACTTCTGGCCCCTGTTTCAGCCGCGTTTCCCGTTCCATGTCGGTTTTTCTTTTCTTTTTTTTTTAAACTCTGTTTTTTTTTCGGTTTATTTAAATTTTTTTATTTTTGCTCCTCGAACACTCTCGTGCCCGCCAGCCCCAACCGGACGCGGAACGCGCGCCCCTCTCTCCACACGCGCACGCTGCGCCTGCCGCCCAGGATGCGAGCCTCCTGCACCACCGGTGCCTCCGCGATCCCTTCGGGCCACTCCGGCTCCGCGATCTCTCGCCATCGCTGGTCCTCCGGCGCCGACACCGTCCGCGACAACTTCGGCCGGGTCACCACCTCGGACACTTCGGGCGCCGAGTGCTGCCGCTTGAGCGGAGGACGGCCGTTTTCCACGGGCTCAGGCCACACCCAGGGTCCTCGCTCCAGAGGCTCCGCGGATATTGCGCTCCCGGTAGGCGTTGGCGTCGTCGGTCCGGTGCTCGGCGTCGGTGGTGCCCATTGCTCCGGTCTGCCACGGGTCCTGGGGTCCAGCGGGCTCACCCGTGGACCACACTCTTCCCAGATCCGGGGTTCTTCCGTCGCCGCCGTCTCCTCCGCGGGCCCCTCCGGCCAGGTCCAGACGACCGTCTGCTGGCGCCACCTCACCCCTTCGGCCACGAACGTCCGGGTACTGTGGCTCACGTGGGCCGCCGGGATGTCTGTCCGGATGTGTTGCTGCTGCGGTGGTGGCTGCTGCTGCGGTGGTGGCTGCTGCTGCGATGGTGGCTGCTGCTGCGGTGGCTGCTGCTGCGGTGGCTGCTGCTGCTGCGGTGGCTGCTGCTGCGGTGGTGACTGCTGCTGCGGTGGCTGCTGCTGCTGCGGTGGTGGCTGCTGCTGCGGTGGCTGCTGCTGCTGCGGTGGCTGCTGCTGCTGCGGTGGCTGCTGCTGCGGTGGTGGCTGCTGCTGCTGCGGTGGTGGCTGCTGCTGCGGTGGCTGCTGCTGCTGCGGTGGCTGCTGCTGCGGTGGCTGCTGCTGCGGTGGCTGCTGCTGCTGCGGTGGCTGCTGCTGCTGCGGTGGCTGCTGCTGCGGTGGCGGCTGCTGCTCGTGCCTCGGCGTGGGCGGTCGTGCGGGCGTCCACCTTGGTGACCCCTCGTATCGCGGTGTGGGCGGGATTTCGGGCAGCCACCGCGGAGGCGAGGGTGCCCAATCGTCTGCCACTTCTTGCGGCGGGGTGCCGGGTTCGGGCGCATACCTCGGCGTAGGTGGGTACCCCGGGTTTTCCCACAGCCGCGTCTCCTCCTCCTCGGCCATCCGTAGTTGGGCCTGCCACTCCGGCGACTCCTCCATCTCCTTCAACCGCCGCTCCTCGTTTCGCCCTCGCGCCTCGCACTTGCGCCGGAACTCCCACGTAGCCGCTACCACGGCCTCGGCATGGCTAACGGGAGCCGTCTGGTCCTGGGGCGGTTCTCCACTGGCCCACTCCACCTGCGCCGCGCCAGTCGGTATGCGTCCGTCGGCCCGGTTGAACGCCTTGCGAAGCCGCCATCGCCGTTGCTCCACCCGCGGGTCCTCCACCAATTCGACGTCGCTGTCGGAGCTGATCACCGGATCGGGGACGCCCCGCCCGGAGATCCGCCGCGAGGTTCGGGTAGGCCGGGCTGCCGACCATCCTTGCCCCGGGCTGGATCCTCCGGACGGCTGGTGGGCCTCCATCATCCTGCGCGCTTCGCTTCTTGTCACCCGTGTGCTCATGATGCTTGTTGATTTTTGATTGTGCAGCTGGAGCCTGGGCTCCCTTTAAATACACCTCGGTTCCGAGCCTTCCTCTTTGCTCGATCCCGCTATTTCCATCGGCCTCTCCTTCTTACTACCCAGATCTACGGTACAGCTCTCTGCTCTGTGCCGTCTTCCCTCTTCCTTCGGCAGACTTTAGATGCGTGTTTTTTTCTTTTCCTCCGATCAGTCCCAATCGAGACCTTAGACGCTCTGGTTCGCTCCCTTTGTGTTCTTAACGTTCTCCTGATGTCCTTTATGTGTTTCATTGCGCCTTTGTAGATGACCTGTAGTATCCTTGGAGGTATCCTTGGAATTTGTTCGTAGTATCCTTTGGGAATCCTTGCAGGTATCCTTGGACTCTTTCCGTAGTACCCTTTGGGAATCCTTGGACGTATCCTTTGACTCCTTTCGTAGTATCCTTTGGGCATCCTTGGAGGTATCCTTGGAATCCTTTCGTAATACCCTTTGTTCATCCTTGGAGGTATCCTTGGTATCCTTGTACTCCTCTCGTAGTATCCTTTGGGCACCCTTGGAGGTATCCTTGGGATCCTTTCGTAGTGTCCTTTGGTCATCCTTGGAGGTATCCTTGGACTCCTTTCGTAATATCCTTTGGGCATCCTTGGAGGTATCCTTGGGATCCTTTCGTAGTGTCATTTGGTCATCCTTGGAGGTATCCTTGGACACCCTTCGTAGTATCCTTTGGGCATCCTTGGAGGTATCCTTGGACACCCTTCGTAGTATCCTTTGGGCATCATTGGAGGTATCCTTGGGATCCTTTCGTAGTGTCCTTTGGTCATCCTTGGAGGTATCCTTGGACCCCCTTCGTAGTATCCTTTGGGCATCCTTGGAGGTATCCTTGGACACCCTTTGTAGTATCCTTTGGGCATCCTTGGAGGTACCCTTGGGATCTTTTCGTAGTGTCCTTTGGTCATCCTTTAATGTTGTTTTGCATCTGTTGTGTCTGCTTGCTGTAGCCGCTCACCTGTGTTTTCCGTTTGTTGCTGTTTCAGCTCGCTTACGTGGATGGTCCGCTCTTTCTTTGTGTTTATGTGTCTTATTTTGCAGATTACTGGTGACGCAAAACCTATGACTTGGTAAGGTCCGTCGTATCTTGGGGCCAATTTTGCTGCGAACCCCTCGGCCGCTTTTGATAAATGGTGTTCCTTGGCCCACACGACGTCACCCACCTTTGGCGTCCATTGCCTCCTCCTTAGGTTATAATGCCTAGCCTGGTCCTGGGATGCTTTCTCCAGGTTCCGCCTTACAATCTCGAAGATTTCCCTGAGTTTGTTAGCATTCTCTTCCGGGGTCTCTGTCGGTCGTCCGGTCCCTACGGTTTCTCTGTCGTATAGGGCGCTCGGTAGTCTTGGTTCTCTGCCTTGGGTAATGAACGACGGTGTGTAACCTGTGGATTCTGAAACGCTCGTGTTTACTGCCAGCATGATTTCTGGCCATTTTTCGTCCCAGTCTCTTTGGTTCTGCCCTGCGAACTGCGCAATCATTGTTTTCACCGTCCTATTGGCTCTCTCAGTCGGGTTCTCCTGTGGGGTGTATGGAGCTGTGAACTGTTGCCTGGCTCCCATTTCGGCCAGGAAACTCTTGAAGGTTTTGCTGGTAAACTGGACTCCGTTGTCCGTTATGACTATTTTGGGGACCCCATACCTCGCGATTATGCGTTCTTTAAAAGCTTTCTTTAGGGATTCGGCCGTCGCGCTTCGCAGCGGCACCAACTCAGTCCACTTGGAGAACCTGTCTATCAATACCAGCAGCATTTGGTTGCCGTGTTTCGAACGCGGCAGGGGTCCGACGAAGTCCGCACATACCGTAGCCCATGGTTCCTCTGGCACCTGCGTAAGCATTTTCCCAGCCATTTGCATCTGATTCGGCTTGAACCTCATGCATGTCTCGCATACTCGCACGTGGGCTCGGGCGTCTCTGTGCATTCCTGGCCAGTAGTACCGGGCTGCCAGACGTGCTATTGTCTTTCGGCTTCCTACATGGCCAGCCGCCGGTGAGTCGTGGTTCTCCTTCAGCACCGTTTCCCGTAGAGCTTTCGGGACGCACATCTTCCATGTTGCAACATCTTCGCTGCCCGCTCTATGAGGTATATTCCTGTACAGGGTGTTACCCTCCATCACGTAGTCTGGATACTTTTGCGGCTGGGTCCTTATCTTTTCGCGCATTTCCAGAATCCAGCTGCATGCTGCAGAAGCTTCCGCCGCCGACGTCTCCTTGATCCCTCGAAGCGTTTCCGGCAGTGGCTGCCTTGACAAAGCGTCTGCCACCACGTTGAGTTGCCCTTTCCTGTACGCTATTTCGAAGTCGTACTGCTGCAACTCCAGGGCCCATCTGGCGATCCTCCCTGAAGGGCTCTCTATGCTGTTGAGCCACTTCAGTGCCATGTGGTCGGTTACTACTTTAAAGTGGTAACCTTCCAGATACGGCTTGAGCTTTCGGATTGCCCAGACGATTGCCAAGCACTCCTTCTCGGTTGTTGAGTAATTCTTCTCAGCGCCGTTGAGCGTTCGGCTTGAGTAAGAGATTACCTTTTCGCCTCGTTCAGTTTCCTGGGTCAAGATTGCCCCGATGCCGTAGTCGCTTGCGTCAGTTTGCAAGATTAATGGTTTGTCGAAGTCCGGGCATGCCAGTACGGGGTCTGCGACGAGTCTTGCCTTCACCTCTTCGAACGCCGTCTGATGTTCCTGTGTCCACACCCATTTATTTCCCTTGCGTAGCAGATCGTTGAGAGGTTTGACTATTTTTGCGAAGTCAGGTACAAACCGGCGGTACCATGATGCTACACCCAGGTACTGTCGGAGCTCTCTTACTGTCGATGGTGGTTCTAGTTCGGCGATGGCTGCTACCTTTTCCGGATCCGTGCCTATTCCTTCGCTAGTCACTCGATGACCGAGATATAACAGCTCTTTCTTGAAAAATTGACACTTCTCCGGGTTTAATCTCAGATTTGCCTCCTTTAGTCGTCGGAAAACTTCCTTTAGGTTGGCCTTATGTTCTTCCAGCGAGCGCCCGATCACTATGATGTCGTCCTGGTAAGCAAATGCGTGCGGCGACATTTCTGGGCCGATCACCCGGTCTAGCACCCGTTGAAAAGTCGCAGACGCCGAATGAAGTCCGAATGGCATTACTTTCCATTGGAATAAACCTTTCCCCGGCACTGTAAATGCCGTATACTGCCTGCTGTCCGCTTTCAGTGGGATTTGCCAGTACCCATCCTTTAGGTCCAAGCTGCTGATGTACCGTGCTTCCCTCAGTTGGTCGAGAATATAATTTATTCGGGGCATCGGGTAGGCATCCTTTACGGATTTGGCGTTTATTTGCCTAAAGTCGACGCACAGTCTCCATTTGCCCGTCTTTTTTCTAACCATCACGATGGGAGAACTGTATGGGCTTGTTGAGTGTTCTATGTATCCCATTTGGAGAAGCTCGTCCACCTTCGCATTGATCTCCCCTTGAACTTTCGGATTCTTGGGATAGTATCGCTGCTTTATTGGTTTGTCGTCTTTCATCGTGATCTGATGCTCTGCCATGTTTGATGTTCCCTTCATGCTGCTGAAAGTTGATAGCTCTGCCTCCAGGAATTTCGTCGTGTCGTCATCTTCGCTTGCCCGTTGTACGACTGCCACCGACAACTTTTCCTCGAGCCATCCCTTGTGACGATTCCTGGCCGGTATTATCACTTCGTGTCCAGCGCACTTAATTTCGGTACCGACTTGTGTTAGAAAATTCCATCCCAACACCAATGAATCCACTACTCCTGGTAGTATCAGCAGGCTCATGCTCAGTCGCTTGTTCCCGAACGCAATTTCCACCTCCAGCTGCTCATTGATTCCGCCACATCTTCCGTCTGCCAACCTAACTTGCCGTCGTATCCTCGTAATCTTTCCGAGGGCAGCCAGGTCGTCCGCCAGCTCCTTGCTTATAAAGCTTGCTGTTGCCCCGGTGTCGATTGTGGCCTTGTATGTGCCCCCACCAATCGTCACCGCTGCGGACAACTGCTGCTCCTCCTCGATCAGCTTTCCCGTTAGTTTGGAGAGGTAGCATCTTGCGACCCCCGCTCGCCTCTCTGCGGCTGAGATCGCTGGGCATTTCCCGCCTGCTGGCAGCATTCAACGCTCCTGACGCCTACTCTCCCGCACACCCAGCAGAACAACAGGCGTTGGTGCCGACATCCCCGCGCCCAGTGTCCATGACCGCCGCACTTTCGGCAGGCCTCCTGGGGGTCTGTGATGTGTGTCGTTTCACGAGGCCTTTGTGTTGTACTTGGTGGCCTCCAAACATTGTTTGCTGGTTGCATCTGTTGCTGTTGTGGTGGTGTCCATTGGCCTCCGCGTGGTGCTCCTGTTGCCTGCTGCCGTGGTACTCGGTTAGGTGGCGACCATTGGTCGTTTCCCCGCGTCTCCTGGATTCCTGTCTCTTCGCATCTTCTGCATGTTACCTGCGCTGGCGATGACGACTTGTTCTTCGAGAATTTGTTTTCTTGCGCGAACGCTTCCCGCTCCTTTTCGAGTTCTTCATACTCGTCAGCTAATATCATCAGCGTGTCCAGGTCCGACACTTTATATGCCCTTAGGAAGATCCTTAGACTGGGGGTGCAGTTCTCCTTGATGATTCTTAGGGTCTCTATAGTGGAGTAATTAAGTGGCCTCACCATCGTCTGCATGTCGATCATGTAGTCTTTGAACGACTCGCTGAAGCCCTGCTTCCGTTGCCTGACCTGATCCGCCAGCCTGGTGAAGAAGTCTCTCGGTAGAAAGTATGTGTGGAAACTATCTATGAACTCCGCCCAGGTTTTCCATTGTTTGTTGTTGGCGATGAACCACTTCAACGCCCTTCCCTTCAGTAATTCAGGCATCGCTCGGGGAATCATGTCTAACTCCAAGCCGTATGTGTTGGCGGACCATTCCACCTGCTCCAGGAACTCGAACGGTTTTTCCGCCCCGTCGAACCTGAACGACCATTCGCGGACCTGTTTAGCGATCCTTGCATAGTCTGATTGATTGGGTCTCGAGATCAGCGCTGTTGTTTTCCTGTCTTGGCTTGATTCTCTCCTGTTTGCCTCCTTTTGTAGGTTGTCAACGCTCAGGCTTGCCACTAAGTTGTCCCCTTCGACGGTTGTTAACGTGATGCTGGGGCCGGCTTTGTCGTGGTATGTGGCTTCCAAATCGGCCCAGATGTCCACGAGTTGTGGGTCATTATCCGTTTCTGAGTAATACTCGGATAATGCTTTTCTCATGTCCTCTAATCTGCCGTCCAGGGTGACATTAAGCCTCTGTGCGACATTGGCGAAATCCTCCTTTTTAAGTCGGTAGATCCACTTTTTCCCCATTCTGTTTAAATTGCTTTCACTGCTGGGACAATCACGTTGGGCGCCAGATGTAACGAACTGATTTTTATGGTCTGCTCGCTACGAGATTCGTGCGGCTAGCTCAGTATATTGTGTGTTCGTCCCACCAAATTTATATTAACGTGACCGCCCAGTAGCTCAGTGAGAAAGCACAGAATTCACGGGTTCGTATTGGGTTTATTGTGGGTATATTATTACAAGTGTCTTAGTCGCTTGGTTGGTCTTGACTCGTTGCTTGTGACCCTCGGTACGTCCGATGGTCCTGATTGACTCGACGACCTCTCGCCTTTGAAGACTCGGTGCTCCAGTCCTGTAGCTCTCTGAAGATACTCGCAGCTCCCTGAAGATCCTCGCAGCTCCCTGAAGATACTCGCAGCTCCCTGAAGAAGCTCGCTGCTTCCTGAAGACGCTCGCTCGCTGATCGCTTCGCACGCGTGACTTGGTGACTGCTGGTAACGACTCGGACTCGCGAGGGGGTCAGCAGTACGGGCTTAGGGAAGCGTCACCGTTCTCAGACTAGGGTGAACAGAAGCTGCGCTCTCCAGGATCCCTCCTTTCGACACACCGCCGCCTGTCCCTTGCTCTGTCCCGGATGGTCCCACTGGGGCTTCTGCTCAGCCCGCGCGGACAGTCCAGGCGGTAACGCCAGGAAGCTGCCTCGCGCTTTACTTCGCTTCCACGCCTAGTGTAAACGAACGTTCCACCCTAGCCTCACCCTTTTGCTTTTGGTCCTGGACGTTTCCGCGTGGCTTTTGGTACTCGGGGTTCGGGCACGCCGCTCCGGGACCTCGCAAGTCGAATCTGTAGGGCTCTCCTGGACAATTCCACTCGAGACCGTACCGATCGACCGCTCTCCCTTCTGGCTTGTTATATTTGGGGTTCGGGCACGCCGCTCCGGGACCTCGCAAGTCCAATCTGTAGGGCTCTCCTGGACAATTCCACTCGAGACCGTACCGATCGACCGCTCTCCCTTCTGGCTGGTTATACTCTCTCCAGGCGTAACGCCAGGACTTTGTGGGTAAAGTTAAACGACCGCCCTGACCTAGCCGTGTGACGCCCTCTGGATCTCAGCTACCTGCGTCTCAATTCGGAGATTCCTGGTATCCCAATCCCGAACGTCTCGACGTAGCAATCTTGCTCCTTGTAGGCTCCCACGGCGTTGTTTCCCTGGCGACTCGACTTGCTGTTGCTCCCTTGTAGATTATCGGGTTGTTTGATTGTTCACTTTGGTATCTGATTGATCTTGACGGTTTGACTCCTTGTGATCGACTGATCCAGCTGCCAGCGCTCTGCGGCCTTATATAGGGCCTCCGGGAACCGCTATTTCCCTTTTGCGCACGGCCCGCTGGATCTCTCCACTCTGGGTCCAAAGTCCGTGCGTCCTGGATGACCCACTTGTCGTTCCCGTACCGCTTCCAATCGATGCTCCGCCCACTGCTGCCCTCCCGCTGATTCTCGTGATGCTTGTGGCACGCCTGTGTGCCGCTCCACCGCCGAGATGTGGCACTTCCTCTCCCGGTCCAAAGTTCACGGGAGAGTCCAAAGTCCGATGGAGTCCCGTTACCCGCTTTTGCACACGGCACTCTTGCCTTGCCCGCGAAGTCTCCACTCTCTCTCGATCTCCATCCTCGGTCTCCAAACTCTCTCGCTCTCCTTCATTGGTCTCCAAACTCTCTCGCTCTCCTTCGTTGGTCTCCAAACTCTCTCGCTCTCCTCGCCGCGCCGTTACTACGCGAATTCGCCGCGTATCTGGCAAGCGGCCGGCCATCTGCTGCTGTTTCTATTTGTGGGGAGTTATTCAACTCCTCACAAAGTTGAACAAAAAGGTTTCCCATTTCCCAAAGAAGAATAAGTATATTTTATATTATATTTATTTATTATATATTTATTTACGTATTAGTTACAATCTTAACTTAAGGTTTTCTTAAAATAAGTACAATGTCTTCCCGCGCCAGGATTCCTAGGCGCGGGCTTCTTCTTGCCAATTTTCTGGCGAGGCGGTTCATGTGCCGCCCCACCCTCTGTTGACTCTCCTGAATCCTGACTATCTGTCTTTGAGTCCGTACAAGTTGCTTCTGTACTTGGAGCAACTGACTACGGTCATTTTCCTGGTTTCGGGTCCTTTGCCCGATCTCCTGCTCTATCGTCTCTCGTTCTTGAGGCGCCGAAAGGAGTTGTATCCAGCGCTGCTGGATACACTTCTCATCGATGTGGATACTGTGGAAGAGCCCACTCATCCACTCCGTCAGGACCGTCAGATAGGAGGCCCTGCTCTCGTATTCCTTCTTAAGCCTCCTAAGCTGGTGAGCAGCTTGGATAGCGTGTTCATAGGTGCTGAACGTGTTCATAGTGTCTGAATAATTTTCTGTCCCCGGTTGTGGCTCTTATAGCGGAATCAGGGTAGTTCTGATTACGTGTTCACCTCATCAGGTGATCGGGACCTTCTATCAACTCGTGCTATCCCACAGTTCTAAGTTTGTCGCCTTCTGGAGTTGTCGGATTACGTTCGGAGGTTCAGGCGACATACAGGTCTTTAGCATGGAATACCCCGACACTTTTCCCCACTGCATTGCCCAGCTCATATAGCGCTTTGCCCTTACGCTGGAGTACAACACAGCGAATTCGATTCGGGCCAAGCCTGGCATTATATCCGTCAGCTTTGTTACTCTGCTTGTAGTTTTTCCTATAGACGACTTGTCCTACGGAAAACTCTACAAGCTTGCTACGGGTGTTATATGCCTTTTCCGCGCGTTCATGAGTTCGGTTTAGTCCTTGGGTCACTTTTTGTCGGATAAGTTCCATTTTGTCTGGGAGACTTATCTGTGGATCTCCTGCCTGTATTCCCCCCAGTTTTCGTAGAATCGGATAAGCTGTTCCATGGGTAACCATCCGCGTTCCGAACATGGCGTATTATGGTTCCATGCCTATTGATTCGTGTAGGCCATTCCTAAGGGCACACTCTATTCGACTTAGTTGGGTATCCCAATTTCGCTGATCGGTGGCAATTGTTGCTCGCAAAATTTGAAGTACAGATCGGTTTACCCTCTCAGCCGCGTTCGCTTGCGGGGAGTAAAGTCCAGTCTTTACGTGCCGAATACCATAACGGGTCATTAGCTCGCCAAAAATTTGAGACACAAACTGTTTGCCGTTGTCTGAGTGTACAAACTCGGGGACTCCAAATTGATGGAAAATTTTGGTCTCAAGGAATTTGATGACTTCTGCAGCTACTGCATGTCTCATCGGCTGCAGCCAGACAAACTTGGAGAAATGGTCTAGACATACAAAAATCACCAAGTTTCCAGCTTTAATCCTCGGGTATGGTCCCATACAGTCGATGAACAAACTTTGGCCAGCCCGCTCCGTAACCCGCTGTTCTCCCATGGGTGGTCGGTCATTTTTGTTGGCGGTCTTGGTGATCTTACAGACCTCGCATTCCTTCACTACTTTTTGGACATCTACAGCCATGCCTGGCCAATAGTAATACTGTCTCAGTTTGGCTAGCGATTTGTGCAACCCCCCATGCCCTGCGGTTATGGCATGATGTGCTCTCCAGACTAAATCAGGACGCAGCTCGGCGGGAACCCAGAGCTTCCATGCTCGGGCTTCATCCACAGCGTCATTTAGGCAGAATCCCATCCGTTTATATACATAGCCTTCTGATGTTTGAAGGTCTGGACTTTTACCGAAATTTTCGTCCACCGCCTGCACTAGGTTGACATAATCCGATGACTGGAACGCTGTCGAATCGAGGTTGATGTGTATGTCCAGTTCTTCCGCCCCAGCCTTCTGTAGCTCGTCCATATGAACTCGTGAGAGAGCATCTGGGACTACATTTAGTGACCCTTTCCTGTGTTCTATGGTGAAGTCAAATGCTTGTAGCTTCAAACTCCATCGCGCAAGCCTGCATGATAAGTCTTTCTGACTCATCAGCCATTTCAGACTAGCGTGGTCAGTGATCACTTTGAAGGGCATCCCATCTACGTAGGCACGGAATTTGGTAATGCTGAGGATAGCGGCATAGCACTCCAACTCGGTTATGCTGTAATTCTGCTGTGCTTTGTTCAATTTGGCTGACATATAGGCGATTGGATGTTCTCCGCCCTCGTCATCGGTTTGGAACAAAACTCCCCCCACTCCAGTGGTCGAGGCATCACATTGGATGGTAAATGGTTTCTTAAAATCCGGGGTGACGAGTACAGGTGCTGTGGCCATGCTGTTTTTTAAAAGTTCAAACGCCTTGATTGCCTCTTCTGACAATTCAAATTTCTTTATGCTGTCTTTCTTCAAACAGTCGTGAAGCGGTGCCGCTGTCTGGGCATAATTTTGGATGAACCTCCTGTACCAGCCTGTCATTCCCAGGAACCTCCGCATCTGTTTGGCGGAGCTAGGCTGGGGAAATTCCTGTATCGATTGTATTTCCGCGTCATCCGTTCGGATGCATCCTCCCCCAACTACATATCCTAAATATCTTGCCTGGCTGTAGCAAAACTTGCTCTTGTCTACATTTATCGTTAGCTCTGCCCGCTGTAAGAAGGTACTGACCTGGCTCAACATATCCATGTGGGCTTCAAATGTAGGTGAACAGACCAGTAAGTCATCCAGATACACAAATACATTCTCGCGTAGTCGGCACATTCGCTGCGCGGCATTGCACAAGCCGAACGGCATGACTGTAAACTGATACAGTGGCCTGCCGGGCACTGTAAACGCGGTTTTCTCTCTACTTTTGGTTTCGAGAGGTATTTGCCAAAAGGCGTCTTTTAAGTCAATTGCAGAAATGTAATACGTTTCCTGTAGTCGACTCAACAGACCCTCAATATGTGGTAGTGGATACGCATCTTTGATTGTCCGGGAATTTACTTTACGCGCATCGAGGCATAGGCGATTTTTCGGCCGTTTTTGCACCAGAGTTACTGGTGAACTCCAGCTGCTATTGCTCTCCTCGATCACGCCTAGACCTAACATGCGATCTAGCTCGGCGTACATCAGCTTCTGTTTAGCTGGGGATATTGGGTAATGACGCTGTTTGATTGGTAGGTCCTCGTTGGTCACTTCAATTACATGTTGCTCTAAGCTCGTCTTTCCTAATCCCTTTTCAAGACAAGAGGGATATGTGTCTATCACTTGCTGCAGCTTACAATGTTGTTCTGGGGTAAGCTGATGTGGGGTATAGGCGGTCTCGGGCTTGAGCGTGTTGTTCATGTCTAGGTCGCCCGTCATAAGGTCGAAATCCGGTGTTGTTTCAACGGCGGCAACCTCGCGTCTACCTTTACCGAGGAAGGTGAGGCCGAATGTATCCCAGAAATAAATTCCAAAATAAAATCGTTGTGTCAGACCTGGCACTATCAAAAACTCTAGGTCCTTGGTTTCTCCTTCCCATTCCACAGGTAACGTTATGGCTTGGGTCTCACCACCGCTTGCTGTGCGTACGCATTCTTCGCTTAGCTTTCTTATCGGCCGCGTCCGGTTTTCCAAGAAAGCGTGTGCTCCTCTGCCAATACAGTTCGCACTGGCGCCTCTGTCCAGTAATGCGAGTATCTCTTCTCCATCGACCTTCGTTTTGGCAAAGAAACGGTTGTCATTGTGCACGCTCACCACCGTGTCCACCACTTTTTGCTTGAGCCGGCGATAGTCTGCTCGGGCATCATATAATTTAAGTATTTTCCGTGTTGTTCGTGTCTTGCTGTCTGCATCTTCCGAGCCATTGATGATACGTTCTCGAGCAAGTTCGTACTCCTTCTCTCGTTGTTCTAGGCTCTTATGGGGGGAGATTTGGTTGGGCTTCGGTGTTTTTACCGGAAAGGGTAGGTCCTGGTCCGCCCGGCTATCCCGGTCTTGCCTGACGGACTCCGCGCAAAAGCCGCTTGGTTAGCATCTGCATCCGTCCCGACTTTCTCGCAGAACCTGCAAGTGGCATCGTGGAATTTGATCGGGCGAATTCTTCCTTCGAAGGATGCTTCCTGTAGAAGTCTGCTCCTTTGCCACACTTATAACACACCAGCGCGTGTAATGGGCCTCGGCATCCGTGTCCATCCTCGTAACGGCCTCGCGTATCTTTCCGCTGCCGGTTGAATTCTTCCACCGTGACCGCGTCCGGCAAGTCCTCCAGTGTCTGGAATTCCTCTATTTCGTTGACTGCAGCTCGGCTGCGCAGGTTTCTTCCAGTACTTCTCAACCAGCGATCCACTCTGAGACCCTCTCTTTTGAGCTTCGCTAATGAGGTTATTGGGGATGTTAGTTGCAATCCCCCCATCTGGGAGTTCATGTTGTCCTTTAAGAGCTCAACGAATTCATCTTCAGCGATTTTGTGCTTGAGCTTGAAATGCAAGTTATGCATATCCGAGACATAATCGCTAAAGGTTTCGTGTGGCCCTTGCTTCCGTTCTATTAATTCCTTGACTTTCATAAGGTCACTCCCGGTAGTGGAAAATGCCCGTCTGATTTCTTGGGTCAATGAGTAGTAGTCAAAATCGTAGTCTTCGGCCTTGTCCTCCATTAACTGCCAATACCATTTAATGGCCGACACCTGCCAGCAGAAGATGGAATTCACGAAAGACTTGTTGGCGGCTGAGGTCTTACAATTCTTGTAATCGCTCTACGCGGAACAGGAAACTTTCAACTGTCATGCCGCGACCGCTTCCATCGAACTTTAGGTTCCACCTGCCTAATCTCACATCTTTTGATCTCGGTCTCTGAAACGATGAGTTCCGATCGATCTCTGGGTGCAGTTGATGACTCGTCTCCCTTTCGTTTGTGGTGGACTGCCTGTGGGACGGGGTGTCCATCCGCCTGGGTGTTGTTAACCGTTGCATCTTGCTATTGAGCATGTCCTGTGTTACCGGTTCCAGAGGCAGAGTCTCTTGGTACCTCAAGAAGCTGTCAGTTGGGTTCGGAACAGTTCGGGGCGGCGAAGGCAGTCCCTTCTGTTCGGGTCCCCTGGATGTCGGAGACTGCAATTCTGTTATTTGTGCTTTCAGCGCTTCTATCTGGGCGCTCATTCCACGCTGCATTTCGTTGCTCTGCCTCAAGAGCTCCATCAATCTTTGATCCCGCCGCTCGGCAGCCTCTAAGTTGTCCTCCTCGTGCCTCTGAAATTGGGGAAGCATGCTTGATCTTCCTTTCGGCGGTCCTAGGGCTAGATTCTTCCCACCGGCGGCTTCTTCCATTTCAGATTGTTTTCTTCGGACGGGGTATCACCTGACCTGGCTGATTCTCCTAGCCTTGGCGCGCTCGCACTCCGGGGTTGGTGATTTTCTCCGCGCGTTGTTGCTCGGGTAACTCTTCCGGTGCTGGGTTGGAATAGGACCTTCTTCTTGGCCCCCTTCATTTATATGATTGGGCCTTCTTTAAGACCACCGCTTTCTTTCACAAATTGTTACTTTGTGATAATTAATACACGCACTAAAATTGTCTTCACTTCTTTTTCGTTCGGTTCAAGTGATTCTTTTCAAAACACGCGGTCAGCGACGTAAACGCTGAATAAGTCGACAATAAAAATGTTTATAAACTGGGGGTGCTTCTCTCTGCTTCTCAAGTTTCTCTTCGGTCAAGAACCGTCCGATATTTAAGCCCCGAAAACAAAAAAAAATAAAAATCCCTAACTAGGGGTTCATAACTGGGTTCCGCTAAACTAACATGCCCTTACTTTCCCATTCTATAGACAGCTCAAATGTTCCAAACGGAATGGCTGTGTTTAAATCAGGAATCTGTCCAAAAACCCCCTCCCGCCAGTCGTCGGAAAACAAGTTGTTTGACCGATCATTCTCGGGCTCCACAACCGTCTCCTATTTCTCTGGACTCGAACCAAGCAAACGACCTGACCATCTAGCCTAATACGTTGTGGGGCGTCGGCCAGAGAAACTCACAATCGTCCACCGCCCAAATATGGTCAAGGGAAACCGCAAGACTCGAACCAAGCAATCGACCGGACAAATGCCTGGTACGTCGTGGGGCGTCGGCTTTGCGTTTCCTGTCAGTTCCCCCACCCCTATAATGTCCTGGATCGACAAACGAACAGTAGACCCGCACCGCAACTCCTGCTCTTTCTGGACTCGAACCTATCAAATGACCTGTCAAATGCCTAGTACGTCGTGGGTCGTCGGCCAGAAAGCACCTATAAATTGTATTTACGTTAATTTCAACAAATAGTCGGTCGGCACTTAGTTATATAGTGTTATAATAAGAAAAACTCATAGTTCTTGATTTAAGGAAATTCTGGTAAATTGACCCATGAACAAAACAGGGAATTTCTACGGTTACAAAAGACAAAAATTAAAACATCCTAAAGTCAAGCCGCTATTCTGAGACGAAGTTCTGATTGAGCGGCCGCTCAACACTGACAGCCACAGAAGTTGGGGACTTTACAGTTACTAGCTCGACAAATAAGTAGGTACGCGTACATTTAAAATTATTTAATCTCCCTGCTCTATAAAACAGTCAAATTAATTATGGCAAAAAAAAAGATGAAAGCTTTGCCATACTTAGGTGCATCCACTCCGATACCGCAGGCATCGAGATGGTTGACCCGAATAATATTCCTTAAGGAATATGAAAAAGCCCCACGTTGAGTGCCAATTCTGTTACGTGGGCATATTAGTGCCCGAGTCCTGACAGGGACTTGGGCCGAGGGAGAGGCGTCCGATATTCTGGCACCATTTGCCGACATAAGCTACGTCGTATTCGGATCGTGGGATCTTGGTAAGCCTCTCTCCTCTCCAACATAACGAGAATAAATATTAAAAGTGCCTGGAAAATAATATTAGTCAAAAAGTTCGTCAGTCGTCAGTCCACACTGCCCTACAAACTTAGCTCTCGCTTGATCGCAATAGGATCGGGCTGTGTTTTGGCCATATTCCCTCCCCTTCACACATTCGTGTGCCAATGGATCGTCGCGGGCCGCACAATACGATCCCCTATTGTCAAGGTTGTCCGTCAAAAATTTGTGTCATTGTTCTTGACCTACTCCACTTCTCGCATCAGCACACCCTCTTAATGAAGCTCTAGCACATCATGGTTTCGATTTTTTTTTCACATTAAAAAATTTATTAAATAATATTTATGTCGGCATGTGCCGGGGTTGAGTAACACAATATTGGCTAATTCATATGGGGATTAAATTAATTGACAATTATTTTATTAGCGGATAGTATCGACTTTACCACCTGTGAAGGTGCACACATCAGCAAAATGCTGACTATTCACGACTACAAACGTCGCTCAGAGGGCTCTTGCAATTGTACATACAATTACAAGGCTGATACTCGCCGCTGAAAAATAAACATTTAATTATTATGTATGAAAAATGGAAAAAATGGATAAATAAGAAAAGTATATCTAAATGATTATATATATGAAATAATTATTATATATGGATATTATTACATGAATTTCCAACAGATTAATTCTTGGTCTTAACTAGGAAAGTATTAACATTGCCCAAAAATAAGTTCTTATCTAGACGGGAGAGGACAATGACCGTTGGAACGGTAGAGATAACAATTGCCTTTTCGGTCTTATTAAAGTGGGCAAGTGGTGAAAATCTAGACGGAAGGTCTCAATATATAGGTACTCCAATTCATTCACTGTTATTGGTAAGTTTGCTTTTACTAACAAGCATAGAATTCTTACGTTAAATTGTGGATCATTGTCTTAGTCTATAATTTTTGCTAAAGCTTCTGAATTAATCATGGTGCACGGATATATATGTATTTATAAGAAAGGAACCGTGTTCCGACGAACTTACCCTCCTTTTGATCCTGGGCGATGAGATCTCGACGCTCCGGACCCTGGGCTTTGGGAGATTTTATAATTGGTTAATATATACATACGTGCAAGATTGGATGGTGGTTTACAAAAACATAACACAAAAATTACGTTACACAAAAAAAATAACACTATCGCTGTATAGATATGTATGTATGTATGCATCGTATGAGAGTTCCACTGCGGCACACGTCAGTTCCAATGCTCGGGCTGGGGCTGATCGGTGCAGCTCCAATTTCTTGTTCAGCGTATGTAATTGGGGATTCTGTTTACACTTGCATTCAAAAATGCATGTATTCGCAAATTGTTTTTGATTGTTTTTTGGCGATTCACTTTTTGCTTATAATATTGAAGTGCAATTTATTTATTATTATTTTATTGTTTCTATTGTCTTTTTTCTGCTTTTATTGTCTCTTTGTGGTTTCACTTCACTGTATCTGCTCGGCTTATGCTCCAATGTGGGTCACCACTTTCTCCAGGGCATGTTGTTGGTCGCGGCGTCTCTGAACAGAGCGCTTGTACGTCTTGACCACTTTAAGGATCACTATAACCAGTAGTAGTCCAACGATGAGCTTCATGGTCTTGTTGACATCATGAATATCATCTTGGTGGTCAACGATCTCTACTGTGTTAATCACATTGGCGGTGCTGCCAGCCACTTTGAACGTTTTGCTACCCATCTTGGGGTCTTTAGGCCATTCACTTGGTTCACTAGTTCTTTTCGTCCTTCAGGATTTGGCAGGTTGACTTCCTCCAGACTGTGGTCGATCGCAGGTCCGGTTATCGGGACTTTCTCCTGGGTGAGGTTGATCCTAGGGAAACGTCAAGACATCCTTCTGGACACCAGCTTTCTTCCAGTCGTGGTCTGTGTCGATGGGAGTTGTACTTCTATACCACCGCCAGGGAGAGATCAGAACCATTTCTGTCTGACTCTTTATTTGGCTGGGGTCTTTTATACCGGACTAGAGCTTTCGCTAGCCCCCCATATTGGATGAATTAACTAGGTGTTCCCACCTAGGGGTACTGTTTCTCCATTTCCCTTATTTTAGGAGTCAATGGCCGGCTGGTGCACTTTGCCACCTTACTGGAGTACGGCTACGAGCAGGTCGATCGTGGTCGTTGTTCTGGCCACGCGACTCCCATGAGTTGTCGAATTGTTTTTGCTGTTTTGCTTTTATCAATCGGAGTGTGGTTAGTCATTACGGCCCCTACCCTCAACTTATGGCAGTTGTTTTGCCGGGGTTAATCTTGGTATGGGGGAGGGCGTACGTAACATTAGGTTTAAGGCTGCAAGCCACACACGATAGTTAATAAAACTATCACCACCACTGAGACTCGCATCGCTAGCCTGGAAGGCTTTCCTCACACCGACACACACATACAGGCACAGAAACGAGAAATTCACCATGAAAAGCGATCACATGAGAAAGCCTCGCATAAGAGCGAACTAGAGAGCGCACGATCGCGTTAGAAATCAACCCTCGAAAACTGGCACGCGCCTATGAGAGAGAGCGAGAGGGAGCGATGCCGAAACTTCGAGAATCCAAGAAAACAGAACGGCGAGAAATTTCGCAAAACGAAACTCGTGGAAGTTCTTTGAAAGAGGTCGATTGGCACGGACGAAGAATTTTTGTGCGTGAAGAGTGGGCGATTGCCACTCCCGGCCAGTGACCAATCGAGGAGTAAAGAAAAGCGCTCAACGAGCCCAGGTCGACTGACACCTGCAGGATACCCGCCCCACCTGAAGGCGACGAAAAAAACACCCAGGACACCCGCCCCACCTGAAGGCGAGGAGACCCAGTCGTCGAGTGACGACTGACGCTGAGAAGGAGAAGCAGAGGATTTGGGAGTAGTTGTGCCGACTCAGGAGCAGCGGCGGAGCACCAACTCTCCCGCGCGGTTGCGTGTGTGTGTGTGCGAGAGCAGGTTTGTTACGCGAATATGACACGCCCACTCTAACTCCTACAAACCGCCCAAGCCTGTGGTGCCCACAATTTTCATGCTAGATAAAAAATTTTATTTGAAATGTATTGGCCTCGTCAATGCCTATCGATTGATCAAAAAAAAATTTGCCACGCCCACCCTAACGCCCATAACGCTTAAATCTGTCTACCGCCGGTAGGTGGCGCATTTCAGTCTTGCTTTGCTGCTTGCTTATCTCCATTTTCCTTTGGTCCCTTTAGCTGAGTAACGGGTATCTGATAGTCGAGGCACTCGACTATAGCATTCTTCCTTGTTTTTAATAAAATCAAACACGATGATATTCCTAAATTATTGCAACAAGCTCAAGAGAAAATGTTGCATTTTCACAATAAAGATAGACAAAACAAGAGAGAACGCTATAGTCGAGTACCTCGCCTATCAGATACCCGTTACTCAGCTCAAGGGACCAAAGGGAAATGGAGATATGTTAGTAGCAAGGCGAGATTAAAATGCGCACCTACCGGCGGTAGACAGATTTAAGCGTTATGGGCGTTAGAGTGGGCGTGGAAAACTTTTTTTTGGGTCAATCGATAGGTATTGACGAGACCAATACATTTTAGATAAAATTTTTTATCTAGCATGAAAATTGTAGGCGTCATGGTTTTGGCGGTTTGTGGGCGTAAGAGTGGGCGTGGCATATAATCTTAACAAAACTGCGCTGCGTACAAGGCTACGGAATCTAAATCTGAGATCCCAATTCTCTATCTTTAATTGTTTCCGAGATATCCACGTTCATATTTACGAGTTTTTGAAGTTTGAGGCCGGCTTGTGGGCGCTAAAGTGGGCGTGGCAAACTTTTTTTGGGTCAATCGATAGGTATTGATGAGAACAATACATTTCAGCTAAAATCTTTATTCTAGCATCAAAACTGTAGGAGCCACAGTTTTGGGCTGTTTGTGGGTGTTAGAGTGGGCGTGGCACTCTGCTGAAACAAACTGGCGCTGCGCAGGAATCTCAGGAATCTGCATGCCTAATCCCAGTATTGTAGCTCTTATAGTTTCCGAGATCTCAGCGTTCATACGGACAGACGGACAGACGGACAGACGACAGACGGTCAGACGGACAGACGGACAGACGGGCATGGCTAGATCGACCCGGCTAGTGATCCTGATCAAGAATATATATGCTTTATGGGGTCGGAAACGCTTCCTTCTGCTTGTTACATACTTTCAGACGAATCTAGTATACCCTTTTACTCTACGAGTAACGGGTATAAAAACAAGTAGTTAAGGAAAATCTCCCCAATAAAGTTATTATAAATAACAGAAACCATACGATTCATAAAGATAATATTAAATAATTTTTTTCAAATTACTGATAATGATTTCAATAATGTACTTATTATTGCTGGTAGCTACAACCAAATCCGAAATTATGGATTACACGAACCATGATTTCCTTCTTCACAAGGATACCAAAGATGTTCTTATTTATGAATCATACGCAGATTTATTTCATATAACTAATATAAGTCCTTATTGATAGGTATTGATGAGAGCAATACAATTCAGTCCTTTTTATTCTAGCATTTAAACTGTAGGAGCCACAGTTTTGGGCTGTTTGTGGGCGTTAGAGTGGGCGTGGCAATCTGCTGAAACAAACTTGCGCTGCGCAGGAATCTCAGGAATCTGCATGTCTAATCCCAGTATTGTAGCTTTTATAGTTTCCGATATCGCAGCGTTCATACGGACAGACGGACATGGCTAGATCGACTCGGCTAGTGATCCTGATTAAGAATATATATTTTTTATGTGTTCGGAAACGCTTCCTTCTGCCTGTTACATACTTTCCGACGAATCTAGTATACCCTTTTACTCTACGAGTAACGGGTATAATTTCTTGCGAAATGTTTTCAATGACTTATTATGCAACTCGAGGATTTTAATACCTTACGATCAATATTTTCAAAAATTAAATCCAATTCGATCTTGTACGACCATGTAAATTCTGGTCTTAGCAACTAGAAAAGTTTTTATATTTTTTAAGCTTTCAAAGTAGTTTGGAAAGGTAACAAACGAATATGAGAAATAAAAAAGTCAAGGCCACCCATATGAAACAAATACATTTGATCAAGGGCAACCGTGCGTATGAGTTATAAACTTTTAAACCCATTCGCAGACCCTAAAACGCGTTTTTTTCAAAAAATTTCTTTTGGTATACATTAAATACCTCAAAGCGCACCGTATAGGCCGTGAGAGTAGGACCTTAAAACTTTCCATACAAATGTGGACCCCCCTAATGTACATACAAATTAAGATTCTCACTTGTGAATTAATTAAAAAAAAATTTTTGAATTTTTTAATCACTTATTCACTATTACAATTTTTTAATAGGTCGAACTTATTTTATTCACTGCTCGTTTACTTTTTCTCGATTTGTTCAGCTGCTCGATTCGGATCTCAAAAACGGACTGCCTGCTCCCTAGTTCAATGATCAATAATCAAACCTCGGCTTAAGAGATTATATCCCCAAAAAATGATAAAGAAAATGACTCAAGAGACGGACGGACTTATCTCGGGTCTGTCAGAGTTATTTGGAAATTAGCTCTCGGCTCAATGTTGTTTATAAATTGGGTAAGAGCCCCTAAATAATGTGTCATATAACTCCCCCCATTCTAAATTGAATCGTCCCGATTCATTGGAACGGATGGGTATATTGAATGTAATTGATTGATTGATTCGACAATGATATTTTCTTGTAGGGTATTTTCATTGTTGGGGATATTATTTATTTCATTAACGGATATATTGCTTTCTGGTTGAATTTCTATATGAATTTTACCTTGGTTTGAATTTTAAAAATTTTGTGAATTTGATTATAATCATAATAATTAAATATATAAATATGAATATGATAAATATTAACGTAACTGGTATTTGAGTTTGTTTAATTTGAATAAATGTATTTAGTACGTTAATATTATCGAATGTGAGTTCCGAATCATTAGATATAATATATTCGGATACTAAAAAATCCGTATATTTTCGAGCTGTGATGTATTCCACTATCTTATTGTCTACATTGGTGTAGGAAATATTATTAATTTTAGTGGTGCCATTAAAAGTTTTTAAATATGACCCATTTAAATGAGTGTCATTACCTGTATTTTCTCCATTTACAAAAATGGCTCCATTTTGAATTACATTTACATTTTTATTTTTTTCTCGGATTTTTTTACAAAAGGATTTTTTTCCATTTAGTAATCTGATGAAACAAGAACCTTCTGGGTTAAGTGTGCGATAATTATTAAATATTTCTGTCTTAAAATTAGACATTACATAGTACTTATTTTTACATTTTGCAACGTGATTATCAATTAATAATTTTCCATCAACGATTATTACCGATCGTTGTGACGTTTACAATTCAAAATCCATTTCACATAATGATGGAAAATTATTAATTGATAATTGATTGGTAGGGTATTTTATGTAAAATTCAGATATATAGGGAATGTCTGTTATAATTACAGGTCTATCTTCGTGCTTATAAATTTCTTGTATATCATCATTCTTTAGAATTTTAGTATTAAATACATAAATTTTGGCGAGTGTAATTGTGTCCATTAAATTCATAAGATCGTAAGTAAGCAAGCGCAGGCGATATTTTCTAAGTGGAATTTCTTGATCTTTAAAGGCTGTTTTGAATTGTTCAGATAAAGATTTTATCTCTTTAAATATTTTAGAATTAATAACGAATTGATCGTTATTATTTTGTATTAAATAATCGATTTTATTTTGGACTGTTATGAAATCATCATGATCTGGTGTTCCCGCTAACCATTTCCAAATAGTGCATATTTCATTAATGCCTCTTTTCGATCTACTGGATATAATTTGAGAGATAAGTATTTGGATAATTTTTAAATCGTGGGATATTTCCCAAAGAAAATTCTTGCTGTCGTGACCCTTTAGAAATTCTGTTTCAAGATTAATTATTTTTCTATAAAGACTTATATTAGTTATATGAAATAAATCTGCGTATGATTCATAAATAAGAACATCTTTGGTATCCTTGTGAAGAAGGAAATCATGGTTCGTGTAATCCATAATTTCGGATTTGGTTGTAGCTACCAGCAATAATAAGTACATTATTGAAATCATTATCAGTAATTTGAAAAAAATTATTTAATATTATCTTTATGAATCGTATGGTTTCTGTTATTTATAATAACTTTATTGGGGAGATTTTCCTTAACTACTTGTTTTTATACCCGTTACTCGTAGAGTAAAAGGGTATACTAGATTCGTCTGAAAGTATGTAACAAGCAGAAGGAAGCGTTTCCGACCCCATAAAGCATATATATTCTTGATCAGGATCACTAGCCGGGTCGATCTAGCCATGCCCGTCTGTCCGTCTGTCCGTCTGACCGTCTGTCGTCTGTCCGTCTGTCCGTCTGTCCGTATGAACGCTGAGATCTCGGAAACTATAAGAGCTACAATACTGGGATTAGGCATGCAGATTCCTGAGATTCCTGCGCAGCGCCAGTTTGTTTCAGCAGAGTGCCACGCCCACTCTAACACCCACAAACAGCCCAAAACTGTGGCTCCTACAGTTTTGATGCTAGAATAAAGATTTTAGCTGAAATGTATTGTTCTCATCAATACCTATCGATTGACCCAAAAAAAGTTTGCCACGCCCACTTTAGCGCCCACAAGCCGGCCTCAAACTTCAAAAACTCGTAAATATGAACGTGGATATCTCGGAAACAATTAAAGATAGAGAATTGGGATCTCAGATTTAGATTCCGTAGCCTTGTACGCAGCGCAGTTTTGTTAAGATTATATGCCACGCCCACTCTTACGCCCACAAACCGCCAAAACCATGACGCCTACAATTTTCATGCTAGATAAAAAATTTTATCTAAAATGTATTGGTCTCGTCAATACCTATCGATTGACCCAAAAAAAAGTTTTCCACGCCCACTCTAACGCCCATAACGCTTAAATCTGTCTACCGCCGGTAGGTGCGCATTTTAATCTCGCCTTGCTACTAACATATCTCCATTTCCCTTTGGTCCCTTGAGCTGAGTAACGGGTATCTGATAGGCGAGGTACTCGACTATAGCGTTCTCTCTTGTTTTGTCTATCTTTATTGTGAAAATGCAACATTTTCTCTTGAGCTTGTTGCAATAATTTAGGAATATCATCGTGTTTGATTTTATTAAAAACAAGGAAGAATGCTATAGTCGAGTGCCTCGACTATCAGATACCCGTTACTCAGCTAAAGGGACCAAAGGAAAATGGAGATAAGCAAGCAGCAAAGCAAGACTGAAATGCGCCACCTACCGGCGGTAGACAGATTTAAGCGTTATGGGCGTTAGGGTGGGCGTGGCAAATTTTTTTTGTTGGTCAATCGATAGGTATTGACGAGACCAATACAGTTCAGTTAAAATTTTGTATCTAGCATGACAATTGTGGGCGCCAGAAGTTTGGTCGGTTTGTGGGCGTTAGAGCGGGCGTGGCATATTCGCGTAACGAAATTGCGCTGCGTACAAAGCTACGGAATCTAAATCTGAGATCCCGATTCTCTATCTTTGATAGTTTCCGAGATATCCACGTTCATATTTACGTTTTTTTGAAGATTGGGGGCAGTTTGTGGGCGATAAAGTGGGCGTGGAAAACTTTTTTTGGGTCAATCGATAGGTATTGATGAGAACAATACACTTCAGGTAAAATTTTTATTCTAGCATCAAAACTGTAGGAGCCACAGTTTTGGGCGGTTTGTGGGCGTAAAAGTGGGCGTGGCAGTCTTCTGAAACAAACTTGCGCTGCGTAAGAAGCTCAGGAATCTGCACGCCAAATCTTGATAGCCTAGCTCTCATAGTTGCCAAGATCTCAGCGTTCATCCGGACAGACGGACAGACGGACATGGCTAGATCGACTCGGCGGCTGGTGATCCTGATCAAGAATATATATACTTTATGTTACATACTGTTGTTACATACTTTCCGACGAATCTAGTATACCCTTTTACTCTACGAGTAACGGGTATAAATATATCAAAAGGTCGATGGTTGGTTATTGAGTGAATTGTTAAATTGTATTTTTGTGCTGCTCTAATTATAATTTCGGAATAATCAATTAAATTAAGCTAATCTTTAATGCAGCGAGCAATTTCTGTTAAGGTAGAGTGTGCCCTTTCTATTTGTCCGTTGGACGTACTATGTCGAGGATCTGCAAATAATAGAGATATCCAATTTCTTTATGCAAAAGATTTAAATTTGGATGAAGAAAAATTTGGTTCGTTATCTATCACCAAAGATTTGGCTAACGGAAATTGTTGTAAAATTTCTGAAACCTTATTTTCTAAATTTAGTCTATTAGGGATTTCTTTTACGACTAAGTATTTTGAATACGAATCTATACAGGTAATGAATATAAGATTTTGGACGTAATATATGTCAAGATGCAAATTTTTACCTTCTCTTTCTGGAATAGGTGCTTGACCTATAGGAATCTGTACTGGGTGTCTGTTGTATTTGTTTTGATTGCAGATTGTGCAATTCTTTATAAACTCCTTAAGCTTTTTGTAGAGATTGGGCCAATAATAAAGTCTAGTTATTTGTTTATAATTTTCATCAAGCCCTCTATGAGCTCTACAATGAGTTTCTGTGATAATAAGATCTGTCTTCAGCGTTTTCGACATCCTGGACAAATGTCTTAGTGTATAAAAATGTATCTATAACATTTTCTTTAAGTGGTTTTTCAATTCTGTAAAAATCATCTAGAGTACAGTAAACTCCTATTGATATATTGGGTGGAATATATTCCCTTAAGATTGATACTACATTTTCTGGAGTTTCATACTCTATTATATGCCTAGTATTTCCGAATACATTAATCGACTCATGTATTGTATACCTCCCCGTTGCTATTAGCAATTGTTGCTTAAACTGGTTTAAGGGTTTTCGGGTTTCTTGTATAACATTCTCAAAACTACTCTCTGCTGAATGCTGAGTATTTTGATCTGAGACCGATTCAATACTTTCCGTTAAGTTATTAATTTGGATCCGTGATAAAGCGTCGGCAACAACATTTGTTGCTCCTGGCTTATAAATAATTTTGGGTGAATAGCTTTCAATAAAGGAATACCATCTTTTCATCTCGATATTTTGATTTTTTTGAGAAATGGAAAATGAAAGAGGTTGGTGATCGGTATAAATCTCGATGTTGTTAACCCCATATAAGTAATTTCGAAGATTTTTAAAAGCCCATACTATGGCTAAAAGTTCCTTTTTATTTGTTGCGTATAATTGTTCTGTTTTGGTCAGAGTTTTTGAAATAAATGTAATTGGTTTTCCTTCCTGAGAAAGAACAGCACCAATTGCTAAGTCAGATGCGTCAGTTGTTAGGGGAAATTTTTATACCCGTTACTCGTAGAGTAAAAGGGTATACTAGGTTCGTCGGAAAGTATGTAACAGGTAGAAGGAAGCGTTTCCGACCCCATAAAGTATAAATATTCTTGATCAGGATCACTAGCCGAGTCGATCTAGCCATGTCCGTTTGTCCGTCTGTCTGTCCGTCCGGATAACGCTGAGATCTTGGAAATTATGAGAGCTAGGCTATTGAGATTTGGCGTGCAGATTCCTGAGCTTCTTACGCACCGCAAGTTTGTTTCAGTAGAGTGCCACGCCCACTCTAACGCCCACAAACCGCCCAAAACTGTGGCTCCTACAGTTTTGATGGTAGATAGAAAATTTTAACTGAAATGTATTGGTCTTGTCAATACCTATCGATTGACCCAAAAACACTTTTCCGTTTTCAGTCCAATGCTCTCAAACCAAAGTAGTTAGGACAAGCCTTGAAACTAGAGCCAGAAAACGACATACATACATACATATGTATTTATGCATGTGTGTGGGTGTAAAAATTCCAAACTAATATCCGCGGCAAATAGAATTCTTTCAAACAAAGCTATTCAACGAAATATTTTGAAATACAGAATGTGCCTTAAAATTGTGTATGTTTAGCAAGCATACATAAATATAAATGTTTTTTGTCTATTTTATGTGTTGCTTTCTTATTCTTGGCGCTGGCTGAAACAAAAGCAGAGCCGAAAAATGAGAGCAAAGGAGAGAGAACAAAGTGCGCAGCTAACTTATTCAATTAATGAACAAAAAAAAAACTATTTGTCCTTTTTTTCCCCTGTCCTCTAACCACTTTACTTATTGCTGTAATTTTGTTGATTGCTTATGTTCAACAAACATATATTAATACAAATGTTTTTATTCTATTTTATGTTTTGCTCTCTTTTTCTTGGCGCAGGCTGTAACAAATGCTGGTCAAAAAAAACAATGACAGTTACAGCGCTGCCAACGCTAAGAGAGAGCAGGTCAAAATAAAAAGAGAACGAAAAGCGCTGCCAACGATAAGAGCGTACAGTGCGCGGTTAACTTATTCTATTAAATATTTAACAATTTACTCCTGTTCTCTACCCTAACACCAATTCATTGGTCTATTAATTTCAATTACCTAATTCTGATTATTGTTAGATTTAAATTGCTGAAAAGCAACAGCATGGGCGCGGGAGGGAGGGCTTTTGCTCTTTGCATTTTTTCCCTTCTTAGTGCATTTTTATGCGCCAAAAGAGAAGTATATTTGGGGGAAAAGGACCGAAATCCGTGCACTTTAAATTGGCGGGCTAAAACTTTACAGCGCTGCAAATATTTCTGTTTTCTTTTAAAAGATATGTATGTTTATTTATGTTGCTTGTATGTTTAATCAATGCCTTAGATTGTCAAAAAAAATAGCCAGTTCACTCCAACGCCCACAAACCGCCCAAGGAGTTGAGAAAAGCAATGACGTCAGACGTCAGTCAGACAATGTACTTATGTATACATCATTATACCCGTTACTCGTAGAGTACAAGGGTATACTAGATTCGTCGGAAAGTATGTAACTGGCAGAAGGAAACGTTTCCGACCCCATAAAGTGTATATATTCTTGATCAGGATCACTAGCCGAGTCGATCTAGCCATGTCCGTCTGTCCGCTGTCTGTCCGTCCGGATGAACGCTGAGATCTCGGAAACTATATGAGCTAGGCTACCGAGATTTGGGGTGCAGATTCCTGAGCCTCTTACGCAGCGCAAGTTTGTTTCAGCAGAGTGCCACGCCCACTCTAACGACCACAAACCGCCCACAAACTTCAAAAAATCGTAAAAAATGAACGCGAATATCTCGGAAAATATCAAAGATAGAGAAATGGAATTTCAGATTTAGATTTCGTAGACTTGAGCGCAGCGCATGTTTGTTGTGCGAATATGCCACGCCCACTCTAACGCCCAAAAACCGCCCAAGCCTGTGGCGCCCACAATTTTCATGCTATATAAAAAATTGTAACTGAAATGTATTGGTCTCGTCAATACCTATCGACTGATCCAAAAAAACTTTGCCACGCCCACTCTAACGCCCACATCGCTTAAGTCTGTCTACCGCCGGTAGGTGGCGCATTTCAATCTCGCTTTGCTGCTTGCATTTTCCTTTGGTCCCTTTAGCTGAGTAACGGGTATCTGATAGTCGAGGTACTCGACTATAGCGTTCTTCCTTGTTGTTATTTATTATATTGTATGCTATTTATAATATTATGATATTTTATTTTTTTATTATCTCTATACTGTCCCCTTATACTCGAAGTAAGTTTCAGTCCGTATTTTGGGCGATATTAATTTTGCTAGGATCTTAATTTGATAGTTGGCAAATAAAATGTTTATAATGTGGTAAACTGAGGGTTTGTGCTCGGCAGACATGAGATCCCCGTAAAGACGCAACCGCGAAGGGCCCGTTCTAGGGGAAGGAAAAGGGTTATGGAACAGCTAATGGAAGGGTGGGCTGAATGCCGCCTCTTTAACAGCTAAGGTGGAAAAGCGGTAGGCTCGATCGCAGGTGTTGGGGGCCTTACTCCCGACAATAGACCAAGTGTAGTAGTGATTTCTCTCCCCGGCCTTAGGTTTGGTTTGTCCTTGCACGCAATCCGATTTCTGATAATAATCGAATAGGCAATGACGGGTTGAAACAAAGATCCACCCCACTAGCCAACGAGCCAAATCAGAATGACATTTTTGCGTGTGCTCTATCCCGTCCGTAGCAACCAGCATTGGTTTTTATTTATTGGATGTCCGTTACATTCATAAATAATTAGTTATTAGTATGATTATTATAATTATTCTGGCGCCCAACCGTGTGGCTGAAATTTTTTTCAGTCTACCACCCACACACTACTACACCCATCAACATTTTTCTTAAAAATACAATTTTACTTTAAAGTTATAGAAATATCGTTCAGGCGCATTTTTATACTTGTCCGCATTAATTTTTGTTTTTGCAAAAGCACAATCAGGCGCTTGGAAAACGGTGGCCAGAATTACGAGTAATTAGTCATTAGCCACGACTGACGATATGCAAAAACATTTTTTTTTATTTTCCCTTTCTTTTATGGTTGAGTACTTTAACTTTCACATTCTTGAAGTTATTACTAACAGTTCGCCCAGCCACGTCTGATGTCGAATATTGAGAAAAATCAGTACACGGTCAAAAGCTTTGGAAAATGTTTTAAAAAGAAATTAAGTGTCCACGTTCTAGGACTAGCTGATAAGATCAGTGTATAAGGGCATATGGGCGAAACCGCTTGCTGACCACGACTTGCATTGAGTTTTGAATTATTGTTGTTGTTTATTTGGAGATAATCGCAGCCCATACGCATGCCCAGTTATGTATTTTTTTGTTTTTTTCCCAATTCTTTATACACCTGTCTGGTCGACGTCTGAAATTTGGTTTTCGCAGGGGAATTTGTTACGCTAGAGGCAAACGATATTTTTGTCTTGACAAATTTTATTTTCGATTTTCGTTAAGCACTATTTTTTTTCTCAGTGTTCGGTTCTTACACATACATTCTCTTACATGCACTTATATTAAAACTGAGCGAAAAGAAAGGAAACAGCTGGTTTTGCGTTTGAGGTCATTGAACTCTTGAAATAAGAATCCGAGTCAAAGAAAATCATATGAAATCATTATGTTTGGTTTGATATTTGATTTGCGTAGAATAAATTCGAGTTCTTAAGTTCGAGTCCGTCTGTCCGTCTGTCCGTCTGTCTGTCCGGATGAACGCTGAGATCTCGGAAACTATGAGAGCTAGGCTATTGAGATTTGGCGTGCAGATTCCTGAGCTTCTTACGCAGCGCAAGTTTATTTCAGTAGAGTGCCACGCCCACTCTAACGCCCACAAACCGCCCAAAACTGTGGCTCCTACAGTTTTGATGATAGAATAAAAATTTTAGCTGAAATGTATTGTTCTCATCAATACCTATCGATTGATAAAAAAAAAGTTTGCCACGCCCACTTTTACGCCCACAAACCGCCCACAAACTTCAAAAAATCGTAAATATGAACGTGGATATCTCGGAAACTATCAAGGATAGAGAACTGGGATCTCATATTTAGAATCCGTAGCCTTGTGCGCAGCGCAAGTTTGTAACGCAGATATGCCACGCCCACTCTAACGCCCACAAACCGCCCTAGCCTGTGGCGCCCACAATTTTCATGCTAGATACAAAATTTGAACTGAACTGTATTGGTCTCGTCAATACCTATCGATTGACCCAAAAAAAAATTTGCCACGCCCACTCCAACGCCCATATCGCTTAAATCTGTCTACCGCCGATAGGTGGCGCATTTCAATCTCGCTTTGCTGCTTGCATGTCTCCATTTCCCTTAGGTCCATTTAGCTGAGTAACGGGTATCTGATAGTCGAGGTACTCGACTATAGCGTTCTTCCTTGTTTTTTTTTTCTCTTATAGGATCTTTTTGTGTAGAGCTCATTATTGTTTATTTTAGTTGTTAGTTATTGCGTTTGTATTGAGATTAAAAGATGGCTGAGGAGGAAAACAGTAGTGATGCGCCACCACCAGAATGCGTGCTGTGTGGGAAAGCGTTAACAGCTTCAACAATTTTTAGAACCAAATGCGCGCACGAATTTTACAAATTGAATATATCAATTTATGCCAAAAAGAAACGAACTTGTACAACCTGTAGTGCAGTCTGCTTTGAGAAGCCGACTACGCCCAATACCAGGTCGCAGGGTAAAATAAATTTGGATAGTCCTGGAACTTCAGCTGGCTTGAATCAGTCGGTTCGCCAACCGTCGGATTCAAATGCAGGACAAACCGAATCTTAACAAATGCCATATCAGAGGCCGTTCGATGAATGCAAAGCGAGTTAATGGCCCAATTATCAAATAATTCGGTCAAGTATAGCAGCTCAATTACAACCGATTAGTGAACAGCTATCTCAACGCGGTGGTCCTTCTGCCAGTGGCCAACTATCGCCTAGTGGATTTCCCGAAATAAACTTAGACACTGATCTAGGGTTTGTTGGCAGCCACGATCCTGGACCAGGGTCGCAGCGAAGTTTTGTCTCTGACTTAGCACAAGGGCCATATAAGGTTGCACACATCTTGAATCGCTGGAAGATTCGTTTTAGCGGAAATCAAGATGGTCTTAGTGTTGATAGTTTTATATACAGGGTTGCAGCTCTCACTCGTCAGACACTTGAAGGGAATTTTACCATTCTATGCAGTAACGCAAGAATGCTTTTTGAAGGCAAAGCCAGAGAGTTTTACTGGCGGTTCCATAAAACATCTCCAATACTGGGATGGGATCTGCTTTGTCAAGCTTTTAGGAAGCAATTTAGAGACACTCGTACTGATGTTGACATTAGGGAAGCTATTCGCGATCGCAAGCAAAAAGAGAAGGAGAATTTCGACAGCTACCACGACGTATTTATGCAGATGATGGATGGATTGGAGGTGCCTTTGGAGGAGTTTACAGTGGTCAATATTCTGAAGAGAAAGTTGAGACCAGAAATAAGACCCGAATTGCTAAATGTAACCAATCATTCTGTGGATCGTTTCAGGGAAATTTGCCGTCGCCGTGAGAGTTTCCTAGACGAGGTTAGGAAAAATCAAGGTTACCAAAAGGTAGTTCCTTTTCGGAGACAGGTGGTTGAGCTGGTAGAAGAAGAGGATCTCGATGGGCGTGTTATGATTTCAGATGATGATGAATTCGAATGATGAATTCGGAGACAGGTGGTTGAGCTGGTAGAAGAAGAGGATCTCGATGGGCGTGTTATGATTTCAGATGATGATGAATTCGAAGTTGGCGCCGTGGCTTTAATTTTCTGGGCTTGTCATAAAGAGGGCCATCGCCACCAAGATTGCCGCGAAAAGAAACGTATTTTCAGTTGGGGTTGTGGGGCCAAAAATATCCTACAATCTCACTGTGCTCGTTGCCAAATAAACATAAAACAGCGCTCACTGTATCGTGAGCAACTGGGTGCTCAGAAAACAAAGCCACGAACCAGTAGAAGCGTCATCGTCAATTCTCAAAGAAAGCAACTATAATAATTTTTGTCGATTTCTGCAATGCAAATTAGCGAAATTGAGTCAGATTCACACGAGCTATCGGACGAGCAGAATTCGGTTTTGCAAAAAATAGTTGCTAAGTTTCCCTCATTTGCTGTGCCAGGACTAGGAAAATCAACGCTAATCTCTCATTCATTAGACACAGGAGATGCTAAGCCAGTAAAGCAGCGGCATTTCCCGGTGTCCCCAGCTATTAAGAAATTGTTGTATGCTGAGATAGAGCGAACGCTTATACTCGGAGTCATCGAGGAATCGGATAGTCCTTGGTCGCCTCCGGTGATATTAGTGCAGAAGCCTGGTAAAGTAAGGCTCTGTCTCGATAGCAGAAAATTTAACATAGCTACGAAAAAAGATGCATATCCACTTCCGCAGATTGACGGTATATTAGGTAGACTTCCCTAAGCAATTTATATTTCAAGCTTAGATTTAAAAGACGCTTATTGGCAGATTACTTTGGAGCCAAGTTCTTGTGAAAAGACTTTGACTAATGCTTCCCAAACAAGACCCGGCTCATGGATGAAGTGATTCCAGCCTCATTAAGAAATGAAGTATTCGTGAACCTGGATGACCTGTTGATGGTATCTGATACATTCAAAGGCCATATGAAGGTTTTAAGTTTGGTTGCGGATCAAATACGTGCTGCGGGTTTAACGCTTAATGTTGGCAAAAGCAAATTTTGCTTGAAATCAGTAAAGTACTTGGGCCATATTGTTGGAAAAGGTGTCATTCGTACGGACCCCGAAAAGATTTCGGCTATGAAGGATTTTTCTTTGCAAAAATCCTTAAAAACACTTCAAAGTGTTTTTGGCATGGCGGGGTGGTACAGAAAACTTATCAACAATTTTGCATCGGTTGCAGCTCCACTCACAGATCTTCTAAGGCCAAAGAAAAAGTTTATGATGATCCCTGAAGGCAAAGAATCTTTCGAAGCGCTGAAAGACATGCTTTGTTTGGCGCCCGTGCTTCGAAGCCCTGATTTCTCTAGACCATTTTTTGTTCAGTGTGATGCAAGTAAGTCTGGTGTCCTTGTTCAGAAAACAGACGAAGGCGTTGAGTTTCCTATCGCATTCGTTTCTAAGAAGTTGGCCCAAAGAAATTACTCGATGACAGAACAAGAATGTTTGGCAGCCATTGCACTATAGGCTGGCTGACCACTTTTTGTGGCCAAAAATCCATTTTTCGAAAGTCGTTAATATTAAAATCTAATGACGTCAAAGTGTTGGGAAAACTTCAAACTTCAATGTTACGTAACAGAAATTTTAACAGAGTCACGATCTGTTAAAGTATCGGCTGTTAAAACAGCTGTTCGGTGTCACGGGCGCACGAAATCTACTTTGTGAAAAAAAGAGTCGGCTTAAAATTATAAAAATTAGGCACCAAACAAAGTTTTTACCAAACAAGTTATAATGGCATCGAAAGATAGCGGTTTGTACTTTATGTTTGTGGTCGTCACAAGTTGGATTTGTTTGTGTTGTCCCTGTAATTGAGTGTTTTTTATAGTCGCTTTACGTGTATAAATTTACAATAAAAACTAACTTTAAATAGAGATATAAAGTGAGTTTCACCTAGTTTCACCTTAATATTTACACTGTGTTGTCGGTAGTTCAGTTCTTGTTCATATGAATGCTATCCTAAAGTGCACTTTTGCGCACTTTCGTCGCAATTTACCTTTTTAGGTCACAACCTCAGATTGGCCAATACAAAATTGTTTGGGATTTGGAGTTCTGGAGAGACAAAGCAGGCAATATTTGACAGATTTAGACCTTCGATATCTGGTTCAGATGCTTATGAGGATGTTTTAAAAAAACAAAGCGAAGCTTTTTGTCATAGATTGTCCCTAAATGGACATCTTGCAAAATAAATTTGAGTCATTTCAAAAGAAAGTACTTAACTTGGCTTACATCCCACGTTGAGGCTTTCATAAATGGCAGGCCAAAATTGCCTTATTTGTTGCCGGGAGCAAGGGCTCAGAGAAGAGCAGCTTCAAATTTTATCAAACCCACGGCTGGGAATATTAAATTATTAATAAATTCACCTAGTAGGGCTGCGCGTAAGGGCGGTAACATGTAAAAAATGGCCGGTGCCACACCTTTTTTCTAAATATATGTTCATTATATCAATATAAATCCAAATCAAAAATATACACCTTTATATTAAGTTTTGTTTTTAGGGTAAGTATTTTCTTATCTATTTTTATATTATTTTTTATGATATAACAAGAAATTTCTCCAAAAAGGGGCGTTGCCACGCCTTTTTTCTGTTAATTTGCTAATTATAAGCCCAAATATAAGAACCGAACTCAAATATTTGGTTTTGCTTGAAGTTATTAATTTTGGCCACAAAAAGTGTTCAGCCAGCCTATAGTGCATTGTTTGCATAAAAAGGTTTCGGGCCTATATAAAAGACCATGAATACACCCTGATAACGGATCAAGCGTCCCTGAAATGGCTCATGTCCCAAACAGATCTGCGTAGTCGTCTAGCGCGGTGGTCACTAAAGCTACAAGGTTTTAACTTTAAAATTGAGCATCGAAGTGGTGGGCTTAACGTTGTCCCCGATGCTTTATCGCGTTTAAATGAGGAGGAACTAGCAGCAATATATGCTAGCCACGGATTGATGATCGATATGCAGTCTTCAGCGTTTAAGTCTGACGAATATATAGAACTGCAGGAAAAAACAAGAAAGAACGCTATAGTCGAGTACTTCGACTATCAGATACCCGTTACACAGCTAAAGGGACCAAAGGGAAATGGAGATATGCAAGCAGCAGGGCGAGATTGAAATGCGCCACCTGCCGGCGGTAGACAGATTTAAGCGTTATGGGCGTTAGAGTGGGCGTGGAAAACTTTTTTTTTTTCGATCAATCGATAGGTATTGACGAGACCAATACATTTCAGTTAAATTTTTTTATCTAGCGTGAAAATTGTGGGCGCCACAGGCTTGGGCGGCTTGTGGGCGTTAAAGTGGGCGTGGCACTTTTCCGTAACAAACTTGTGATGCGTACAAGGCTACGGAATCTAAATCTGAAATCCCAATACTCTATCTTTGATAGTTTCCGAGATATCCGCGTTCATACTAACAATTTTTTGAAGTTTGTGGGCGGTACGTGGGCGTTAGAGTGGGCGTGGCAAATTTTTTTTGGGTCAATCGATAGGTATTGATGAGAACAATTCATTTCAGCTTAAATTTTTACTCTAGCATCAAAACTTTAGGAGCCACAGTTTTGGGCGGTTTGTGGGCGTTAGAGTGGGCGTGGCACTCTACTGAAACAAACTTGCGCTGCGTAAGAAGCTCAGGAATCTGCACGCCTAATCTCAATAGCCTAGCTCTTATAGTTTCCAAGATCTCAGCGTTCATCCGGACAGACAGACAGACGGACAGACGGACAGACGGACAGACGGACAGACGGACAGACGGACAGACGGACGGACGGACAGACGGACATGGCTAGATCGACTCGGCTAGTGATCCTGATCAAGAAAATACATATTTTTTATGGGGTCGGAAACGTGTCCTTCTGCCTGTTACATACTTTCCGACGAATCTAGTATACCCTTTTACTCTACGAGTAACGGGTATATTTAGTGCAAACAGCGATAAATTTCCAGATTTAAGGATTGCTGCTGGCTTATTGAATCGTAGAACTGATCATGCAACGGGAAATTTGTTGCACGATACTTTTGCATGGAAGTTGCGGATTCCAAGCGAATTGGTGCCTGAGGTTTCAAAAAAGGCTCATAATGACCCGCTTGCGTCTCATGGTGGAGTGCACAAGACCTTAGATCGAATTCGCAGATATTATTTCTGGCCAGGATTGGTGACAGATATTAAGGAATACATAGGTAATTGTGACATCTGCAAAAAGACAAAAGCACCAAATAGAGTGCAACGGGAACCAATAGGAATTACTCCCAAATCTCGGCCCATATCCACGATCGCGTTCAGGAAATTTGAGGATATTTATAGTTTTAGACCACTATTCAAAGCTTGCCTTTTTGAAAGCCGTAAAGAAGATGACTGCTGATGTGGTTGTTAAGTAGTTACAGTAAGAATTGTTTCACACCTTTGTTATGCCTGAAACGATCGTACCGGATAATGACTCCCAGTTTAAATCCGAGTCTTTCCAAAAGTTGCTGAATCAACACAAAATTTCCCAAAGCTTGACCGCTGGCAAATGCATGTCCGCAGTGAAATGTATCCGAGCGAGTGAACAGGTCAGTAATAGCTGCAATACAGTCATATATCCGAGAAGACCAGAAAGATTGGAACGAATATCTGAGCAGTATATGCTGTGCGTTGCGTTCATCCATACATTCGGGACTTGGGGCAACACCCTATTACATGGCTTTTGGCCAGTATTTTGTATCGTCGGGCTCGACCTATAAGCTGTCGAGGGCTCTCGGTATGCTTGAAGACAGAGCATCCAGATTCACTCAGAAGGATTCGTTGGAATTGGTGCGTTCTAAGGCTCGAGAGGTTATGCAAAAACAGAATAAAAAGAACGAACTTCAGTATACCTTAAGGTCTCGCGAGGTATTGTACCAAAAAGGTCAGGAAGTATATCGCAAGACCTTTAGACAGAGCAATTTTTCGGGAGGTTATAGTGCGAAATTAGGTCCATTATATCTCAAGGGTAGAATTCAGAGAAAGCTAGGAAATTTATGCTATGATCTGGTGGATTTGCAAGGGCGTTCCTTGGGATGTTATCAAGCTAAGGATTTGAAGCAATAAGCAGGCTCAGCTACCAGATTTGTTTGGATCTGTTTTGGAACGTAAAACCCCATTCCAGATCTTGTGGGGGGACTTTTGTAGCGCTGGTAGTCAATTCGGAACACCACCGAACTGGGGTAAGGGGTAAGAGAAAGCGTAATAGGTCAACAGTGCGAAATGTCAGTTGTTTTTTGCTGAGAGCGGTTTTCATTTCGGCTGTTAAGGGGCTTGCCGCCATTGGCAAGCGGCATCAGAGTTCTTTCCATTTGAACCTTCCACCGATTAGGTCGTGGAAGAAAAACCATCGTCAAAGTTTAAGTGCTAATAGTCTTGGAGCGAGCCTTCGCGAAGATTTTCAAAGGGAAAAGGCAACCGAATTTAATCATTCAGGCCGAGTTCAATGATTTGGGTGAGTCGAAAATAAATGGTAATAAACCAAATGGTCCGATCAGCAGCACTTTATGTGATTTATAGGGGCTCGGCGATCATAAAACCAAAAAAAAAGGAAAAACGCTATAGTCGAGTACCTCGACTATCAGGTACCCGTTACTCAGCTAAAGGGACAAAAGGGAAATGGAGATATGCAAGCAGCAAAGCGAGATTAAAATGCGCCACCTACCGGCGGTAGACAGATTTAAGCGTTATGGGCGTTAGAGTGGGCGGGGTCAATTTTTTTTGGATCAATCGATAGATATTGACGAGCTAATACATTTCTGTTAAAATTTTTTATCTAGCATAAAAATTGTGGGCGCCACAGGTTTGGGCGGTTTGTGAGCGTTCGAGTCGGCGTGGCGTATTCGTGTCACAAACCTGAGCTGCGTACAAAGCTACGGAATCTAAATCTGAGATCCCAATTTTTATACCTTTGCAGAGGGTATATTGATTTTAGTCAGATGTTTGCAACGCAGTGAAGGAGACGTTTCCGACCCCATAAAATATATATATTCTGGATCAGCATGACTAGACTAGTCGATCTAGCCATGTCTCAGTTCTAAAGCTATCGGGCTAAAACTTTCCCAAAAGTCTTATATCTTTTGCAGGTAGTATATAAGTCCATAGGAATAATGGGAAACAAAATTTTAAAAAATTATATCTTTGGTGTTTTTTATCATATAACCTACTAAGCTTGGAAATAACATTTTTTAATTAGTTTTGTATTTTGAATTTAATTTTATCGAAATCGGACGACTATATCATATAGCTGCCATAGGAACGATCGGAAAATTGGTGGAAAAATAATATGAAATCAAATTATAGCTTCGGTGTTTTTCAACATATAACCTCCAACGCTTGGAAATAACATTTTTTAATTAGTTCTGAATTTCGAATTTAATTTTATCAAAATCGGACGACTATATAATATAGCTGCCATAAGAACGATCGGAAAATTGGTAGGAAAATAATATGAATCAAATTATAGCTTCGGTGTTTTTTGACATATGTATTATCTTATACTATTGGGAATATTAATTTTTGTGTTTTTAAATTTAATAATTATAGCTGCAAGGGTATATAAGCTTCGGCTTGCCGAAGCTAACTTCCTTTCTTGTTTAACATTTAACCTTCTAAGCTTGGAAATTGCATTTTTGAATTAGTTTTGAATTTCGAATTCAATTTTATCAAAATCGGACGACTATATCATATAGCTGCCATAGGAACGATAGGAAAATTGGTGGGAAAATAATATGAAACAATTTATAGCTTCGGTGTTTTTTAACATATAACATCCTACGCTTGGAAATAACATTTTTTTATTAGTTCTGAATTTCGAATTTAATTTTATCAAAATCGGACGACTATATCATATAGCTGCCATAGGAACAATCGGAAAATTGGTGGGAAATTAATATGAAACAAATGATAGCTTCGGTGTTTTTTTTAACATATAACCTCCTACGCTTGGAAATAACATTTTTTAAATAGTTCTGAATTTCGATTTTAATTTTATCAAAATCGGACGACTATATCATATAGCTGCCATGGGAACGACAGGAAAATTGGTGGTAAAATAATGTGAAACTAATTATAGCTTCGGTGCTTCTGGACATATTATCTTATACTATTGGGACTATTATTATTTGTATTTTTAAGAATTTCGAATTACATTTAATAATTACAACTGCAAGGGTATACAAACTTCGGCTTGCCGAAGTCAACTTCTTTTCTCGTTTCTATCTTTCATAGTTTCCGAAATATGCACGTTCATAATAACGATTTTTATACCCGTTACTCGTAGAGTAAAAGGGTATACTTGATTCGTCGGAAAGTATGTAACAGGCAGAAGGAATCGTTTCCGACCCCATAAAGTATATATATTCTTGATCAGGATCACTAGCCGTCTGTACGTCTGTCCGTCCGTCCGTCTGTCCGTCTGTCCGTCTGTTCGTCTGTCCGTCTGAACGCTGAGATCTCGGAAACTATAAGAGCTACAATACTGGGATTAGGCATGCAGATTCCTGAGATTCCTGCGCAGCGCAAGTTTGTGTCAGCAGAGTGCCACGCCCACTCTAACGCCCACAAACCGCCCAAAACTGTGGCTCCTACAGTTTTGATGCTAGAATAAAACATTTAACTGAAATGTATTGTTCTCATCAATACCTATCGATTGACCCAAAGAAAAGTTTGATCTAGCCATGTACGTCTGTCCGTCTGTCAGTCCGTTTCTACGCAAACTAGTCTCTCACTTTTAAAGCTATCGAGAAGCGCAAGTTTGTTTCAGCAGAGTGCCACGCCCACTTTAACGCCCACAAACCGCCCACAAACTTCAAAAAATCGTAAGTATGAACGTGGATATCTCGGAAACTATCATAGATAGAGAATAGGGATCTCAGATTCAGACTCCGTAGCTTTGTACGCAGGCAAGTTTGTTACGCGAATATGCCACGCCCACTATAACGCCGACAAACCGCCCAAACCTGTGGCACCCACAATTAAATTTGTATTCTAGCATCAAAACTGAAGGAGCCTTAGTTTTGGGCGGGTTGTGGGCGTTAGAGTGGGCGTGGCACTCTGCTGAAACAAACTTGCGCTTCTCGATAGCTTTAAAAGTGAGAGACTAGTTTGCGTAGAAACGGACTGACAGACGGACAGACGTACATGGCTAGATCAACCCGTCTAGTCATGCTGATAAAGAATATATAACCTTTATGGGGTCGGAAACGTCTCCTTCACTGCGTTGCAAACTTCTGACTGAAATCAATATACCCTCTGAAAGGGTATAACAAGAAAGGATGTTAGCTTCGGCATGCCGAAGTTTGTATACCCTTGCAGTTATAATTATTTAAAAAAACAAGGAAGAACGCTATAGTCGAGTACCTCGACTATCAGATACCCGTTACTCACCTAAAGGGCCCAGAGGGAAATGGAGATATGCACGCAGCAAAGCGAGATTGAAATGCGCCACCTACCGGCGGTAGACAGACTTAAACGTTATGGGCGTTAGAGTGGGCGTGGTCAATTCTTTTATGGATCAATCGATAGGTATTGACGAGACCAAAATATTTCAGTTAAAATTTTTGATCCAGCATGAAAATTGTGGGCTCCACATGTTTGGGCGGTTTGTGGGCGTTAGAGTGGGCGTTGCATATTCGCATAACAAACTTGCCTGCGTACAAAGCTACGGAGTCTGAATCTGAGATCCCTATTCTCTATCTATGATAGTTTCCGAGATATCCACGTTCATACTTACGATTTTTTGAAGTTTGTGGGCGTTAAAGTGGGCGTGGCAAACTTTTTTTTGGGTCAATCGATAGGTATTGATGAGAACAATACTTTTCAGTTAAAATTTGTATTCTAGCATCGAAACTGAAGGAGCCTCAGTTTTGGGCGGGTTGTGGGCGTTAGAGTGGGCGGGGCACTCTGCTGAAACAAACTTGCGCTTCTCGATAGCTTTAAAAGTGAGAGACTAGTTTGCGTAGAAACGGACTGACAGACGGACAGACGTACATGGCTAGATCAACCCGTCTAGTCATGCTGATAAAGAATATATAACCTTTATGGGGTCGGAAACGTCTCCTTCACTGCGTTGCAAAATTCTGACTGAAATCAATATACCCTCTGAAAGGGTATAACAAGAAAGGATGTTAACTTCGGCATGCCGAAGTTTGTATACCCTTGCAGTTATAATTATTTAATAAAACAAGGAAGAACGCTATAGTCGAGTACCTCGAGTATCAGATACCCGTTACTCACCTAAAGGGACCAAAGGGAAATGGAGATATGCACGCAGCAAAGCGAGATTGAAATGCGCCACCTACCGGCGGTAGACAGACTTAAACGTTATGGGCATTAGAGTGGGCGTGGTCAATTCTTTTTTGGATCAATCGATAGGTATTGACGAGACCAAAATATTTCAGTTACAATTTCTTATCTAGCATGAAAATTGTGGGCGCCACAGGTTTGGGCGATTTGTGGGCGTTAGAGTGGGCGTGGCATATTCGCGTAAAAAACTTCGGAATCTAAATCTGAGCTCCCAATTCTTTATCTTTAATAGTTTCCAAAATATCCACGTTCATATTTACCATTTTTTGAAGTTTGTGGGCGGTATGCCGGCGTTAAAGTGGGCGTTTTTGGGTCAATCGATAGGTATTGATGAGAACAATACATTTCAGTTAAAATTTTTATTCTAGCATCAAAACTGTAGGAGCCACAGTTTTGGGCGGTTTGTGGGCGTTAGAGTGGGCGTGGCACTCTGCTGAAACAAACTTGCGCTGCCCGATAGCTTTAAAAGTGAAAGACTAGTTTGCGTAGAAACGGAAGTCGGATGAATATGTATGTTCTGGATCAATTTTTATACCCGTTACTCGTAGAGTGAAAGGGTACACTAGATTCCTCGGAAAGTATGTAACAGGCAGAAGGAAGCGTTTCCGACCCCATAAAGTATATATATTCTTGATCAGGATCACTAGCCGAGTCGATCTAGCCATGTCCATCTGTCCGTCTGTCCGGATGAACGCTGAGATCTTGGAAACTATGAGATCTAGGCTTTTTAGATTTCGCGTGCAGATTTCTGAGCCTCTTACGCACACAACTGTGGCTCCTACACTTTTTATGCTAGAATAAAAATTTTAACTAAAATGTATTGTTCTTCTCAATACCTATTGATTGACCCAAAAAAAAGTTTGCCACGCCCACTTTTACGCCCACAAACCGCCCACAAACTTCAAAAAATAGTAAATATGAACGTGGATATCTCGGAAACTATCAAAGATAGAGAATTGGGATCTCAGATTTGGATTCCGTAGCTTTGTGCGCAGCGCACTCTAACGCCCACAAACCGCCCAAGCCTGTGGCGCCCACAATTTTCATGCTAAATACCAAATATTAAATGAACTGTATTGGACTCGTCAATACCTATCGATTGACCCAAAAAAAAAATTGCTACGCCCACCCTAACGCCCATAACGCTTAAATCTGTCTACCGCCGGTAGGAGGCGCATTTCAGTCTCGCTTTGCTGCTTGCTTATCTCCATTTCCCTTTGGTCCCTTTAGCTGAGTAACGGGTATCTGATAGTCGAGGCACTCGACTATAGCGTTCTTCCTTGTTTATTGTTTGTTCTGGATCAGAATTGTTATCGCTGGTGCGGGCGCTTATCGCAAGCGGAAGTTGTTGTTGTTGCTGCTGGGCGGGGATGTTCTTGAGTGTTTTGGAATGTTGTGACACACTCTGGGGCCGCGCTCACTTCCCCTCCCACTTCCCCTCCCGCTTGTCCTCGGACTTGTCCTCGCACTCTCATTCTCGTTTGCGAATACTCTGCTCTGCGATCGCGCCCACTCCCCCCTCCCCTCTCACTTCCCCTGCCACTACCCCTCCCACATCCCCTCCCACTTGTCCTCTCACTCTCGTTTGAAGGTTATATACATTGTTATCGTGAAACATTGTTATACATATTGTTATCACTTACCACAAGTATTTATTTTATTTAAATATACATAAGTATTTATCGCAAACTTTCTGAGAGTATTTATTTTGTTTAAATATTTTATCGCAAACTTTCTCAGATTTTTCCGTCTCGCAAACTAGTATAAATATGAGTTGTAGAGTACTGGAGTAATTCAGAAAGCAGAATTCAGAGCAAGAAGTCACTCGCACTATTTGAAGAATCCGTCATCATCATCATCAGCAGCAGCATGTCTAACTTTGCAGATCAGTGGAACGAGCTTGGCGCCTTCTCTCTACCCCCAATAAAGAGTGTTAAAGCTCTCCCGTTCAACACGCCGATCCCGATAAAGAACGCCGAAGTAAAACGGACTCGCTTTGGGGATAAAATTATGCTTACGTGTGAAGACTTTGTGGTATTCCTACCAGAACGCTTTAGTTCGCTACCACCCAAAGCTGTGGAGCACATTGCGCCTACAAGCTAGTCAAACATCAATCGGAAGGTGACAATTACACTTTAAACTTATATAACGAAGAAGAAAAATAAAACGAAAAATAAATAAACTTTTTTAATTAATATTTTTATTTATTTATTTGTTTATATCCTAGCGCTACAAGTGCACACTTATAATTACCGCGTTAGTCACATTGAGTTGATATTTTATATTATTATTATTATTAAATTATTAAAACAATTTCTCTCGCTCTTTTAATTAATATTAATGACTAACATCAAATTTTCTTAGTTACTATTATTATTGATTTTATATATATATATTTTTTTTTTTTCATTTCATTTAATTTTTATACTTATGAGTACTGGTATTTTAAAAGATCTTTAACTTTATTGTTAAATTGAGTTGCGCTCCTAATTGTTTTGTATGGGTGCGGTAGATTGTTCCATAACCGGATACCATTTATGAAAAATTGCCTTCTGGAACACAGTGTTTGTATTCGAGGGTATACGTAATTTTTGGTTCTTACAGATGTGGCTGGGGTAAGTTTATTGAAAAAATATTTTGGTTCTCCACTCGTCACTATTTTGTGAATGAAGATTAAAATTCTGAGATCGATCCAGGAGGTCAAGTTAAGGTCAAGTATTTTATATGTCAGTTCTGATACATGGTAAAAACGTCTTAAGTTAAACACATAACGGACAATTGAATTAAAAGCTAAAGCTAATGTGCGCAAATCCCGCGCATCACAATTTCCAAAAATTTCTATGCCGTAAAAGAGAGTGGGCAGAAGGATAACTTTGGCGATTAATAGTCTAACTTCCTCAGTTAAGAACGATTTAGAGAATGACAATTTTCTCAACAGAGCATATGTACGCCCTGTCGCTTTGACTATATGGTTGCTCCATGATAAAGTATTGTTAAATGTTATCCCTAGATTACCTACATTCACTTCATAGCTTATCGGCGTATGGTTTATATATAATTTTTGGAGTGAAAGTGTTGAAAGTTGCTTTTTACCAATTACCAAGCACTTTGATTTTTTAGGATTTATACCCAAGCCATTTTCCTTTGCCCATTTTTCAATTAGCAACAACATTTTATTACTTATACGAACACAGGCATGTATTTCAGTTACGGGTCTACTAACATATATTTGGACATCATCAGCATATAAATGTACTTCACACTCAGACAGGATACTAGGGAGATCATTGACATATATAGAAAACAATAAAGGGCGTAGCACAGATCCCTGTGGCACTCCCCTGGATAAGTTTCGGAGAGAAGAAACTTGCGTCCCAGAAACGACAGCTTGATACCTATTCGTTAAGTACGACCTAATAAGCTTCGTCGCATTAGTTGAGAAATTAAACATATTCCTAAGCTTGGTACAGAGAATGTTATGATTCACAGAATCAAAAGCCTTACTGTGGTCAAGTAGCGTCAAAAACGTTACGCAGTTACTGTCCAGTTTTTGTCTTATATCCTCAACAATATTAGTGATTGCAGTAATACAACTCCTTTTCTTACGGAATCCAGATTGTTTTTCATCAAGTAGAGAATTATTAGCTAAGTATAGTTGAATCTGTGAGGACATAAGGTTTTCAAAGACTTTTGATAGAAAAGGTAATATTGAAATAGGTCTATAGTCATTGTTTAGCTTAGGAATTGGGATAATTTTGTCGTTTTTCCATATTGTCGGAAATGAAGACGTTGTAATAGCCGTGTTAAAAATATATGTAACATGGGGCAACATTAAGGGGAGCAAAAGTTTAACAAATTTGGGACTCATATTATCGAGACCAACAGCATCGGACTTGACATGCAGAATACTAGCTAGGACATCACTTTGGTTTATACATATAAAGCTAAAACTATTATCACAGAGGTGTTGAGTATTCAGGTACGGATTGCATGTTGCTTCAGGTACATCTATTTCCAAAAACTTTTTGTTTATCAATTCGACATCCACCTCAGACTCTGTCTGTTGCTTACATTTTCCAATACCTAACCGTTTTAGTTTGTTCCATCTGTTTTTTGAGTTAACACAGTTATTAAATTGTATATTATAATGCTCTTTGCTGATTTTATCTTTTTGTTTACTTTTACCCTAGCCTCTTTGTATTGTTTTCGAAATTCATCAGTTTTGTATCGCTTCCACCGGAGGTAAGCTACATCTCGCTGATGGGTTAGGTTTTTGATTTCACTACTGAACCATGGATTTTGCATTGGCTTAATCACCTTGGTCCTTAGGGGCACAAACTTGTTGAACAAATACTGGACATTGTTGGTTAAAACCTCTAATTGACAATCTTCATGACGAAGGTGGTAAATACGTGACCAGTCACAACACAAAAATTCCGTTTTTAATCCATTATAGTTTATATTTTTATAATCTCTATATGTAAAAGAATTGATTTTGCTGTCAAAGGTCAAGTCGTATGTTAAAAATATTAAGTCATGTCTGGAGAAGGCTGGTACAGAAACCTGGTCATAATGTATGATTTTGCTAGGGTCATTGATAAGAAATAAGTCAAGTAATGTATCACAGTGGCTGCTATAGTGCGTGGGGATCGTTTCGTTTACGGAAAACAAACCTAGGGATTTAAAGTTATCTACGAGATGGCTTTCTGACAATAGGTTGCTGTTAAAATCACCTGCCAATATGATGTCAGTGTACTCCAACGAAATGTCTGAAACAACATTAAGTAATGACCCGTAGTCAATTGTCCGATTCGGTCTATAAATGCAACCTAGAAGGGTTCTTCCATGGGATTTATTGGGAAGTTCTAATAGAATGTATTCAATAGTACTGTCACTTGGCTGTTTAAGTACCACTTCACATTTCAGCTTCACATTCACGTATATAGCAACACCTCCTGCATGACCAGTACGATCGGACCGATAAACATTGAAGCCTTCACAAACAATAGACGAATCACATAGATCATTAACAAACCACGTTTCAGACACACATGTCACATCGACATTAGACTGAGTGAAAAGGAATCTAAGCTCATCAATCTTCTTTAGCAAACTTTGTGCATTTAAGTGAACGATTTTGAGACCATTTTTATAACTACTTATAGTTTTTATCATGGCACTAGCTATGGAACAAACTTCCTCATCCTGCATTGTTGTTATCAATGATTATTAGGGGCGCAATCTCAATATTCAATGCGTATCTTATACATTTCTTAAAGTAAACTAGTTTTAAACCTATCTTAATTAAGAGGATACGATTTATACGCTTAAGAACGAAAGCTATCAGCTTCAGATCCAGCCGAAGCGTTAGTGAGAGATGTAGAAAGTGGATCGGGCGAATGATTAATGGACGAAGTTCCTCCATACTGTTAATGCAACATACACCCTCTCTTCGAGTGCAGCGTACGTGCACAAGGCCGCGTCGTGTAAAGACAGCCGTAAGGATTTTATGTTTTTTCATACGCATAGCCTCTTTAAAGATGAGATAATGCTCTTTTAACAATTGCTCATTAATATAAATTAACGCCTCTGAATTGAAACCCAGAAACTGCAAGCTAAGTTGTTTCTTGTGCTCGCGCCTGTACATTCCGACTTGACCAAGCAGCTTGATCTTTTCGCGTGGGTTTAGCATTTTAATTATTATCACTGGATCCACATGTGTTTGTTGTGATTTCCTTGCTCGGAAGATATCGCAGACTTTTGGTGGTGGAGTCAGCTGGAGATTAAAGCATAGCTTGTGATAGAGAGCTCTGAGATCTTTATTAAGTGTATTTATTGTTTGATTTGATTAAAGTTAGGTGTATTTGTCGGTTGTGTTTGTATTGTATCTTTCGGATTTAATCGTTAAGTTTAAGTTTTAGCTTAGCTTGCAACCACTCACTGCTTTACCAACAAACTGCCTTATCGACAATAGTGAATAGCTGCCTTATCGGCGATAGCGTAGCTGATGGGGCAACCTTTTTCTCTCTTGCACTCCGAAGATACTGCAGCACCGATTGTCTCTCACTGAAGGTGCACGCACAACCGCACTTGTTGTTCAGCAAGAATTTATTTTCTGGTTTATAGAGTCAACTTTGTTTATTAGCACTATGTTGTGTTGTTCGCGGATAGAGCTGGTGGTATATTAGGCGGTTATAGACTTTCTTCAATTTTATAAATGTTATTTTCCGTGGAATATCGTTTATTTTATAGAGCGTTCAATAAAGCGACTGCACACGGGAGAGTTGGAGAGTTTTTTTTTTTTTAACAAAAAAACAAAAATAGCTGGTGCTTTACATAACAATAACAATCCTTGGCCTAGTAACAATCCTGTCGCTAGTGAAAGACGATATTGTGATGTCTGTAATCTAAATGTTGCTAAAATTAGTTGGTCGCATCACTTACGCACCAACTTGCATAAACAATTATCTGGTGCGCAAATAAGTGATAACTTGCGGTGTATAAGAAGTGCATTTCGCAATCGTATTGAGACTTATATAATCACAAATCACAATAAAGAATGCTTGGTATCAAATTATTTCAACAATCAATCAAAGAACAAGTGATCACTCTACTCCAAGAAGCTCAAAAAAACACGTCAATATCAAATTTAGTTTTGAACAATTCTGTAATTATGTTTTGATTAAAGAGAGTGAAGATCATTGTGAAATAAATCTAAAGTCATTTCAAACAAAAATGCAAGCCTTAAATCCAACAACGAGTCAGACTGAAAATCTAAATAAAATAATCAATAATTTAAATGACTATATAAAAAGTGAAATGAGCGAGTCCATCGGTCCATATTATTTAACTAATAATAAAACTAGCAACGTCTTACACACTATATATCTACTACTTCTCGAGAAGGATGACAAATATCATTATGCTTGGATTACAAATATTTCCAAGTAAGTATTAAATTAGAAAATTAAAAAAAATATTATATATATTTCTTTGCTTTTCCATTTGATTACTTCGCAAACAAATAACGAAAAGTACGAGGAAGATTCTTCTATGCAATGGCTGTTTTCAACATTTCGACGATAGCGACAAACTGGAACGACATATTATGGAGTGTAATAGAATTATAACTGAGATGCCCTCAAATGATACGGCGATTTTAAGATTTAAAAATTTTAAAAGTCAATTAGATGTTCCTTTTGTACCATATGCTGATTTTGAGTGTATTTTAGAAGGGATGGATCTGAAAATTTCGGATAACATAAATTTAATTCAAAAGCATATACCGTATGCATATAGTTATTATATAAAGTGTTCATTTGACAATAGTTTGGATATATATCGAATATATTATGGTGAATATTGTGCAGCACATTTTGTTGAGAGCATATATAACGATTGTTTAATGTTAACGATACCGTTATATCCGCTATCAATGGAGCAACAAAAAATAATTGACTTAGAACAAAGTTGTAGTATATGCGGTAATTTATTTACTGATCAATCTAAAAGAGTTCTAGATCATTTTCACACAACAGGCAAATATAGAGGTGTAGCTCATAAAATTTGCAATTTAAACTATAAATTAGCAAAATTTTTCCGAATTTTTTTCCATAATCTCTCGGCATACGATGCTTATTTATTTGTGAACGAATTAATTAAAATTCCTGGTAAAATTTCTATAGTTCCGCTAAACAAAGAGTTTTATATATCGATCTCAAAGAAAATTTACATAAATCCCAATGAAATGTTAGAACTTCGATTTTTAGATTCATTTAGAATTATGTCTTCCTGTTTAGACAGCTTAGCCAGTTATTTAAAAGAAGAAAATCTAACCACAATAAAGTCATTTTTCACGGACTCGAACAAATTTCAAATGGTTAAACGTAAAGGCATATTTCCGTATAAATATATAAATTCAGTTGAACGCTTGTCAGATACACAATTACCGACGCGAGAAAATTTTTATAATTAATTAACTGATAGACACTGTTCTGAAGAGAGTTATCAGCATTTATTAGATTATTTATTGTTATATTTGAAGGTAGATGTGCTGTTGCTATGTGATGTCTGACATATGAATTTAATTTATGTTTATAAATTATACGCATTATTGCATTTATGAATTTGCATTTCTGTATGTGTGTGTGTGTGTTTGTTTGTATATGACTATTCTGTTTCGATGACAATCGTGTATTAAACAAAAACGAAATATGTATACACTCAAATGTTTATAGTATTTTCATTAGTAGTTACAAAAATGTGTTCAATAAAACAGCAACAACAACAATAGCAAAAATAGCAACAAAAAAAATGAGATTTATAAAACAAACCAGACAAATTAAAGTTCGAAATGTCGATCAAATTTGTGGTGAGGGGGATAGGAGCGGAAAAATTACACATAGCCCATTTAATACGTGACAACGCTAATTTAATTATTATTTTTAAACAAGATTAAATGAATATTAAACATATTTACAATGATCATGTTATAGGCGATATAACTTTTAAGCAATTTATAAAAATGTGTGAGGAATGCTGGAAGCAAAAATATAAATTTGTTCTCATAAGTAAAGATAATGATATTGATAAAGGACGATATAGAAAAGGATTCGATAGTTTTATACATCTATAAAAACACACACAGCTCTCGATCAGCTCTGGATCACCTCGGCATCAACTTTGGATCAGCTCTGAATCAGCTCGGCATCAGCTTTGGATCAGCTCCGTATCAGCTATATATATATATCAAAGAAAAACACCTCTTAACGAGGTAGAAAGTAGTGGCGAACGCGCCTTTAACAAAAATTTCTGATATCAACAATTGTGACGAAAAATGATATTACATTCAATAAAATAAATAAACTATATTAAATTTATGATTTCGGCCCGCAACAGTATTTATTTATTTACCGACATGTACACTTTCTGTTGTAGCGTGCAGAATACATAAATTTAATATAGTTTATTTATTGTGAGGAGTTGAATAACTCCCCACAAATAGAAGCAGCAGCAGATGGCCGGCCGCTTACCAGATACGCGGCGAATTCGCGTAGTAACGGCGCGGCGAGGAGAGTTTGGAGACTTGGATGGAGAACAAGAGAACTTGGAGACTTGGATGGAGAACAGGAGAGTTTGGAGACTAGGATGGAGATCGAGAGAGTTTGGAGACTAAGGACGGAGAGCGAGAGAGTTTGGAGACCAAGCATGGAGATCGAGAGAGAATGGAGACTTCGCGGGCAAGGCAAGAGTGCCGTGTGCAAAAACAGGATAACGGAACCCCAAAGGACTTTGGAATCTCCCGTGAACTTTGGACCGGGAGAAGAAGTGCCTCATCTCGGCAGTGGAGTGGCACACAGGCGTGCCACAAGCATCACGGGAATCAGCGGGACGGCAGCTGTGGGCAGAGCATCGGTTGGAAGCGGTACGGGAAGGACAAGTGAGTCAACCAGGAGGCACGGTCTTTGGACCCGGAGTGGAGAGATCCAGCGGGCCGTGAGCAAAAGGGAAATAACGGTTCCCGGAGGCCCTATATAAGGCCGCAGAGAGCTGGCAGCTGGATCAGTCGATCACGAGGAGTCAAACCTTCAAGATCAGTTAAAGTACCAAGTGAACAGTCAGTCAAGCAAGTAATCTACGAGGGAGCTACAACCAAGCGAGTCGTCGGAAGCAGCGCCGTGGGAAGCACACAAGGAGCAAGATCGCCACGTCGAGACGTTCGGGATTGGGACATCAGGAATCTCCGAATTGAGACACAAGTGGCTGAGTTCCGGAAGGCATCACACGGCTAAGTCAAGGCGTTCGTTTTCCAACTTTGTCACGACCACACCCCGGCAAGTCGCCCGGCGGGTCTGTCAGAGACAAGCGGAAGAGTCCTACGACGAAGAATCGTCAGTTTGGGGAGGAAAGTTGTCTGAGACCCAGCGTACCTTGCCCGACCAAGCAGGACCTGGCGTGACAGACGATTGGCGGTTTCAAGAGGCGGTCGCCTGGAGAGCCCTGCGATTACCGGCGAAGTTCCTGAACAGCAACCGCCCAACTCCCCGAGTGCCAAAACGACAGGCTACTGGTCAGGAGACAACGCAGAGGACATCGGCAGCAACGCCAGCAGACATTTCCGGCAGCCACGTTACCATCGCCGCGCGAAGCTCATTGGGGAGCGCAGGCGCGTCACGGACGATAAGCATAAGGGTGAAGCCGGGTGGAACGTTCGTCTGTGCTAGGCGTAAAGCAAAGTGAACTGCTAGGCAGCTTCCTGGCGGCAGCCTGGACTGTCAGCGCGATCTGAGCAAGAACCTAGCGGGACCGTCCGGGACAGAGCAAAGGACAGGTATTGCCTCGAAAGGCGTCGGCCTGGAGGGCAAGGCTTGTTCACCCTAGTCTGAGAACGGTGACGCTTCCCTAAGCCCACAAGGCCGAACTCTCTGCGAGTCTAAGGCGCAACAAGCGACCCCGAGGCAGCGCGTCCGCGAGCGAGCAGAGGCGGCCACTACGAGCGTCCCGAGACCCAGGAGCCAAGCGGAAGCCGAGTTAACGCGTCGACAAGCCAGAAGGAGGAGCACCAGCAGCCGGCGGAACCAGAGCAAGGAGATACAGAAGCCAGCCCAGCCAAACACCCGCTGTACCAATACTACGAGAATAAATCCCACTGTTACCATCTGAACCCTTTGTTTTCTCACTGATCTACGGGGCAGTCACGTCATATAAATTTGGTGAGACGAACACACAATCTTCTGAGCTAGCCGCACGAATCTCGTAGCGAGCAGACACACAAAATCAGTTCGTTACATCTGGCGCCCAACGTGATTGCCCCAACAGTGAGAACAGCACAATAAAAATGGGAAAGAAGTGGATTTACCGCCCCAAGATGGAGGACTTCGCCCATGTCGCACAGAGGCTCAATGTCGCCCTGGAGGGCAGGCTAGACGACATGAGGAAGGCACTATCGGAATACTACTCCGAAACAGAGAACGACAGAGCCGGCCCAAGCATTACGTTAACGAACGCTGAAGGGGACAACCTGGTGGCAAGCCTGAGCATTGACAACATGCAAAAAGAGGCCCACAGGAGAGAATCAAGCCAAGCAAAGAAAACAGCAGCGCTGACCCCGAGACCAAGCCAGTCGGACTATGCAAAGGTCGCTAAACAGGTCCGCGAATGGTCGTTCAGGTTCGACGGGGCGGAAAAACCATTCGAGTTCCTGGAGCAGGTAGAATGGTCCGCCAACACGTACGGTTTGGAGCTTGATATGATCCCTCGAGCGATGCCGGAGTTGCTAAAAGGAAGGGCTTTGAAATGGTTCATCGCCAACAATAAGCAATGGAGAACTTGGGCAGAATTCATTGAAAGCTTCCACACATATTTCCTGCCAAGAGATTTCTTCACCAGGCTGGCGGACCAGGCCCGCCAAAGGAAGCAAGGCTTCAGCGAGTCGTTCAAGGACTACATGATCGACGTGCAGACGATGGTGAGGCCACTTAACTATTCTACGAAAGAGACGTTAAGGGTCATTAAACAGAACTGCACCCCAAGCCTACGGATGTTCTTAAAAGCATACAAAGTGTCGGACCTGGACACGCTAATGATCCTAGCCGATGAGTACGAAGAACTTGAAAAGGAACGGGAAGTTTTCGCACAGGAGAACAAGTTCTCAAGGACCAAGTCGGCGTCACCAACGCAGGTGACATGCAGAAGATGCGAGGAGACAGACAACCAGGACACACGAGGAAACGACCAATGGTCACCACCACACCAAGCCAGACGACAGCAGGCAACAGACGCACCACGCGGAGGCCATTGGGCATCACCCCCACAGCAACAGAGACAGCCAAACAATACCTTGTGGAGGCCACCAAGCAACACACAGAGGCCACAAGATGCCACCCATATCACAGACCCGCAGGAGGCCTGTCGGAAATGCGGTGGGAACGGACACTGGGCTAGACGATGTCGAAACCAGCGGCTGCTGTTTTGCTGGATATGCGGCAAGGTGGGTGTTAGGAGCGTCGATTGCTGCCAACGATCGGGAAATGGCCAGCGATCTCAGCCGCAGAGAGGCGAGCGGGGATCGCACAATGCCACCTCTCCAAACTAACGGGCAAGCTAATCGAGGAGGAGCAGCAGTTGTCCGCAGCTGTGATGATTGGTGGGAATAGCTACAAAGCCACAATCGACACCGGAGCAACGGCAAGCTTCGTCAGCGAAGAATTGGCGGACAATATTGCTGCTCTAGGAAAGATTACCAGGACGAGACGGCAAGTTAGGTTGGCAGATGGAAGGTGCGGCGGAATTGATGCGCAGCTCGAGGTGTTGATTTTACCCGGGGTAGTGGATCCATTAGTGTTGGGATGGAACTTCCTGAAACAAGTCGGAACCGAGATAAGGTGTGCTGGACACGAGATAATAATACCAGCCAGGAACCGATACAAAGGATGGCTCGAGGAGAAGCTATCAGTAGCAGTCGTTCAACAAGTAAACGAGTTGGACGATACTACAGCGTTCCTTGAAACAGAGCTGGCAGACTTCAGCACAATGTCGGGAACATCGAATATGGCAGTACACCAGATCAAAATGAAAGACGACAAGCCAATGAAGCAGAGATACTACCCAAAGAACCCAAAAATTCAAGGGGAAATCAACGCAAAGGTGGACGAGTTTCTCCAAATGGGGTTCATAGAGCATTCAAAGAGCCCGTACAGCTCCCCCATCGTGATGGTGAAAAAGAAGACAGGCAAGTGGAGACTGTGTGTCGACTTCAGGCAGATCAACGCGAAGTCAGTGAAGGATGCCTACCCAATACCCCGCATAAACTATATCCTAGATCAACTAAGGGAAGCGCGGTACATCAGCAGTTTGGACCTGAAGAATGGATACTGGCAGATCCCACTGGAAGAAAGTAGCAGGCAAAATACAGCGTTTATGGTACCAGGCAAAGGTCTGTTTCAGTGGAGGGTAATGCCGTTCGGACTTCACTCGGCGTCGGCAACGTTTCAGCGAGTCTTGGACCAAGTAATTGGCCCCGAGATGTCACCTCACGCATTCGCTTACCAGAATGACATAATAGTGATCGGTCGCACGCTGGAAGAACACAAAAGAAACCTGAGGGAAGTGTTCCGGCGTCTAAAGGAGGCAAACCTGAGGCTGAATCCAGAAAAATGCAAATTCTTCAAAAAGGAGCTGCTGTACCTGGGACATTGAGTGACTAGCGAGGGAATAGGAACAGATCCAGAAAATGTAGCCGCCATCGCCGAACTAGAACCGCCATCGACTGTCAAAGAGCTCCGGCAATACCTAGGAGTAGCGTCGTGGTATCGCCGACTTGTACCAGATTTTTCCAGAATCGTCAAACCCCTGAATGACCTGCTGCGCAAAGGCAGTAAGTGGGAGTGGACACCAGAGCACCAGATGGCGTTTGAGGAAGTTAAGGCAAGATTCGTGGCAGATCCAGTGCTAGCATGCCCGGACTTCAGTAGAACTTTCATCCTGCAAACAATACTGACCCAGGACACCGAAAAGGGCGAAAGAGTAATCTCCTATTCGAGCCGAACACTGAACGGCGCGAAAAAGAACTATTCGACAACGGAGAAGGAGCTACAACAGTACGACTTTGAGATAGCGTACAGAAAGGGTCAGCTAAACGTGGTGGCCGACGCATTATCAAGACAACCACTACCGGAAACGCTACGAGGATTGAAAGAGGCATCGGCAACAATAGCTTCAGGAGGGTGCAGCTGGATCAAGGACATGGGCGAAAAGATAAGGACCCAACCGCAGAAGTACCCGGACTATGTTATGGATGGTGAGACACTGTACAGAAACATACCTCACCGAGCAGGCAGTGAAGACGTCGCGTCATGGAAGGTGTGCGTCCCAAAGTCGCTACGAGAAACAGTATTGAGGGAAAACCACGACGCACCGTCTGCGGGACACGTAGGAAGCCGGAGGACAATTGCACGGTTGGCAGCCCGATACTACTGGCCAGGCATGCATAGAGACGCCCGAGCCCACGTACGAAAATGCGAGATTTGCATGCGGTTTAAGCCCAATCAGATGCAGGCGGCCGGGAAGATGTTGACCCAAGTGCCGGAGGAACCATGGGCCACGGTATGTGCAGACTTCGTTGGACCCCTACCAAGATCTAAGCACGGGAACCAAATGCTGCTGGTCATGATAGACAGGTTTTCGAAATGGACGGAACTGGTGCCCCTTCGCAGTGCGACAGCAGAGTCGCTCAAGAAGGCGTTTAGGGAGCGCATAATCGCAAGGTCGCAAGCAACGGACAATGGAGTACAGTTTGCAAGCCGCATATTTAAAAATTTCCTGGCTGAGATGGGTATCAGTCAACAATTCACCTCGCCATACACACCACAAGAGAATCCGACCGAACGAGCAAACAGAACGGTCAAGACCATGATTGCGCAGTTCGCAGGGCAGGGCCACAGAAACTGGGACGAGAAGTGGCCGGAGATTATGCTAGCAGTGAACACGAGCACATCGGAATCCACCGGCCATACACCGGCGTTTCTTACCCAGGGAAGGGAACCACGTCTACCCAGCAGCCTATATGATAAGGAAACCCTAGGAACTGGACGAGCTACGGAGACCCCTGAGGAAAATGCCAACAAACTTAGAGAGGTATTCGAGATCGTGCGGCGAAATATGGAAAAGACCAAGCCAGGACCAAGCCAGACACTACAATCTGAAAAGGAGGCAATGGTCACCAGCGGTGGGCGACATAGTGTGGGCCAAGGAACATCACCTGTACAAAGCGGCTGAAGGATTCGCTGCAAAACTAGCCCCGAGGTACGATGGCCCTTACCAGGTGGTAGATTTCGTCTCTCCAGTGATCTGTAAAATTAGCCACACACAGTCGAAGAAAGAAAGGACGGTTCACGTTGGCGAGCTCAAGCAACAACAAAACGAGCAGACAGCAGAAACGTCAGATGTCTAACAACAGGTACGAGGCGACAAGATTAGGCGTCAGGCCGAAGCGAGAGTCATCCATACGCCACACGGAAAGGACAATCAGGATAGCACATGGACATGGATAAGGATTTCACGTTGATCCAGACTGCGAGGCCACAGGATTATGCGTCAGGCCTAAGCGAGAGTCATCCACCCGCCACGCAGAAAGGTCAACCATAAGGATAGGTTACAAGGACGTGGACAAGGATGGTTGGTGATCCCAACCGCAAGGCAACAGGATTCAGCGTCGGGCAGTTGCCAGAGTCATCCGCGATTACGCCAGGCGGAAGGGACACTTACAAAACGGCAACAGACAGGCAAGGCAACAGGTTTCAGCGTCGGGCGCAAGCCAGAGTCAACCGTTTACGCCACGTAGAAGAGAGTATGCGCGGAGGGAGACAAGCAACACAAGGCGCGCAGTCCAGGCACACCGTAGCATCCGGAGATTCTTTACGGAAGGCGTCGGACGAACCCGTCTAGTTGTTACCCGAGGAAAGGGGGAGGACGGTGCAAATCAGATCTACACCATAGCCAGCTGGTAACAAAAGACAGAAACACGCATCGCACCAACAGTTAACAGGAAAAAAACACGAACAAACCCTGAAAGGAAAGGAAAGTAAAGGCCGGTTCAACCAAAAGTGCAACTCACCACGGGCAGAAAAGCTCTGCTACAAACGAAGGCCAAACGTTATTCAAGGCCGCTGGGGGCATTGTACTGGAGGTTGAGGGCAACGAACGGCATAGGCTGGAAGGAGCTGAGAAGATAAAATGGAAAAGACAGATCAGCCAGAAGCTGTGAGGAAGCAATAAAAGGAGTAGAACGCAGCAATGAGCAGCGAGCTGGGGATCAATAGTCCATGAGTATCGATGTCCCAGTGCAGTCACGGAGAGTATCGGCGCGGGAGATTCAAGTTGCTATGAGTAGGATGACCAGCGCTGGAGAAACTTAACGGAGTTAAGAGCGTCGAGGGACCATCGAGGAAGCAACGAGGGAGCGCCGCGGGAATCACAAGGACTCGAAGGCTATGATAAGCAAGAAAACGCCGGAGAGTAGGAACAAGTTTTAAATGTTTCCCGAAGTAAGGGGGGAATGTGAGGAGTTGAATAACTCCCCACAAATAGAAGCAGCAGCAGATGGCCGGCCGCTTACCAGATACGCGGCGAATTCGCGTAGTAACGGCGCGGCGAGGAGAGTTTGGAGACTTGGATGGAGAACAAGAGAACTTGGAGACTTGGATGGAGAACAGGAGAGTTTGGAGACTAGGATGGAGATCGAGAGAGTTTGGAGACTAAGGACGGAGAGCGAGAGAGTTTGGAGACCAAGCATGGAGATCAAGAGAGAACGGAGACTTCGCGGGCAAGGCAAGAGTGCCGTCTGCAAAAACAGGATAACGGAACCCCACCGGACTTTGGACTCTCCCGTGAACTTTGGACCGGGAGAAGAAGTGCCTCATCTCGGCAGTGTAGTGGGACACAGGCGTGCCACAAGCATCACGGGAATCAGCGGGACGGCAGCTGTGGGCAAAACATCGATTGGAAGCGGTACGGGAAGGACAAGTGGGTCAACCAGGAGGCACGGACTTTGGACCCGGAGTGGAGAGATCCAGCGGGCCGTGAGCAAAAGGGAAATAACGGTTCCCGGAGGCCCTATATAAGGCCGCAGAGAGCTGGCAGCTGGATCAGTCGATCACGAGGAGTCAAACCTTCAAGATCAGTTAAAGTACCAAGTGAACAGTCAGTCAAGCAAGTAATCTACGAGGGAGCTACAACCAAGCGAGTCGTCGGAAGCAGCGCCGTGGGAAGCACACAAGGAGCAAGATCGCCACGTCGAGACGTTCGGGATTGGGACATCAGGAATCTCCGAATTGAGACACAAGTGGCTGAGTTCCGGAAGGCATCACACGGCTAAGTCAAGGCGTTCGTTTTCCAACTTTGTCACGACCACACCCCGGCAAGTCGCCCGGCGGGTCTGTCAGAGACAAGCGGAAGAGTCCTACGACGAAGAACCGTCAGTTTGGGGAGGAAAGTTGTCTGAGACCCAGCGTACCTTGCCAAACAGGACCTGGCGTGACGGACGAGCGGTAGATCGATTGGCGGTTTCAAGAGGCGGTCGCCTGGAGAGCCCTGCGATTACCGGCGAAGTTCCTGAACAGCAACCGCCCAACTCCCCGAGTGCCAGAACGACAGGCTATTGGTCAGGAGACAACGCAGAGGACATCGGCAGCGACGCCAGCAGACATTTCCGGCAGCCACGTTACCATCGCCGCGCGAAGCTCATTGGGGAGCGCAGGCGCGTCACGGACGATAAGCATAAGGGTGAAGCCGGGTGGAACGTTCTTCTGCGCTAGGCGTAAAGCAAAGTGAACTGCTAGGCAGCTTCCTGGCGGCAGCCTGGACTGTCAGCGCGATCTGAGCAAGAACCTAGCGGGACCGTCCGGGACAGAGCAAAGGACAGGTATTGCCTCGAAAGGCGTCGGCCTGGAGGGCAAGGCTTGTTCACCCTAGTCTGAGAACGGTGACGCTTCCCTAAGCCCACAAGGCCGAACTCTCTGCAAATCTAAGGCGCAACAAGCGACCCCGAGGCAGCGCGTTCGCGAGCGAGCAGAGGCGGCCACTACGAGCGTCCCGAGACCCAGGAGCCAAGCGGAAGCCGAGTTAACGCGTCGACAAGCCAGAAGGAGGAGCACCAGCAGCCGGCGGAACCAGAGCAAGGAGATACAGAAGCCAGCCCAGCCAAACACCCGCTGTACCAATACTACGAGAATAAATCCCACTGTTACCATCTGAAACCTTTGTTTTCTCACTGATCTACGGGGCAGTCACGTCATATAAATTTGGTGGGACGAACACACAATCTTCTGAGCTAGCCGCACGAATCTCGTAGCGAGCAGACACACAAAATAAGTTCGTTACATTATTTTATAGAATGTAATATCATTTTTCGTCACAATTGTTGATATCAGAAATTTTTGTTAAAGGCGCGTTCGCCACTACTTTTTACCTCAGTAAGAGGTGTTTTTGTTTGATATCAGAAGTTTTTTTTGATCAAGAGTTTAAGTACCCCAATACCATGACTAGGAGTCGTCCCCTAATCTTAGCTGAACGCCACCTTAAATTAGGCACAACAAGTTTAATCGCTTCAATTACCTATTTTAATAGCACAAGTTTGGAATCTCAAGGGCTGTATAGTTTCAGATTCCAAGAGAAATCTGTTGTTTCTTACATTTCCCGCCGAACTAGCGGGTTTTTCCAAAGTGGTAGAACAAATAGATCAAGTTTGCTATTTCGATTAGCTTCTTGCAAGTAAAGGACCCTAAAACCATAACATATTTTCCGTTTGAAAAAATCTAATAAGAATTTTTTTCATCAAATTGGTTTTTTTTCTTGTTTACTCGAATAAGTATGAAATATTACGTATACGGAGCTGAAACGAGTTGCACTTTTTATCGCTTAATATCTTCCAAACGGTAATTCTTAGGGAAAAAAGTTTTATATATCAAAAGTTGAGGAATTTCAAGGACTATATGATTTTAAATTTAAAAAGAAATCGTTTGACTCAATTTTGAGAAAACAGTCAAAAAGTGGTTTAAAATAAACTTTTTATCATAACTCTAAATCTATTATATTCAGATTTTTTCAATTTTACTGTATGAAGAATATTTAGCAAATTAAATTATCTTTTCAGAGATATATAGTACGTTTCTGTAGCATTAGTTGTTTGGATACTATAAACATTTTAAATCTGTCTTTTTTTTTTGATTTCCTGCTAAACTAGCGGGTTTTTCCAAAAGTCATAGAACAAACGTTTTCTATTTCAAGCTGATTTATACACCCATAGGGTTTCCAAAACCCTAAAACTAAGATGGGATGCATACAAACCCACAAACAAAGGGACAAACATTTTCATTTTGGGAAGAAGAAGAAAATCTTGTTTTTTGAATTACTTTTGATCGGAACATCGGATTTCAACAGCGTATTCTCAGTAAGAATAAAACTAGCTAAACAGCCGGGGGCTTTTATCCCCACTGTATCCAGTAGCTCCAATTTTCTAAATTTGTACTTTCACACTTTCACCGCTTTTTCTCCCAAACAAATCTATATTTGGAAAGTCTTGGTATGCAATATTCTTAGTTTTTGCAATACCTTTCGATTGGTGTATCACTCGTTGCGATCGGACCATAATTGCAGATTTTCAATTCTGCGGCTATATATAGTAGTTGTCTTCGCTCGCTCTCTTGCGCGCTTCGCCACTACGTGTACTGCCGTCCACAGTGATATATAATATGCGATAATATCATATATTTTACTAGTAAATAATTGGATTTTAAGCAAACAACAACAACAGCAGCAGCAATGGTGAAATCAAAAAATAAGTCTAAAGTGTTGGATGATCTGGTTCAAACCAGATTGTTGTTGACACAGAAATTGAAAAGCATGAAGTCGAATGAAATGGATCGAATTAATATGCTGGAAAATACCTTTAAACCAATTACAAAACCTTTGAATGTGATTGCGGAAAATTTTCTAAAAAAGAACAAGAAGGCGGATAAATACAACGTTGAGAATCCGACTAACCCGAACAACAACAACAATAAGCGTGAACTGATAAAATAAGATGATCATCATCAGCATCGAGGTCGTCGAAAAGGACAACAGAAGCAGCAGCAACAACATGTTCAAATGCTTAAAAACAAAAGACGATACTCTCCAAAGAGGGTTATGCGAAAAAGACTAGACACCGACGACAACGACGATTTGGGGATAAAAGTGAAATCCTATAATGCAAACAGAAGGAAAAGAAGACCTTATCAACGAAGAAACATCCAGAATGAGGATGCTGCTGCTGCTGATGCTGCTGCTAACAATGACAATGATGATGCTGATGTGTTTGATATAGAATTTAATCGTCCGCAAATAACGAGTTTTCCAATAACCAACAACAACAACCCACCCGACTTGATAGATACTTCCAACGATATCCTATCAAACTATACTTCATTTTTAGATAGTCAAAGAGCAAAATACTCTAATTTATTAGAAAACACTCCTGCACACAACGGCAACGAAGACGACGACAATGCAGTAGTTAGTAGTAGTACATCTGCTGGTCTCCCTCTCCCTCCTGCTCCCCCTGCCCCCACAGCTCTCCCTGCTGCTGCTGTTGATGTTGATGATGATGATTATGATTATGATTTAAAATTAAGTCTTTTTAAAAATCTCAAACGTAATGCTAACATTGAGAATTTATCTTTAGCAGCAGCAGTCCAGCCTAATAACAAGAGATTCAAATTACCTCTTAATCTGCTACAAAGAGATTCTATGCTTGAAAAAAGTCGTAAGGTCAATGGACCCAAATTACATAGATTTAAAAAAACAGCACAGACATCGTCGAACATTATACATTTTGCGCCAAGACTACACACAAAAAAAACGAAGTGCTCACACAGAAAATTTACCTCTGCCTCAGTCTTCTTCTTCTTCCTCTAATAAGAAATTTAAATTAATCGAAAAAAGAGGTTCTATGCTTGAGAAAAGTTTTTTGATAAATGGACCCAGATATCCAAGATATAACAAGACAAAACAACAACAACAACAAAAACAACAAGAAGAAAAACAACAACACCAACAATATAGCAACAACAATGTGATCAAAAAGGAAAAACAAATTGCAATTAAGAGAAAAGTTTCGATGAAATCTCCGTTTTTGCGTAATATTAATATTAATAAGTAAAAAACAATTGGACATGTTGTATGGTCTGAATACAAAAGAAAATGGTGAAAGGTATTTTGCCAATAGTAAATTGAAATATAATAATAATACAATTATAATTGATAAGGAAAAATGGAAATTGACTCCTGGTCTATTTCAATTGCTATTTCACACGAAGCCCGCGCATTATTCAAATCTGGACTTGAAAAATTATCGAGATATTCTGTTGAGAACAAACGCACACAAACGAAAATATCAGAATAGTTCACAAGTTAAGGGGTCTAAATCATTTAAGTATCAGCATATTATAAAAAATCTATTCAAACCGAAAACACAACTTATTGGTAAAGGTTTGCTTACAACACAAACAGCAGCAACAACAAAATCTTACTCCAAGGAGGATAAGGATACAAGTATTGGGATGATCCGAATGAATTAATCGAGAGATTACGAGGACTATTAGCATCCGAGAGTGCTGGAAATACCAATCACAAAAAATGAATCAGATTAATAAATTTGGTGAAAGCCTTTCGTGCTCGAATTCCTTGTCGTCCGGAGGAGGAGGAGGAGGAGGAGCAGGAAGCGGTTCAAGTCTAAAAAATATATATCCTAAATCGACTAGAGAAAACGGATATTGATTTAAACAGCTTGAGACAGAGCAGAAATATTATAAAAAGCAAAATAATTACATTAGAGGCAAACCTTCAATCAGATGTCACTGAAAGTGCGAATTTTATAAAATTAGCCTTAGAGGACTACTCTCAAGTTATTTATACTAAGTATATAGAGCGATTAGAAGTAAATATTCAACGGCTTGAGGACGTTCTCTTTAAATTACTCTCTACACAGCTACCTACGGATGAGGTGAAAAGAATTTAATTACAGTTCCCCATTATTGTTAAAGGTATTGAAAGTAAACAAAATGAGTGACAACAACAACAACTTGAATGCGCATAAAAGACAACTCAAGGAAGAGTTGCATAGACAAGGACGAAAAAATTTTATCAGACGACGTGTGATAATGAAGGGGATAGATGATTTATGGCAAGCCGATTTAGTTGAAATTATACCCTATAAATTATATAATTAGGGATACCGTTATTATACCCGTTACTCGTAGAGATTCGTCGGAAAGTATGTAACAGGCAGAAGGAAGCGTTTCAGACCCCATAAAGTGTATATATTCTTGATCAGGATGACTAGCCGAGTCGATCTAGCCATGTCCGTCTGTCCGTATGAACGCTGAGATCTCGGAAACTATAAGAGCTATAATACTAGAATTAGGCATGCAGATTCCTGAGATTCCTGCGCAGCGCAAGTTTGTTTCAGCAGAGTGCCACGCCCACAAGCCGCCCAAACCTGTGGCTCCTACAGTTTTGCTGCTAGAATACAAATTTTAACTGAAATGTATTGTTCTCATTAATACCTATCGATTGACTCAATATAAAGTTTGCCACGCCCACTTTAACGCCCACAAACTTCAAAAAATCGTAAGTATGAACGTGGATATCTCGGAAACTATCATAGATAGAGAATTGGGATCTCAGATTTAGACTCCGTAGCTTTGTACGCAGGCAAGTTTGTTACGCGAATATGCCACGCCCACTATAACGCCGACAAGCCGCCCAAACCTGTGGCGCCCACAATTTTTATGGTAGATAAAAAATTTTAACTGAAATATATTGGTCCCGTCAATACCTATCGATTGATCCAAAAAAAATTTGCCACGCCCACTCTAACGCCCATAACGCCTAAATATGTCTACCGCTGGTAGGTGGCGCATTTAAATCTCTCTTTGCTGCTTGCATATTTCCATTTCCCTTTGGTTCCTTAAGCTAAGTAACGGGTATCTGATATTCGAGGAACTCGACTATAGCGTTGTCCCTTGTCTTTTAACTGTTATTGACACGTTTTCGAAGCAAGAATGGGCTGTTACTATTAAAAACAAAACAGGAGACAGCGTCACATAAAGTATGAAAAGCATTTTCGAGGACGCACAAAGAAAGCCGAAAAACTTACAAACAGATGATGGCAAAGAATTTTTCAATAAGACATTTCAAAATCCGATGAAATTAAATCACATTAATCATTATTCAACGTGTAGTATTTTAAAAGCCAGCATCGTTGAACGATTTAATAGAACCAACAAAAATATGATGTGAAAATAGTTCTGCCATCAAGGTAGCTACAAATGGATTAATATCTATAAGGCATTGATTGCTAAATATAATAACATAAAACATTTCTGATGGCGCCAAACGATGTACGTTTTCTAAATGAAGAATTACTCCTCCAAACCGTTTACAATCATCTGAAAATCACTCATAAACCAAAATTCAAAGTTGACGATTATGTGCGAATAAGTACATATAAACATGTGTTCGAAAAAGGTTATACTCCAAACTGGACAACTGAGATATTCCAAATCAAACGGATACAAAATACCAATCCCATTACGTATATATTCAAAGATTATCAAGGAAATGATATTAAGGGAGGATTTTACGAATATGAGTTGATGAAAACTAAATTTCCCGATACATATCTAGTGGAGAAGGTTATTAGACGTCGAAATGGTAGAGCATTCGTTAAATGGTTAGGGTTCTCATCAGAGCATAATTCCTGGATTGATTTGTAAACACACACACACACAGCATACTATATATGTGTATGTGTAAAGCCTATAAACATTTCATTCCCTCCCGAACCGTTAAGATGTCGATAACATTAACACTAACAGACAATACGTCAGTACTTGTTGCAGATTATTTTCCTCCAATTGAACTTGATCAGAACTATCAGTGTACGTTAATCAGTCTGGACACTTATAATTCGATTCCAAACGTTGACGTAGGCAATAATTTATTTCATATTGGTAAACATTTGATAAAAATCCCCGTAGGTTCCTATGAAATCAGCGATATTAATGACCTATTGACGCGAAAATATAGAAAGTTAACACAGAATGAGCCCGACGGATGTCCCAAATTTTATCTAGTTCCAAACTATAACACTTTGCAATCGGAAATTTTCTCTGCAACTGATGAAATAAATTTCAATAAGGAAAAGTCAATCGGCTCTTTATTGGGATTCGAATACATTAAGCCCTAATACATTACATACTTCTGATAAGGCAATTGATATCACAAAAATTAATACCATTTGTGTACAATGCAATATTATAAATGGAACATATATAAACAACGAAACAGCACACACACTACATCAGTTTGCGCTTGTCGTTTGTCCTTGATATAAAATAACTGAGGTACCAGAAAATGTTATATATATACCAGTAAACACAAAAGAAATACATTCGATAACTTTAAAAATCTGTGATCAAGACGGTAATCTGATTAATTTTCGCGGTGAAAGAATTACAATAAGATTGCATTTAAAACCAATATAAAAAAATGATTATATACAACAACAACAACAACGTCTATAAAAAGGCAGTATCACTTAAATCTCCCTCACTCGCTTTACCAACGTTGAACAGATTAGCTACTCGACAACAACAACAACGACGACGGCGACGACAACAAAAACAACAACAAATCCCATTAACGGAGTGCAATAAAAAATTTTTATTGAGTTTAGGATTCAAATTAAAAAATGTCTCAAATAATTAACGTGCTCGAGAAACCGACTATTGATATTTCAATAATAATGAAAGATTATCATAGTTATTTACCCTATTTGCGGTCGTATGAGAACAATGACGAAATTCGGATTGCCATACAAAATCAAGATTTGTATGTGTTGCCAAGCGAAAGTTCTCTTCACATTCAAGGACATATCTCAAAAGTTGATGATAAAATCGAAGCCACTAAAGCTTTATTGAATAATTGTATGGCGTATCTATCTAGTGAAATACGATATGAATTGAATGGTATTGAAATCGATCGAACACGACATTTGGGTGTAACAAGCGATTTAAAAAATTATTTTATCAATTATACAAAATCAAGAACAGTTGCTCGAAAATTCTGGATGGTCCATCACAAACAATTTAAAACTTGAAAGAGAAAACTTTAATTTTTGCGTGCCGTTGAACCTGTTACTTGGATTTGCTGAAGACTACAATAAAATACTGCTTAATGGGAATCACGTGCTAGTTCTATTAAGAGGAAAAGATAACGATGATGTTTATAAAAGCACTGTTGATACTTTAACAATGAGTCAATTGAAAATAACGATTTCGCGCATTGCACTATGCGGAATTTGACCACTTTTTTTGGCCAAAACCCATTTTTTAAAAGTCGTTAAAAATAGGGTTTGTTTATCAGAATGCATCACGATAACATCAATATCTAATGTTACTAACAGAAAAGTTTAACAGTGCGCACCACTGTTAAGTTATCAGCTGTTAAAGCCTGTTTTTATTTCAACGAGGTGGCAGCGCTGGTAAAGCGCCTATTATTCTTAATAGTTTAAATTGTCAAAAAGTGTAAAACTAAACATAGCTCTGAGAGTTTTGAAATACCATTCAATCAGAGGGACTTGTAACTAGTGTTTGTGACCTTAATATTGTATTTATTGATTGTGGTGCTCATATATTCATGTTCTAGTTCTAACCTCAAAAAAAAACAAAATCTTTAAGTTAATTTGAATTTTTAAATAGAGCTACAAAGTGATTCCAGCTGTTTCCACCTCTGAAACCTTTTTTATCTTGTAGAGTATATAATTCTCATTGAGCTCGGTTAGTATAAAAGTGCACTTTTGCGCACTTTCTCTAAAATTTAGCTTTAAAAACCTCTACCTAATATTGTATATTTCTCGCATTTTTGTCTGGTAAATTCCAGTTTCGATGTTATCTTAAGAGAAACAGTGTGCAATTACATTTCTTATTAAATATCGATTATTTTAAAATTATTTTACAACATCATTTCACTTACTTAACGTTGACATATAGGATTTTAGTATTTTTGTTAGGAACTATAGTGACAGCAATACAAAAAATTACAGTTTCACAAAAAAAAATGGAAAAAAAACGACAAATTTTTTTTGAAAATCAGTTTGGTCTTTTAAAAAAAAAGTCAAGAAAAAAAAATTTGTTTATTTGATCGACAAGAAAAAAATTTTTTTTTCTTAAAAAAAAGGCGGCACCACGCCCATCTTTTTTTAATTTACTTCCTTTAGATTTTATATACTTAATTCTAAGAACAAAACTCTTAAATGTTGCTTCGTTTTTAAGTTATTAAGTAATGCCACAAAAAGTGGGCAAATTCCCCATAGTGCATTGTTTGGAAAATGCCCCATGTACAATTGACTGATGCTTATAAATTGTACATGTTGAATGTGATAAACAAACAAACGCCATTATTGATTCCCTTCAGGAGTTGGGATATATATTATAGCCCAGTAGTTCCACAGACTACCACATTTTTTTGGAGTGTTAAATTAGCTGCTGAAACTGAACGCCCTCGCTATGTTATTATCGCATTTAAAAACAAGGGTGAACGCTATAGTCGAGTATCTCGACTGTCAGATACTCGTTACTCAGCTTAAGGTACCAAAGGGAAATGGAGATATGCAAGCAGCAAAGCGAGATTTAAATGCGCCACCTACCGGAGGTAGACATATTTAAGCGTCATGGACGTTAGAGTGAGCGTGTCAAATTTTTTTTGAATCAATCGATAGGTATTGACGAGACCAATACATTTCAGTTAAAATTTTTTATCTATCATAAAAATTGTGGGCGGCACAGATTTGGGCGGTTTGTGGGCGTTATAGTGGGCGTGGCATACTCGCGTAACAAAATTGCGCTGCGTACAAGGCTACGGAATCTAAATCTGAGATCCCGATTCTCTATCTTTGATAGTTTTCGAGATATCCAAGTTCATACCTACGATTTTTTGAAGTTTGCGGGCAGTTTGTGGGCGTTAAAGTGGGCGTGGCAAACTTTTTTTTCGATAGGTATTGATGAGAACAATGCATTTCAGTTAAAATTTTTATTCTAGCTGCTGAAACTGAACGCCCTCGCTATGTTATTATCGCATTTAAAAACAAGGGTGAACGCTATAGTCGAGTATCTCGACTGTCAGATACTCGTTACTCAGCTTAAGGTACCAAAGGGAAATGGAAATATGCAAGCAGCAAAGCGAGATTTAAATGCGCCACCTACCGGAGGTAGACATATTTAAGCGTCATGGACGTTAGAGTGAGCGTGTCAAATTTTTTTTGAATCAATACATTTCAGTTAAAATTTTTTATCTAGCATAAAAATTGTGGGCGGCACAGATTTGGGCGGTTTGTGGGCGTTATAGTGGGCGTGGCATACTCGCGTAACAAAATTGCGCTGCGTACAAGGCTACGGAATCTAAATCTGAGATCCCGATTTTCTATCTTTGACAGTTTTCGAGATATCCAAGTTCATACCTACGATTTTTTGAAGTTTGCGGGCATTTTGTGGGCGTTAAAGTGGGCGTGGCAAACTTTTTTTTCGATAGGTATTGATGAGAACAATGCATTTCAGTTAAAATTTTTATTCTAGCTGCTGAAACTGAACGCCCTCGCTATGTTATTATCGCATTTAAAAACAAGGGTGAACGCTATAGTCGAGTATCTCGACTGTCAGATAATCGTTACTCAGCTTAAGGTACCAAAGGGAAATGGAGATATGCAAGCAGCAAAGCGAGATTTAAATGCGCCACCTACCGGAGGTAGACATATTTAAGCGTCATGGACGTTAGAGTGAGCGGGTCAAATTTTTTTTGAATCAATCGATAGGTATTGACGAGACCAATACATTTCAGTTAAAATTTTTTATCTAGCATACAAATTGTGGGCGGCACAGATTTGGGCGGTTTGTGGGCGTTATAGTGGGCGTGGCATACTCGCGTAACAAAATTGCGCTGCGTACAAGGCTACGGAATCTAAATCTGAGATCCCGATTCTCTATCTTTGATAGTTTTCGAGATATCCAAGTTCATACCTACGATTTTTTGAAGTTTGCGGGCAGTTTGTGGGCGTTAAAGTGGGCGTGGCAAACTTTTTTTTCGATAGGTATTGATGAGAACAATGCATTTCAGTTAAAATTTTTATTCTAGCATCAAAACTGTAGGAGCCACAGTTTTGGGCGGCTTGTGGGCATTAGAGTGGGCGTGGCACTCTGCTGAAACAAACTTGCGCTGCGCAGGAATCTCAGGAATCTGTATGCCTAACCCCAGTATTGTAGCTCTTATAGTTTCCGAGATCTTAGCGTTCATACGGACAGACGGGCAGACGGACATGGCTAGATCGACTCGGCTGGTGATCCTGATCAAGAATATATGTACTTTATGGGGTCGGAAACGCTTCCTTCTGCCTGTTACATACTTTCCGACGAATCTAGTATACCCTTTTAATCTACGAGTAACGGATATAACAATAAGAAATATGTTTATTGTGATTTAGTCGATGTGAAAGTATATCTAAATTCTGAAGTATATCCGTATGACGGATTAAATCAAAATTTTACTTATAATAGATATGCACTATTATACGATATGTATATCAATTTTCAAAAAAGTTACTACGGCTGTGAGTCACAACCGTTATTATCGCTAGAGACTTATAAAAATAAGGCTCCCATTATTGTCTTAGATGTAACGCATCAAAACGAAGCATTAAAAAGTGGACCCATTGATATACGAATTGAGATTAAAACACAAAGTAGTATCCCTCCAAAAACATCTGCAAGTTATATGACACATTATTTAGGGGCTCTTACCCAATTTATAAGCAACTTTGAGCCGAGAGCTAATTTCCAAATAACTCTGACAGACCCGTGATAAGTCCGTGGTCAGCTATTTTTGTCAACCAGGCCTCCGAATCATTCCCACCCAGATCAATTTCACGCAGCCCAAATCAATCATATGCTGTAAACATCCAAACCGATATTGTAAACATCGGAGTCCCAAGCGAGCCCTGAGTCCGCTAACGTAAACAAAAGATCCCCAAAGCGAGCCCCGAGTCCGCTAACGTAAACAAAAAGATCCCCAAAGCGGTCCCTAAACTCCGCTAATGTAAACACCAATTTCCGGCCAAGATTGGACTTCAAATTTTATTGGCAAATTGCATCATCCTATTTTCCGACTCTATTGAGTCATTCTCTTTATCAATTTTTGGGGATAAATTCTCTTAAGCCAAGGTTTGATTATTGATCATTGCACTAGAGATGAGGCAGTCCGTTTTTGAGATCCGAATCGAGCAGTAGTACTAATCGAGTAAAAGTAAATGAGCAGTGAATAAAATAAGTTCAACCTATTGAAAAATTGTAATAGTGATTAAAAAATAAAAATAAATTTTTTTTAATTAAATCACGAGTGAGAAACTTAATTGGCGCCCAACGTGCGGCCGTGCGACTAAAAAATTCTAAAAAAGCAAAGCTTTAAAATAAACACAAAAAAGTTTAAAAGTGAAAAAATGAATTTAGCGCGGCCAAAAAAACCCGATACAACCGACGAATAAATAAAGCCTGTGTTGATAAAAATAAGGTGGAAATCAATAAATGCAATAATCCCCTTAAACTCTATACAACCGGCAAAAAAATAAAAAGTTTGTGTTGATCAAAAAAACTAAGGTGGAAAATAATTAATGAAATAATCCCCTCAAAATCTCAAATTACAAAATAGTGATCGTAACATAAATTCACTGCTCGAACAATATAAAAATCAAAAAGTGACAAAAAATTTCATCGAAATAAATAACCATTTAATTAAAAAAAAAAATTAACCAATTTAATTAAACAAATCAAAAATTAAAAAAAATCTTCAAAATCATCAACAAAAGACATTCTAAGAAAACAGGCTGAAGGGCAATCCCTCGCCAAATATTGGAAAAGAAGGAAGACCCAATTTAAAAACAGAATTAAAGAAGGAAGACCCCAAGACAAAATCTAAAAACAAAAAAGGAAGGAAGACCCCAAGCAGGATCATCATTCAGGATAAGGACGACCCCAACAGGCAAAATAACAACGAGAAGAAAAAAATAAGGACAATTCGTGAGCGATACTATCTTTTTTATTATTATTATTATCATATATTTTTTATTATAATTATTATATAAAAAAATTGTAAGAAAGGAAATATAAATATACAAAGTGGAAGAGTTGAATTCAAATTTCGAAAAAGTTCTCAAAATGTCAGAACCTTCAACAAGCCAGACTGGAGCAAATAAAAGACTCCACATGAATCCGCCACAAGAAAATACAAGCCATCAGGCAATAACAAACAATACCATGTTCAATGTAGGAGATTTAATTAAGCAAATTGTAAATTTTGAATTAAATCCATTAAAGGAGGAGATCGTTAACTTAAGATCGCAGCTTTCTCACAAAATTAAAACGGTTGAGGATTAGCAGATAGAGATTGTAGATCCAAATATAAAGTGCGACACATCTTATGAGATCATCAAATCTGTTAGGGAATATAAAGGTGAAGAGGATAAATATTTAAACTGGAGAGAATCGGCTGAAGTAGCCATGGGGCAATATGCCAGAGGGAGTGAACGATTTTATTCTGCCTTATCTATATTACGAAACAAAATAACAGGAATGGCAAACGATGCCTTAACCCATAACGGTACGGTATTAAATTTCGACGCCATAATGGCCAGACTTGTTTTCGTCTTTAGCGACAAACGGCCAATTCACATTATTGAACAGGAATTAAGTGTATTGAGTCAGGGAAATTATCCATAATGGATTATTATGATACAGTTAATAGAAAATTAACTCTGCTAATTAATAAAACTATTATGACCTATGGTAGAAACAAACCTATAACAGCGGAAATGAATGAGAAACATAGGAAGACAGCTCTTAGAGTTTTCATTACCGGCCTCAACGGCAAAATTTCAGATACTATTTTCTCAATGAATCCACCTGACCTACCAAATGCAATGGTCATAGTTCAGGAATTGGAAAGCAACAACATGAGGGCTCATTTCGCAAATAGTTTCTCTACTACTCGGAGAAAACATAGCGAGCCAAACTCTAGTGGAAATGGAAAAACACATTTCAACCACAAGACAAGACAGCAAAACAATAGTTACAGTAACCAGCGAAACAATAATAATTTAAGGTTTAATCATGACAACAACCAGAACAAAAATACTTATGGTTATTATAATCAGAATAAAAATAATTTTTGGAACCAGGGTAGATTTAATAATAACCAACAAAATCAGTGGAACACCTATAGGCAGCCACAAAATAAGCCGGAACCAATGGAGGTAGACGAGTCTATCCAGGTTCAGAATAGGGCTAACAACGGCTACAATCAAGGCTTTAATAAATATCAAAATAATAATTATAGTCAGAACAAGTGGGATCAAACAAAAAAAATTTGAGACCCCGAACACTCAGCAAGGCCAAGCCCAAAATAAAAGGGTACCAACTGGAACTGTTAACCAACCGGCTAACAAGACGATGAGAATAAATAACATTGAGGAGAACCATTTTTTAGACAAAAGTCAGGAGTAGGCTTACCCTACTTAATTAGAAATGACCCAAAAATAAATTAAAAATTAAAAATTTTAATTGACACTGGGGCAACCTCGTGTTATATAAGAACAGGAATTTATAAAAATAAGAACGAGCGTCCAATTTACAAAAGAGTATCCACAGTGAATGGATATTCAATAATTAAATTTTATCATATGATAACTATTTTTGGTACGCGATATACTTTTTATGAAATAGATGAGCTAGACTCAGATTTACTGGTCGGCTATAACCTATTAAAAAAAAATAGGAGCGGTAATTGATACAGCTAAGGGAGTAATTAAATATAACGGAATAGAAGAAAAATTAAATTATGATAACGGAAAAATATTAAACCAACATTCATTGACAGAAGAAACCACCATTCTTCCATTAAAAGAATTTATATTAAAACAAGGAAGGACGCTATAGTCGAGTACCTCGACTATCAGATACCCGTTACTCAGCTAAAGGGACCAAATGAAAATGGAGATATGCAGATAGGCAACAAAGCGAGATTGAAATGCGCCACCTACCGGCGGTAGACAAATTTCAGCGTTGTGGGCGTGGCAAAGTTTTTTTGGATCAATGAATAGGTATTGACGAGACCAATACATTTCAGTTAAAAATGTTTATCCACACAGCCTTGGGCGGTTTGTGGGCGTTAAAGTGGGCGTTGCATATTCGCGTAACAAACTTGCGCTGCGCTCAAGCCTACGGAATCTTAATCTGAAATCCCATTTCTCTATCTTTGATATTTTCCGAGATATTCGCGTTCATTTTTTACGATTTTTTGAAGTTTGTGGGCGGTTTGTGGTCGTTAGAGTGGGCGTGGCACTCTGCTGAAACAAACTTGCGCTGCGTAAGAGGCTCAGGAATCTGCACCCCAAATCTCGGTAGCCTAGCTCATATAGTTTCCGAGATCTCAGCGTTCATCCGGACGGACAGACAGCGGACAGACGAATCTAGTATACCCTTGTACTCTACGAGTAACGGGTATAATGATGTATACATATGTACATTGTCTGACTGACGTCTGACGTCATTGCTTTTCTCAACTCCTTGGGCGGTTTGTGGGCGTTGGAGTGAACTGGCTATTTTTTTTGACAATCTAAGGCATTGATTAAACATACAAGCAACATAAATAAACATACATATCTTTTAAAAGAAAACAGAAATATTTGCAGCGCTTTAAAGTTTTAGCCCGCCAATTTAAAGTGCACGGATTTCGGTCCTTTTCCCCCAAATATACTTCTCTTTTGGCGCATAAAAATGCACTAAGAAGGGAAAAAATGCAAAGAGCAAAAGCCCTCCCTCCCGCGCCCATGCTGTTGCATTTCAGCAATTTAAATCTAAAAATAATCAGAATTATGTAATTGAAATTAATAGACCAATGAAATGGTGTTAGGGTAGAGAACAGGAGTAAATTGTTAAATATTCAATAGAATAAGTTAGCCGCGCACTGTACGCTCTTATCGTTGGCAGCGCTTTTCGTTCTCTTTTTATTTTGACCTGCTCTCTCTTAGCGTTGGCAGCGCTGTAACTGTCATTGTTTTTTTTTACCAGCATTTGTTACAGCCTGCGCCAAGAAAGAGAGAGCAAAACATAAAACAGAATAAAAACATTTGTATTAATAAATGTTTGTTGAACATAAGCAATCAACAAAATTACAGCAATATGTAAAGTGGTTAGAGGACAGGGGAAAAAAAGGACAAATAGTTTATTTTTTTGTTCATTATTTAATTGAATAAATTAGCCGCGCACTTTGTTCTCTCTCCCTTGCTCTAATTTTTCGGCTCTGCTTTTGTTTCAGCCAGCGCCAAGAATAAGAAAGCAACACATAAAATAGACAAAAAACATTTATATTTATGTCTGCTTGCTAAACATACACAATTTTAAGGCACATTCTGTATTTCAAAATATTTCGTTGAATAGCTTTGTTTGAAAGAATTCTATTTGCCGCGGATATTAGTTTGGAATTTTTACACCCACACACATGCATAAATACATATGAGTGATTCTTTGTGAAACGTATCGAGATTTTCTTTATGGTCTCAAAACGGTTTCATATTTTTATCACGATATTATACCATTTATACAGGATTTTAAAAATATTAAAAAAATTTATCCATTTGACAGAAGCAAAGATATGGCGATGTCTTTTTTTTGTTAAGATTGTGTATAACTTTAAATTACATGGTGTAGAAAATAAAAAAAAATCTCCTTAATTATTATTTTTTCCAACCTTTCAGATAAAAATAGCTCCCATAACAGTTCCCAAGCAACTTATAGGCCAAACTTAAAAAAAAAATATTCAATCGCGGTTTTCTGCAAATCGGCATTTTTAATTTTTATAAAAAATTAGTATAATGTTCTATACATAATCCTTGTTGAACCCTACAAATTTTGGCGTGGGACCTCCATGGGTTTCCCCAGAATTAATTAAAGCAGTTTATATTAAATCAAAATCAAAGCAGTCTTTTCTTGTTATTATTTTTAAATTATGATGTAACGAACTGTTTTCGACCGTTCTACGCTCTACTTAAACGACGCGACTAACCCAGAGAGCATTGGACTGAAAACGGAAAAGTGTTTTTGGGACAATCTATAGGTATTTATTAAGCTAATACATATTCATTGAAAGAGATAAATAAAGATGTACAGATTTTTAAAGGTTTTGGCCCGTCAATGGGACAAATGGATAAAGGGTTCATTATTCAATAGAATAAGTTAGCCGCGCACTTTGCTCTCTCTGAGCGCCGGCAGGGCTTTTTTCTTTGCCGCTAAGTTCGGCCGGCAACTACCCTTCAGTTCTGCAGTAGGGACGCGGTGACATGGCTCAAGGCAAAAAGCTTTTTTGTTTTTTTTTTGTGCCTAAAACGCTGTGCCGCTGTTGACGTCAGCAGAGCAGTCGGCGCTGCGTAGAAGACTGCCCACGAAAACGATCGTGCAACAAAGACAGGCAGATATTCGGATATTTCCCTCTCTTTCTTGTCTTATAATCTGCCTGCACTCCGCGCTCGCAGAGACAAATTTCGGCCGGTCCGTTATTTTTTTTTTGCGTCTCTCCGTTATGTTCGGCTAGCGACTAATATTTCGGCGGAAAAATTTTCGTGGAGCAGCGACATGTGAATGCCCTAATATTTTAGGAGCATTATTGTGTATCGAAAATATACAATTTATATTGTTTTATAAAAGTAAATTATTTGATTATAGTAAAATTAAGTAATTTGGATTTACTTATAATGTTATGTTTACTTATTATACATTTTTATTACAATATATTTTTTTAGTGTAATTATAGAAAATTAGTCCGTTAAAATTGATTTCAATACTTAAAACCTTAGTAGTATTAGTATTAACATTTTTAAAAAATTCGTATTGTATTTTTTACTCAAGAAGTACAAATTATATAGTCGGATATATTTCGCCTTAGAAAGGGTATAAGTGCAGTGGCACGCGCCAACAGCGAAGAGAAAACAAAAGAAATCAAGTAAAGGGGTGAGAAGACTTGGTGCATTCTGTTTGAGTGATTGAAAGGGAAGCATCCATTTTAATGGTGCGCAGCAGAGTTACTTTAATCGCTTAGTTAATATAATAAAGTCAGGTAAGTGCTACATTAAGTTTAAGATGTTGTGCATTGATCTTAGTTTAAAGTACGTAAATTTTGAAGGCATTCAATGGGTTCCGTTAGCCGAAAGTGGATGACGAAATGTTTTGTGCCAATAAAAATCCTGCAAAGTAACCCTTTGCACACAGCTATAAAAGGTAAATATACAATTAAACAAATAAAACGCATTTTTTTAAACATATGTTTTTTCAGGAACGTTGGCCAAGATTTCAGAGGACCTTGACAAAGGTTTAAGAACGGCGATGACTAACGTTAAAAATAAGCTTACGAAGCAAAATAACAGAAACAATAATTGTACAATTTTTGAAAATCTAAATAATACCATATAATTAAAATGAAATTAAATATGTATGTATTTTAAATTCTTTATTTTTATAATTGAAAAGTCAAGGAAAAATTTTGATTTTCACAAGTGATTCACTTGGGACGTGTCCCTTGCAAGTGATTTCACAAGTGAAAACTCAAGGAAAAATTCTGATTTTCCCAAGTGATTCACTTGGGACGAGTCACCGGCACGTGACAGGCCATACGAAAAATGAGTATAAGGAACAAGTGAAATCCCGTAGGACTTCGAAAAATTTTCATTTGAATTTTCACTTGTGAAAATGCGGACATCCCATACAATTTTCTATATGGAGCGTCACTTGTTCTTCACTTGTGCACGAGGACATGTCCCAGGTGATTCCCAAGGTGATTCACAAGTGAAACTTTTTTTTTGGAACTGAAGGGTATTTACATACACACACATACACGCGTAAAAACATTTCGCATTGTCTGGCTCTGACGTCATAGCTTTTTTTCTAGGGAGGTTTGTGGGCGTTAGAGTGGGCGTAGCAAAATTTTTTTTGGGTCAATCGATAGGTATTGACAAGACTAATACATTTCAGTTTTCTATCTACCATCAAAACTGTAGGAGCCACAGTTTTAGGCGGTTTGGTGGCGTAAGAGTGGGCGTGGCACTTTACTGAAACAAACTTGCGCTGCGTAAGAAGCTCAGGAATCAGCACGCCAAATCTCAATAGCCTAGCTCTCATAGTTTCCAAGATCTCAGCGTTCATCCGGACAGACGGACAGACGGACATGGCTAGATCGACTCGGCTAGTGATCCTGATCAAGAATATATATACTTTATGGGGTCGGAAACGCTTCCTTCTGCCTGTTACATACTTTCCGACGAATCTAGTATACCCTTTTACTCTACGAGTAACGGGTATAAAAATACTTTGATGAAAAAGCTCAAAACAGATCCGAATCTGAAATGGGTAATCAAAGCGAATCTAGTTTGGGATATACAAATCCTGAACACGCGGTCGTTGAAAAGTCCGACAAAAATAAAAGTTTGGAATTCAAAAATTCCGAACACGCCGTCGTTGAAATATCCGACAAAAATACAAGTTTGGGAATTGAAAATCCTGAACGCGCCGTCGTTGCGAAATCTGACAAAAATAAAAGTTTGGAATTTAAAAATTCTGAACACGCCGTCGGTGAACTATCCGACAATCAAAGAATAAACAACATAAAAATATCGTCGTCATTTAGGACAGATATCCGCGGTGAAATAAATGCCGTAAATGATAGGGCCATTTACAGCAAACAATACCCTTATGCTCTATCAGCTTCAGATTTTGTAAATTCTGAAATAAGTCGAATGTTAAACGAAGAAATTATAAGGCCAAGTAGAAGTCCTTATAATTCACCAGTACTAGTGGTACCAAAAAAAGGTTTCAATGAAGACGGAACTCCAAAACTCAGACTCGTAATTGATTATAAAAAACTTAATGAAAATACAATACCTGATAGATATCCAGTGCAGGACCCTTCTGTGATTTTGTCAAATCTTGGAAAAGCCAAATACTATTCAACAATTGACTTGGAATCTGGATTTCATCCGATTCACATGAATGAGCCAGACATTCAGAAAACCTTATTTTCAATAAACAACGGGAAATACGAATTCCTAAGAAAAAAATTTTGCTGAACGCAAACATGAAAATTTCAATTGAAAAATCAAAGTTCTATAAATTAGAAACCAATTTTCTCGGTTACGTTTTTTCTCACAATGTGATAAAAACCGATCCCGAAAAAATTTCTACAATTGTAAAATATCCGATACCTAAAAATATTCGAGAGCTTAGAAGCTTCCTAGGCCTTACAGGATATTACAGAAAATTTGTGCAAAATTACGTAAAGATAGCTAAACCAATAACAAAATATTTAGAAGGCCAAAACGGCAAAGTATCTAAAAAAGCATCACGTAAAACTTTAATACAGTTTGATGATTCAGCTGGAAGAGCTTTTAACGAGCTCAAAGAAAATTTAATTGCACAAGTAGAACAAGTACAACCGGACTATAATAAAAAATTTACTCTAACAACTAACGCATCTGACTTAGCAATTGGTGCTGTTCTTTCTCAGGAAGGAAAACCAATTACATTTATTTCAAAAACTCTGACAAAAACCGAACAATTATACGCAACAAATAAAAAGGAACTTTTAGCCATTGTATGGGCTTTTTAAAATCTTCGAAATTACTTATATGGGGTTAACAACATCGAGATCTATACCGATCATCAACCTCTTTCATTTTCCATTTCTCAAAAAAATCCAAATATAGAGATGAAAAGATGGTATTCTTTTATTGAAAGCTATTCACCCAAAATTATTTATAAGCCAGGAGCAACAAATGTTGTTGCGGACGCTTTATCAGGGATCCAAATTAATTACTTAACGGAAAGTAATGAATCGGTCTCAGATCAAAATACTCAGCATTCAGCAGAGAGTAGTTTTGAGACTTTTATACAAGAAACCCGAAAACCCTTAAACAAGTTTAAGCAACAATTGCTAATAGCAACGGGGAGGTATACAATACATGAGTCGATTAATGTATTCGGAAATACTAGACATATAATAGAGTATGACACTCCAGAAAATTTAGTATCAATCTTAAGGGAATATATTCCACCCAATATATCAATAGGAGTTCACTGTACTCTAGAAGATTTTTACAGAATTCAAAAACCACTTAAGGACAATTTTATAAATACATTTTAATACACTAAGACATTTGTCCAGGATGTCGAGAACGCTGAAGACAGATCTCTTATTATCACCGAAACTCATTGTAGAGCTCATGGAGGGCTTGATGAAAATTATAAACAAATAACTAGACTTTATTATTGGCCCAATTTATATAAAAAGCTTAAGGAGTTTATAAAGAATTGCACAATCTGCAATCAAAACAAATACAACAGACACCCAGTACAGATTCCTATCGGTCAAGCGCCTATTCCAGAAAGAGAAGGTGAAAATTTGCATCTTGACATATATTACGCCCAAAATCTTATATTCATTACTTGTATAGATTCGTATTCGAAATACTTAGTCGTAAAAGAAATCCCTAATAAACTAAATATAGAAAAAAAGAGTCTCAGAAACTCTACAACAATTTCCATTAGCCAAATCTTTGATGATAGATAACGAACCAAGTTTTTCTTCATCCCAATTTAAATCTTTTGCACAAAGAAATGGGATATCTCTATTCTTCGCAGATCCTCGACATAGTACGTCCAACGGACAAATAGAAAGAGCACCTTAACAGAAATCGCTCGCTGCATTAAAGATGAGCTTAATTTAATTGACTATTCCGAAATTATAATTAGAGCAGCACAAAAATACAATTTAACAATTCACTCAATAACCAATCATCGACCTTTTCATATATTATTTAATAAAATCAAACACGATGATACTCCTAAATTATTGCAACAAGCTCAAGAGAAAATGTTGCATTTTCACAATAAGGATAGACAAAATAAGAATTATCACGTAGGAGAGGTAGTTTACGAAAAGAAACACGAGGAAAGAAACAAGCTTAATTCTAGATCAAACAAAAACACCTCTTAACGTGGTAAAAAGTAGTAAAATAAATAAACTATATTAAATTTATGATTTCGGCCCGCAACAGTTAATATTTATTTACCTACTCGTAAATTTTCTGTTTTAGCGTGCCTAATACATAAATTTAATATAGTTTATTTATTTTATCGAATGTAATATCATTTTTCGTCACAATTGTTGATATCAGAAATTTTTGTTAAAGGCGCGTTCGTCACTACTTTTTACCTCGTTAAGAGGTGTTTTTGTTTGATATCAGAATTTTTTTTGCTCAAGAATGCTATTGAAAAACCAAACACACAGATTCGACCCCTAATCTTAGCTGAAAGCCACCTTGAATTAGGCACAACAAGATTGATCGCTTCAATTACCTATTTTAATAGCACAAGTTTGGAATCTCAAGGGCTGTATAGTTTCAGATTCCAAGAGAAATCTGTCGTTTTTTACATTTCCCGCCGAACTAGCGGGTTTTTCCAAAGTGGTAGAACAAAAAGATCAAGTTTTCTATTTCGTTTAGCTTCATGCAAGTAAAGGACCCTAAAACCATAACAGATTTTCCGTTTGAAAAAATCGAATAAGAACTTTTTTCATCAAATTGGTTTTTTTTTTTGTTTACTCGAATAAGTATGAAATATTACGTATACGGAGCTAAAACGAGTTGCACTTTTTATCGCTTAATATCTTCCAAACGGTAATTCTTAGGGAAAAAAGTTTTATATATCAAAAGTTGGGAAATTTCAAGGGCTATATGATTTAAAATTTAAAAAGAAATCGTTCGACTCAATTTTGGGAAAATAGTCAAAAAGTGGTTTTAAAAAATAACTTTTTGTCATAACTCTAAATCTATTATATTCAGACAATTTTTTTATATAAAAAGTATTTAGCAAATTAAATTATCTTTTCAGAGATATATACGTTTCTGTAGCATTAGTTGTTTAGATACTATAAGCATTTTTTTTTTTGATTTCCCGCTAAACTAGCTGGTTTTTCCAAAAGTCGTAGAACAAACGTTTTTTATTTCAAGCTGCTTTATACACCCATAGGGTTTCCAAAACCCTAAAACTAAGATGGGATGCATACAAACCCACAAACAAAGGGACAAACATTTTCATTTTGGGAAGAAGAAGAAAATCTTGTTTTTGAATTACTTTTGAACGGAACATCGGATTTCAACAAATGAGGTGTCATTCGACGCGTATTTTCAGTAAAAATAAAACTAGCTAAACAACCGGGGGCTTTTATCCCCACCGTATCCAGCAGCTCCAATTTTCTAAATTTTTACTTATACACTTTCACCGCTTTTTCTCCCAAACAAATCTATATTTCTTGGTATGCAATACCTTTCGATTGGTGTATCACTCGTTTCGATCGGACCATAATTGCAGATTTTATATTCTGCGGCTATATATAGTAGTTGTCTTCGCACGCTCTCTTGCGCGCTTCCCCTCTACGTGTACTGCCGTTCACAGTGATATAAAAAACAAGTAGTTAAGGAAAATCTCCTCAATAAAGTTATTATAAATAACAGAAACCGTACGAAATAATTTGTTTCAAATTACAGATAATGATTTCAATAATGTACTTATTATTGCTGGTAGCTACAACCAAATCCGAAATTATGGATTACACGAACCATGATTTCCTTCTTTACAAGGATACCAAAGATGTTCTTATTTATGAATCATACGCAGATTCATTTCATATAACTAATATAAGTCTTTATAGAGAAATAATTAATCTTGAAACCGAATTTCTAAAGGGTCACGACAGCAAGAATTTTCTTTGGGAAATATCCCACGATTTAAAAATTATCAAAATACTTATCTCTCAAATTATACCCAGTAGATCAAAAAGAGGCATTAATGAAATAGGCACCATTTGGAAATGGTTAGCGGGAACACCAGATCATGATGATTTCATAACAGTCCAAAATAAAATCGATGATTTAATACAAAATAATAACGATCAATTCGTTATTAATTCTAAAATATTTAAAGAGATAAAATCTTTATCTGAACAATTCAAAACAGCCTTTAAAGATCAAGAAATTCCACTTAGAAAATATCGCCTGCGCTTGCTTACTTACGATCTTATGAATTTAATGGACACAATTACACTTGCCAAAATTGATGTATTTAATACTAAAATTCTAAACAATGAGGATATACAAGAAATTTATAAGCACGAAGATAGACCTGTAGTTATAACAGACCTTTTAGATATATCTGAATTTAAAATCGCCTTGCACAAAGATCTTATTATAATATACATAAAATACCCTATTATTACCGATCCTTGTGACGTTTACAATTCAAGATCCATTTCACATAATGATGGAAAATTATTAATTGATAATCACGTCGCAAAATGTAGAAATAAGTACTATGTAATGTCTAATTTTAAGACAGAAATATTTAATAATTATTGCACACTTAACCTAGAAGGTTCTTGTTTCACCAGGTTACTAAATGGAGAAAAATCCTTTTGTAACAAAATCCGAGAAAAAAATAAAAATGTAGATGTAATCCAAGATGGAGCCATTTTTGTAAATGGAGAAAAAAATGACACTCATTTAAATGGGTCATATTTAATAACTTTTAATGGAACCACTAAAATTAATAATATATCCTACACCAATGTAGATAATAAGATATTGGAATACATCACAGCTCGAAAATATACAGATTTTTTAGTATCCGAATATATTATATCTAATTATTCGGAACTCACATTCGATAATATTAACGTACTAAATACATTTATTCAAATTAAACAAACTCAAATACCAGTTACGTTAATATTAATCATATTCACATTTATATATTTAATTAGAATTTATAATTAGAAGAAAATATCATTGTCGAATTAACCAATCAATTACATTCAATATACCTATCAGTTCCAATGAATCGGGACGATTCAATTTATAATTGGGGGAGTTATATGACACATTACTTAGGGGCTCTTACCCAATTAATAAACAACTTTGAGCCGAGAGCTAATTTCCAAATAACTCTGACAGACCCGAGATAAATCCGTGGTCAGCTATTTCTGTCAACCAGGCCTCCGATTCATTCCCATCCAGATCAATTTCACGCAGCCCAAATCAATCGGAAGCTGTAAACATCCAAACCGATATTGTAAACATCGGAGTCCCAAGCGAGCCCTGAGTCCGCTAACGTAAACAAAAGATCCCGAAAGCGAGCCCCGAGTCCGCTAACGTAAACAAAAAGATCCCCAAAGCGGTCCCTAAACTCCGCTAATGTAAACACCAATTTCTGGCCAAGATTGGACTTCAATTTTATTGGCAAATTGCATCATCCTATTTTTCGACTCTCTTGAGTCATTCTCTTTATCAATTTTTGGGGATAAATTCTCTTAAGCCGAGGTTTGATTATTGATCATTGAATTAGAGATCAGGCAGTCCGTTTCTGAGATCCGAATCGAGCAGTAGTACTAATCGAGTAAAAGTAAACGAGCAGTGAATAAAATAAGTTCGACCTATTGAGAAATAGTAATTATTTTAATTAAATCACGAGTGAGAAACTTAAATTGCATACTGTCTCATAATTCATGATAAATTATTCGAATATACACCGCTATCAAACGAGGTTAGAAAAATATTATATATATATATATATATGTGTATATGTGAATATTTTTTCTATTTCGTTCTCTGCGAGAATGCAAGCAAGCAAGCATTAGTAGCAAGTCGAACTGCAAGCTAGAAACTACAATAAAAACGGGAATAAAAATAAATAAATAAAAAAAATGTTTCGAATAATAATCATTGCAAAATACTCTCCAACTCTCCCGTGTGCAGTCGCTTTATTGAACGCTCTATAAAATAAACGATATTCCACGGAAAATAACATTTATTAAATTGAAGAAAGTCTATAACCGCCTAATATACCACCAGCTCTATCCGCGAACAACACAACATAGTGGTAATAAACAAAGTTGACTCTATAAACCAGAAAATAAATTCTTGCTGAACAACAAGAGCGGTTGTGCGTGCACCTTCAGTGAGAGACAATCGGTGCGGCAGCATCTTCGGAGTGCAAGAGAGAAAAAGGTTGCCCCATCAGCTACGCTATCGCCGATAAGGCAGCTATTCACTATTGTCGATAAGGCAGTTTGTCGGTAAAGCAGTGAGTGGCTGTAAGCTAAGCTACAACCTAAACTTAACGATTAAATCCGAAAGATACAATACAAACACAACCGACGAATACACCTAACTTTAATCAAATCAAACAATAAATATACATAATAAAGTCATGGGTTGTTCTGCTCCACCCTCTAAACGTACCCGCAACAATGCTGGAACTGCCAGCGAACGCATCTCGGATGTAAATTCGCCTCAGCTTCTGGAGCTCCTAAAGACTCGCTTCGAGGAACAAACCGAGAAAATTGAGTCGGTTGTTCGGGAAGCTGAACAACGAATGCTCAGAAGCCTTATGAATCGCTTGGACATAATCGCCGGGGAAGTAAAGCAAATGGATGCTCGTGTCCTGACGTTGGAGCGCGAGGTTGCCGATCTTCGCTCCATGAGGGACCGAATGGGTGAGCGGGTTGAGACGCTGAACCGGGAGGTAGAAAATCTACAAGCAGCAGGTGAGAGGGTGGGTGCACTGGAGGCCAGGCTGGCAACGCAATGCAGGGAGATTAGCTCGTGTGATCTGAGGGTTCATGGAGTTCCCTATGTCGAAGGTGAAGATCTCAGAGCTCTCTATCACAAGCTATGCTTTAATCTCCAGCTGACTCCACCACCAAAAGTCTGCGATATCTTCCGAGCAAGGAAATCACAACAAACACATGTGGATCCAGTGATAATAATTAAAATGCTAAACCCACGCGAAAAGATCAAGCTGCTTGGTCAAGTCGGAATGTACAGGCGCGAGCACAAGAAACAACTTAGCTTGCAGTTTCTGGGTTTCAATTCAGAAGCGTTAATTTATATTAATGAGCAATTGTTAAAAGAGCATTATCTCATCTTTAAAGAGGCTATGCGTATGAAAAAACATAAAATCCTTACGGCTGTCTTTACACGACGCGGCCTTGTGCACGTACGCTGCACTCGAAGAGAGGGTGTATGTTGCATTAACAGTATGGAGGAACTTCGTCCATTAATCATTCGCCCGATCCACTTTCTACATCTCTCACTAACGCTTCGGCTGGATCTGAAGCTGATAGCTTTCGTTCTTAAGCGTATAAATCGTATCCTCTTAATTAAGATAGGTTTAAAACTAGTTTACTTTAAGAAATGTATAAGATACGCATTGAATATTGAGATTGCGCCCCTAATAATCATTGATAACAACAATGCAGGATGAGGAAGTTTGTTCCATAGCTAGTGCCATGATAAAAACTATAAGTAGTTATAAAAATGGTCTCAAAATCGTTCACTTAAATGCACAAAGTTTGCTAAAGAAGATTGATGAGCTTAGATTCCTTTTCACTCAGTCTAATGTCGATGTGACATGTGTGTCTGAAACGTGGTTTGTTAATGATCTATGTGATTCGTCTATTGTTTGTGAAGGCTTCAATGTTTATCGGTCCGATCGTACTGGTCATGCAGGAGGTGTTGCTATATACGTGAATGTGAAGCTGAAATGTGAAGTGGTACTTAAACAGCCAAGTGACAGTACTATTGAATACATTCTATTAGAACTTCCCAATAAATCCCATGGAAGAACCCTTCTAGGTTGCATTTATAGACCGAATCGGACAATTGACTACGGGTCATTACTTAATGTTGTTTCAGACATTTCGTTGGAGTACACTGACATCATATTGGCAGGTGATTTTAACAGCAACCTATTGTCAGAAAGCCATCTCGTAGATAACTTTAAATCCCTAGGTTTGTTTTCCGTAAACGAAACGATCCCCACGCACTATAGCAGCCACTGTGATACATTACTTGACTTATTTCTTATCAATGACCCTAGCAAAATCATACATTATGACCAGGTTTCTGTTCCAGCCTTCTCCAGACATGACTTAATATTTTTAACATACGACTTGACCTTTGACAGCAAAATCCATTCTTTTACGTATAGGGATTATAAAAATATAAACTATAATGAATTAAAAACGGAATTTTTGTGTTGTGACTGGTCACGTATTTACCACCTTCGTCATGTAGATTGTCAATTAGAGGTTTTGACCAACAATGTCCAGTATTTGTTCAACAAGTTTGTGCCCCTAAGGACCAAGGTGATTAAGCCAATGCAAAATCCATGGTTCAGTAGTGAAATCAAAAACCTAACCCGTCAGCGAGATGTAGCTTACCTCCAATGGAAGCGATACAAAACTGATGAGTTTCGAAAACAATACAAAGATGCTAGGGTAAAAGTAAACAAAAAGATAAAATCAGCAAAGAAAGAGCATTATAACATACAATTTAATAACTGTGTTTACTCAAAAAACAGATGGAACAAACTAAAACGGTTAGGTATTGGAAAATGTAAGCAACAGACAGAGTCTGAGGTGGATGTCGAATTGTTAAACAAAAAGTTTTTGGAAATAGATGTACCTGAAGCAACATGCAATCCGTACCTGAGTACTCAACCCCTCTGTGATAATAGTTATACCCGTTACTCGTAGAGTAAAAGGGTATACTAGATTCGTCGGAAAGTGTGTAACAGGCAGAAGGAAGCGTTTCCGACCCCATAAAGTATATATATTCTTGATCAGGATCACTAGCCGAGTCGATCTAGCCATGTCCGTCTGTCCGTCTGTCCGTCTGTCCGTTTGTCCGTCTGTCCGTCTGTCTGTCCGGATGAACGCTGAGATCTTGGAAACTATGAGAGCTAGGCTATTGAGATTTGGCGTGCAGATTCCTGAGCTTCTTACGCAGCGCAAGTTTGTTTCAGTAGAGTGCCACGCCCACTTTTACGCCCACAAACCGCCCAAAACTGTGGCTCCTACAGTTTTGATGCTAGAATAAAAATTTTAACTGAAATGTATTGTTCTCATCAATACCTATCGATTGACTTAAAAAAAAGTTTGCCACGCCCACTTTATCGCCCACAAACCGCCCCCAAACTTCAAAAAATCGTAAATATGAACGTGGATATCTCGGAAACTATCAAAGATATAGAATCAGGATTTCAGATTTAGATTCCGTAGCTTTGTACGCAGCGCAATTTTGATACGCGAATATGCCACGCCCACTCTAACGCCCACAAACCGCCCAAGCCTGTGGCGCCCACAATTTTCATGCTAGATACAAAATTTTAACTGAACTGTATCGGTCTCGTCAATACCTATCGATTGACCAAAAAAAAAATTTGCCACGCCCACCCTAACGCCCATAACGCTTAAATCTGTCTACCGCCGGTAGGTGGCGCATTTCAGTCTTGCTTTGCTGCTTGCTTATTTCCATTTCCCTTTGGTCCCTTTAGCTGAGTAACGGGTATCTGATAGTCGAGGCACTCGACTATAGCGTTTTTTCTTGTTTTAGCTTTATATGTATAAACCAAAGTGATGTCCTAGCTAGTATTCTGCATGTCAAGTCCGATGCTGTTGGTCTCGATAATATGAGTCCCAAATTTGTTAAGCTTTTGCTCCCCTTAATGTTGCCCCATGTTACATATATTTTTAACACGGCTATTACAACGTCTTCATTTTCGACAATATGGAAAAACGACAAAATTTTCCCAATTCCTAAGCTAAACAATGACTATAGACCTATTTCAATATTACCTTTTCTATCAAAAGTCTTTGAAAACCTTATGTCCTCACAGATTCAACTATACTTAGCTAATAATTCTCTACTTGATGAAAAACAATCTGGATTCCGTAAGAAAAGGAGTTGTATTACTGCAATCACTAATATTGTTGAGGATATAAGACAAAAAGTGGACAGTAACTGCGTAACGTTTTTGACGCTACTTGACCACAGTAAGGCTTTTGATTCTGTGAATCATAACATTCTCTGTACCAAGCTTGGGAATATGTTTAATTTCTCAACTAATGCGACGATATCAAGCTGTCGTCTCTGGGACGCAAGTTTCTTCTCTCCAGAACTTATCCAGGGGAGTGCCACAGGGATCTGTGCTAGGCCCTTTATTGTTTTCTATATATGTCAATGATCTCCCTAGTATCCTGTCTGAGTGTAAAGTACATTTATATGCTGATGATGTCCAAATATATGTTAGTAGACCCGTAACTGAAATACATGCCTGTGTTCGTATAAGTAATAAAATGTTGTGGCTAATTGAAAAATGGGCAAAGGAAAATGGCTTGGGTATAAATCCTAAAAAATCAAAGTGCTTGGTAATTGGTAAAAAGCAACTTTCAACACTTTCACTCCAAAAATTATATATAAACCATACGCCGATAAGCTATGAAGTGAATGTAGTTAATCTAGGGATAACATTTAACAATACTTTATCATGGAGCAACCATATAGTCAAAGCGACAGGGCGTACATATGCTCGGTTGAGAAAATTTTCATTCTCTAAATCGTTCTTAACTGAGGAAGTTTGACTATTAATCGCCAAAGTTATCCTCCTGCCCACTCTCTTTTACGGCATAGAAATTTTTGAATATTGTGATGCGCGGGATTTGCGCACATTAGCTGTAGCTTTTAATTCAATTGTCCGTTATGTGTTTAACTTAAGACGTTTTGACCATGTATCAGAACTGACATATAAAATACTTGACCTTAACTTGACCTCCTGGATCGATCTCAGAATTTTAATCTTCTTTCACAAAATAGTGACGAGTGGGGAACAAAAAATATCTTTTCAATAAACTTACCCCAGCCACATCTGTAAGAACCAAAAATTACATATGCCCTCGAATACGAACACTGTGTTCCAGAAGGCAATTTTTGATAAATGGTATCCGGTTATGGAACAATCTACCGCACCAATACAAAACAATTAGGAGCGCAACTCAATTTTACAATAAAGTTAAAGATCTTTTAAAATACCAGTACATATATGTATAAAAATTAAATGAAATGAAATAAAATAAAAAAATAAAAAAAAAATTTAAAAAAAATATATTAAAAACAATAATAATAGTAACTAAGAAAATTTGATGTTAGTCATTAATATTAACTAAGAGAGCGAGAGAAATTGTTTAAATAATTTAAAAATAATAATAATATAAAATATCAACTCAATGTGACTAGCGCGATAATTATAAGTGTGCACTTGTAGCGCTAGGATATAAACAAATAAATAAATAAATAAATAAATACAAATTATTTTACTATTCGGTTATAATTCGGGAGGAAACTGTAATCCGAATCCTGCATTTGCTTCTATATCTATTCTATAATATCAATGCATTTAATATAACATTATCGAACAACGAGGTGTTAATAGTAAACCTCTCATTCGAATTTATGAGACAACATCAACGTTAGCAGCATCAGCACCACCACCACCACCACCAACCACAACAATAAAACCCAGTGAGTGGGTGGAATTGATAACTGTATCGTCAACACCACCACCACCACCAACAACAGCTAACGATGAGGACAATGCCGAGGATAATATTAAGGATGAAGTAATCGAATTGTTCCAAGCAATCCTAATAGAAAAGGAGAAAAATATTGGAGGAATACTGAATGCAACAGTACCATTCTATAGGCACTTTAATCTCCACTACAAAGAGTCGGCTATATCAATTCGTTGTTTGTATAAAAGCAATTATGAGAAGAAAACTCTAAATATAAAATGCAAGCAATATATTGAGACAATCATAATTGAACGTTTATTAGCAAACGGTGAGATAGAACAAACATTTGTCGAAAAAAGCCCCAACACCCTAAAGCACATTATTCTCAACGAAGACATCAACAACTATGTGCAAACTGAGACGATGACAATCACTTCAGAGAGAGGGGGCACGCGCAATAATCGATAATCAGTGGAGAGCCGGAGCCCGAGAGAGAGAGCAGACAAAAAAACTTTTTTAATCTTTCTTATACTTATACCTATATACCCTTCAGTTCCAAAAAAAAAGTTTCACTTGTGAATCACCTTGGGAATCACCTGGGACATGTCCTCGTGCACAAGTGAAGAACAAGTGACGCTCCATATAGAAAATTGTATGGGATGTCCGCATTTTCACAAGTGAAAATTCAAATGAAAATTTTTCGAAGTCCTACGGGATTTCACTTGTTCCTTATACTCATTTTTCGTATGGCCTGTCACGTGCCGGTGACTCGTCCCAAGTGAATCACTTGGGAAAATCAGAATTTTTCCTTGAGTTTTCACTTGTGAAATCACTTGCAAGGGACACGTCCCAAGTGAATCACTTGTGAAAATCAAAATTTTTCCTTGACTTTTCAATTATAAAAATATAGAATTTAAAATACATACATATTTAATTTCATTTTAATTATATGGTATTATTTAGATTTTCAAAAATTGTACAATTATTGTTTCTGTTATTTTGCTTCGTAAGCTTATTTTTAACGTTAGTCATCGCCGTTCTTAAACCTTTGTCAAGGTCCTCTGAAATCTTGGCCAACGTTCCTGAAAAAACATATGTTTAAAAAAATGCGTTTTATTTGTTTAATTGTATATTTACCTTTTATAGCTGTGTGCAAAGGGTTACTTTGCAGGATTTTTATTGGCACAAAACATTTCGTCATCCACTTTCGGCTAACGGAACCCATTGAATGCCTTCAAAATTTACGTACTTTAAACTAAGATCAATGCACAACATCTTAAACTTAATGTAGCACTTACCTGACTTTATTATATTAACTAAGCGATTAAAGTAACTCTGCTGCGCACCATTAAAATGGATGCTTCCCTTTCAATCACTCAAACAGAATGCACCAAGTCTTCTCACCCCTTTACTTGATTTCTTTTGTTTTCTCTTCGCTGTTGGCGCGTGCCACTGCACTTATACCCTTTCTAAGGCGAAATATATCCGACTATATAATTTGTACTTCTTGAGTAAAAAATACAATACGAATTTTTTAAAAATGTTAATACTAATACTACTAAGGTTTTAAGTATTGAAATCAATTTTAACGGACTAATTTTCTATAATTACACTAAAAAAATATATTGTAATAAAAATGTATAATAAGTAAACATAACATTATTATTAAATCCAAATTACTTAATTTTACTATAATCAAATAATTTACTTTTATAAAACAATATAAATTGTATATTTTCGATACACAATAATGCTCCTAAAATATTAGGGCATTCACATGTCGCTGCTCCACGAAAATTTTTCCGCCGAAATATTAGTCGCTAGCCGAACATAACGGAGAGACGCAAAAAAAAATAACGGACCGGCCGAAATTTGTCTCTGCGAGCGCGGAGTGCAGGCAGATTATAAGACAAGAAAGAGAGGGAAATATCCGAATATCTGCCTGTCTTTGTTGCACGATCGTTTTCGTGGGCAGTCTTCTACGCAGCGCCGACTGCTCTGCTGACGTCAACAGCGGCACAGCGTTTTAGGCACAAAAAAAAACAAAAAAGCTTTTTGCCTTGAGCCATGTCACCGCGTCCCTACTGCAGAACTGAAGGGTATATTTATATACACATACTTTATTCATGCATTTACTTAAGCACAATTCTGTGTGTGTGTGTAAAACTAGTGTTGCTAAGCTATCAGCCCAAAACAGCTGCAGCTAATACCCGATAATCAGTAGAGAGCCAAAGCCAGAGCCCGAGAGAGAGACGACAAAAAAAATGTATAATCTTTATACCTATATACTATATAGACATACATGCATTCATGCATTCATGCGAAACATTGACTATCAAAGTAAATTTAATTTTTGAACTTAATACCGCATTTGTGGAAGTGATTCGAGAGAACAACAAAAATCAACATGATAATAGATTTAAACGAGACTTGGTACTATACGAGCGATTGCCTCATTCTTTCCCCACGATCGATGAGGCAGTTGAAAATTTCCGCCGAGAAATAATTAGAAAAGAAGAGGATATTGGTGAAATAATTGATGAGCCCACTGTGGTTTGTAGATATTTCAAGTTAAGATACTTGAGAAGTATTGTCAATATTCGATGCAGTTATCATAGCGATTTCAAAAATAAAACATTACGAATTTATTGCCACCACTATAATGCTGTAAGCAATACCAATGAGCGAAACCTGGTAGAGAAAAATAATTTGTTTGAACGAGACTTTACCAACGATGAGGAAGATTATGATGAACCCAACCCCACCAGCCTTCAGTTAGTGAGACACATCGGAACGTATAACATCAATGATTATCAACAGGTTTTGCATATGAATATTCAATAATAACAACAACACAAAAACTAAAAAAAAATGACGTTTACAAAAAAAAACAAGGAAGAACGCTATAGTCGAGTACCTCGACTATCAGATACCCGTTACTCAGCTAAAGGGACCAAAGGAAAATGGAGATATGCAAGCAGCAAATGCGCCACCTACCGGCGGTAGACAGATTTAAGCGTTGTGGGCGTTAGAGTGAGCGTGGCAAAGTTTTTTTTAAATCCATCGATAGGTATTGACAAGACCAATACATTTCAGTTAAAATTTTTTATCTAGCATGAAAATTGTGGGCGCCACAGGCTTGGTCGGTTTGTGGGCGTTAGAGTGGGCGTGGCATATTCGCGTGACAAACTTGCGCTGCGCTCAAGCCTACGGAATCTAAATCTGAAATCCCATTTCTCTATCTTTGATATTTTCCGAGATATCCGCGATCATATTTACGATTTTTTGAAGTTTGTGGGCGGTTTGTGGGCGTTCAAGTGGGCGTGGCAAACTTTTTTTTGGGTCAATCGATAGGTATTGATGAGAACAATACATTTCAGTTAAAATTTTTATTCTAGCATGAAAACTGTAGGAGCCACCGTTTTGGGCGGTTTGTGGGCGTTAAAGTGGGCGTGGCACTCTGCTGAAACAAACTTGCGCTGCGTAAGAAGCTCAGGAATCTGCACACCAAATCTCAATAGCCTAGCTCTTATAGTTTCCAAGATCTCAGCGTTCATCCGGACGGACAGACAGACGGACAGACGGACAGACGGACAGACGGACATGGCTAGATCGACTCGGCTAGTGATCCTGATCAAGAATATATATACTTTATGGGGTCGGAAACGCTTCCTTCTGCCTGTTACATACTTTCCGACGAATCTAGTATACCCTTTTACTCTACGAGTAACGGGTATAACAAGGAAGAACGCTATAGTCGAGTACCTCGACTATCAGATACCTGTTACTCAGCTAAAGGGACCAAAGGAAAATGGAGATATGCAAGCAGCAAAGCGAGATTGAAATGCGCCACCTACCGGCGGTAGACAGATTTAAGCGATGTGGGCGTTAGAGTGGGCGTGGCAAATTTTTTTTAAGTTAATCGATAGGTATTGACGAAACCAATACAGTTCAGTTAAAATTTTGTATCTAGCATGAAAATTGTGGGCGCCACAGGCTTGGGCGGTTTGTGGGCGTTAGAGTGGGCGTGGCCTATTCGCGTAACAAACATGCGCTGCGCTTAAGCCTACGGAATCTAAATCTGAAATCCCATTTCTCTATCTTTGATATTTTCCGAGATATCCACGTTCATATTTACGATTTTGTGAAGTTTGTGGGCGGTTTGTGGGCGTTAAAGTGGGCGTGGCAAACTTTTTGGGTCAATCGATAGGTATTGATGAGAACAATACAGTTCAGATAAAATTTTTATTCTTGCATCAAAACTGTAGGAGCCACAGTTTTGGGCGGTTTGTGGGCGTTAGAGTGGGCGTGGCACTCTACTGAAATAAATTTGCGCTGCGTAAGAAGCTCAGGAATCTGCACGCCAAATCTCAATAGCCTAGCTCTCATAGTTTCCGAGATCTTAGCGTTCATCCGGACAGACAGACGGACAGACGGACATGGCTAGATCAACTCGGCTAGTGATCCTGATCAAGAATATATATACTTTATGGGGTCGGAAACGCTTCCTTCTGCCTGTTACATACTTTCCGACGAACCTAGTATACCCTTTTACTCTACGAGTAACGGGTATAACAAGGGAGAACGCTTTTTGTCGAGTACCTCGACTATCAGATACCCGTTACTCAGCTTAAGGTACCAAAGGGAAATGGATATATGCAAGCAGCAAAGCGAGATTTAAGTGCGCCACCTACCGGAGGTAGACATATTTAAGCGTTATGGGCGTTAGAGTGGGCGTGTCAAATTTTTTTTTTGGATCAATCGATAGGTATTGACGAGACCAATACATTTCAGTTAAAATTTTGTATCTAGCATAAAAATTAAGGGCGCCACAGATTTGGGCGGTTTGTGGGCGTTATAGTGGACGTTATAGTGGGCGTGGCATATTAGCGTAACAAAATTGCGCTGCGTACAAAGCTACGGAATCTAAATCTGAGATCCCGATTCTCTATCTTTGAGAGTTTCCGAGATATCCACGTTTATACTTACGATTTTTTGAAGTTTGCGGGCAGTTTGTGCTGTTTGTAGCTCTTATAGTTTCCGAGATCTCAGCGTTCATACGGACTGACGGACAGACGGACAGACGGACATGGCAAGATCGACTCGGCTGGTGATCCTGATCAAGAATATATATACTTTATGGGGTCGGAAACGCTTTCTTCTACCTGTTACATACTTTCCGACGAATCTAGTATACCCTTTTACTCTACGAGTAACGGGTATAAATATCTACACATTCTGTCGCCCGAGGATAAAGAAACTCTCCAAAGTATACATATGGGCAAATCCGAAAAATGGTCAACCAGGACCAAAACAAAAATCTTCAAGATCATCGAATTTTTTGCGTACTTTTACATATCAATGGACATATTTTCATAACACAGTGAAACAGTATACATTTCCCTAAAAAATGAAAAAATTCACTTATTTTCATTTTTAGCTACTTTTAAAGGCATTTTTATGATTAATTTTTTCGCAAGGAAAACACATGAGTTGTTTGACATTTTTCTACCAAATCTCTTTATTGCAATCTAATGAGAAGATAAAAATTCAAATTCAATAAAACATACGTACGTTCGCAACCGGTACTTAATTCAATAAAAAAAAAACAAATGGAGATATTTCCTTGGGAACAGACTCGAATAAAAGCTACATGAATCCATTTTAAAAGTAAAGTTATTGCTTTAGAATATTCCGTCCCAATTCGCAGATATTTGCATTTTGTTAGATTAAGCCAAAGTCGACTTCCATATTGTGTACGTTCGCGACCGCATGTTTTTTTGCCAATATTATGAAAACGATAGCTCAATAAATCCCATAATTTACACTAAGCAAATAACTAACAAAATGCTATCGAACAGAAAAAAAAAAAATTCAGAAAAATTTTTTTTTTATTTATGTACCCGTTACTCGTAGAGTAAAAGGGTATACTAGATTCTTCGGAAAGTATGTAACAGGCAGAAGAAAGCGTTTCCGACCCCATAAAGTATATATATTCTTGATTAGGATCATAGCCATGTCCGTCTGTCCGTCTGTCCGTCTGTCTGTCTGTCTGGATGAACGCTGAGATCTTGGAAACTATAAGTGCTTGAGATTTGGCGTGCAGATTCCTGAGCTTCTTACGCAGCGCAAGTTTGTTTCAGTAGAGTGCCACGCCCACTCTAACGCCCACAAGCCGCCCAAAACTGTGGCTCCAACAGCTTTGATGCTAGAGTAAAAATTTAAACTGAAATGAATTGTTCTTATCAATACCTATCGATTGACCCAAAAAAAAGTTTGCCACGCCCACAAACCGCCCACAAACTTCAAAAAATCGTAAGTATGAACGCGGATATCGCGGGATTTCAGATTTAGATTCCGTAGCCTTGTACGCATCACAAGTTTGTTACGCGAGTGTGCCACGCCCACTTTAACGCCCACAAGCCGCCCAAGCCTGTGGCGCCCACAATTTTCACGCTAGATAAAAAAATTTAACTGAAATGTATTGGTCTCGTCAATACCTATCGATTGATCAAATCGCCACGCCCACTCTAACGCTTAAATCTGTCTACCGCCGGTAGGTGGCGCATTTCAATCTCGCTTTGCTGCTTGCATATCTCCATTTCCCTTTGGTCCCTTTAGCTGAGTAACGGGTATCTGATAGTCGAGGTACTCGACTATAGCGTTCTTCCTTGTTTTATTTGCACTTAGTGCGTACGAACGTACGTTCGCGACCCCTGGAAATGCCCATATGCGATTAGAGCATGTTAAAAATTTGAATATTACCTTTAATCAAATGGAAACTAATAAAGAGATGAATACAACTTATGCTGCTGATGATGTAGTAGATTGTGAAAAAGAACAACATTCCAAGTACATTCAACAAAAATTGGTTGATGAACATGACGCATTACAAATTATGACTTCCTATCAAATTTTGTAAGTATACTACTTATATACATATGTATATATATATATATATATCTATCTACTATATATGCGCTACAATTATTTTATTTGTTTTATATATTTTAGATCGACATCATCATCATTGTCATCATCTAGTATATCCGAATAATAAGTGGGAGGCTTCCTGTGTTGTGTGTGTGTATTATAGAGCGAGAGATTGTAAAAAGGAAACAAAAAAATGCATAAAATTAAAGCAAGATAGAATGCGATATATAGTATAGATTCAGCTATAAAATTGACTATATGTTGGTCAGTAGATTTAGTTTGTTGGAAAATATTCTCGAGTCTCTCTCTCTAGCATTTCGAACAAAAAAAATGCATTTTCACGTATTCCTATTAGTGTTAGTATGCGCAGTCGCTGGTATCACTTCAAATCAAACAACAACAACAACACAAACACCACAACCCCCGACAACACCAACAACAACCAGCACCAAAGGACCAGCCTCAGCAGCAACAGCAGCAGCACCCTATGATGAAGCAGACAACGACGGCGTTTCAAAAACACCACTTATACCAAAATATGTCTATTATGCTAACATTACTATTATAGTTATACCCGTTACTCGTAGAGTAAAAGGGTATACTAGATTCGTCGGAAAGTATGTAACAGGCAGAAGGAAGCGTTTCCGACCCCATAAAGTATATATATTCTTGATCAGGATCACTAGCCGAGTCGATCTAGCCATGTCCGTCTGTCTGTCCGTCCGGATGAACGCTGAGATCTCGGAAACTATAAAAGCTAGGCTATTGAGATTAGGCGTGCAGATTCCTGAGCTTCTTACGCAGCGCAAGTTTGTTTCAGCAGAGTGCCACGCCCACTTGAACGCCCGCAAACCGCCCACAAGCTTAAAAAAATCGTAAATATGAACGCGGGTATCTCGGAAAATATCAAAGATAGAGAAATGGGATTTCAGATTTAGATTCCGTAGGCTTGAGCGCAGCTCAAGTTTGATACGCGAATATGCCACGCCCACTCTAACGCCCACTCTAACGCCCACAAACCGCCCAAGCCTGTGGCGCCCACAATTTTTATGCTAGATACAAAATTTTAACTGAAATGTATTGGTCTTGTCAATACCTATCGATTGATCCAAAAAAAAACTTTGCAACGCCCACTCTAACGCCCACAACGCTTAAATCTGTCTATCGCCGGTAGGTGGCGCATTTCAATCTCGCTTTGCTGCTTGCATATTTTCATTTTCCTTTGGTCCCTTTAGCTGAGTAACGGGTATCTGATAGTCGAGGTACTCGACTATAGCGTTCTTCCTTGTTTTAGTATTGCTTTTGTTAATCTATTTTGCAATTGTAATGTTTTAAATAGTCTTTTCTTGTTATATAGACTGCATCAATGCTGCGATGATTGACGATACAGCAGCAGTTCGAAATAATAATAATAATAATAATAATCACGAACTTAATAATCTGTATTGTCCTCACAATGATTTAAAAAAAACAAAATAATATTTCATATTGTGGTGAAATAAAAAAATCGTATTTAATATTGTGGTGAGCGGGAGGGAGAGCGGAATATGGAGCGAGAGGGAGAGCAATAGCTTCAAAAAATTTTTTTTATCACACATCTAAAAAACTTAAAGGCATTTTTATTTTTTCTAATCATACACACACACTTATTGCGCAGTTGTGAATTTAAATCACCCAGCCATTTTTGTTTTTTTGTTTTAAATATTAATTTAAAAAGTTTATTGATTTTTCGTCTTATTTTTCTTCTTCGTTATAAAAGTATAAAGTGTAATTGTCACCTTCCGATTGATGTTTGACTAGCTTGTAGCCCTCCGCCGCAATGTGCTTCACAGCTTAGCGAACTTAAGCGTTCTGGAAGGAATACCACAAAGTCTTCACACGTAAGCATAATTTTATCCCCAAAGCGTGTCCGTTTTACTTCGGCGTTCTTTATCGGGATCGGCGTGTTGAACGGGAGAGCTTTAGCACTCTTTATTGAGGGTAGAGAGACGGCGCCAAGCTCGTTTCACTGATCTGCAAAGTTAGACATGCTGCTGCTGATGATGATGATGACGGATTCTTCAAATAGTGCGAGTGACTTCTTGCTCTGAATTTGACTTCTGCTTTCTGAATTACTCCAGTACTCTACAACTCAGATTTATACTAGTTTGCGAGACGGAAAAATCTGAGAAAGCTTGCGATAAAATATTTAAACAAAATAAGTACTCTCAGAAAGTTTGCGATAAATACTTATGTATATTTAAATAAAATAAATACTTGTGGTAAGAGATAACAATATGTATAACAATGTTTCACGATAACAATGTATATAACCTTCAAACGAGAGTGAGAGGACAAGTGGGAGGGGATGTGGGAGGGGTAGTGGGAGGGGAAGTGAGAGGGGAGGGGGAGTGGGCGCGATCGCAGAGCAGAGTATTCGCAAACGAGAATGAGAGTGCGAGGACAAGTCCGAGGACAAGCGGGAGGGGAAGTGAGCGCGGTCGCAGAGGGACAAGTCCGAGGACAAGCGGGAGGGAAAGTGGGAGGGGAAGTGAGCGCGGCCCCAGAGTGTTACACAACATTCCAGAACATTCCAGAACACTCCAGAACACTCCAGAACATCCCCGCCCAGCAGCAACAACAACAACTTCCGCTTGCGATAAGCGCCCGCACCAGCGATAACAATTCAGATCCAGAACATACAATTAAAAATTGACCCAGAACATACATGTTCATCCTACTAACGGACTGATAGACGGACAGACGGACATGGCTAGATCAACTCGTCTAGTCATGCTGATCAAGAATATATAACCCCTATGGGGTCGGAAACGTCTCCTTCACTGCGTTGCAAATTTCTGACTGAAATCAATATACCCTCTGCAAGGGTATAAAAACACCGCAGCTATAATTTGTTTTACATTATTTTCCCACAAATTTTCCTAAGGCAGCTACATGATATAGTCGTCCGATTTTGATAAAATTTAATTCGAAATTCAAAACTAATTAAAACAAGAAAGGAAGTTAGCTTCGGCAAGCCGAAGCTTATATACCCTTGCAGGTATAATTATTAATTTTAAAAACACAAAAAGTTATATTCCCAATAGTATAAGATAATATGTCAAAAAACACCGAAGCTATAATTTGTTTCATATTATTTTCCCACCAATTTTACGATTGTTCCTATGGCAGCTATATGATATAGTCGTCCGATTTTGATAAAATTAAATTCAAAATTCAGAACTAATTAAAAAATTTTATTTCCAAGCGTAGGAGGTTATATGTTAAAAAAACACCGAAGCTATAATTTGTTTCATATTATTTTCTCACCAATTTTACGACCGTTCCTATGGCAGCTATATGATATAGTCTTCCGATTTTGATAAAATTTAATTCGAAATTCAAAACTAATTAAAAAATGTTATTTCCACGCTTTCCTAAGCGTTATATGCTAAAAAACACCAAAGATATATTTTTTTTAAATTTGTTTTTCCTATTATTCCTAAGTGAGCTATAAGATATAGTTGTCCGATCCGGCTGGTTCCGACTTATATACTACCTGCAAAAGATATAAGACCTTTGGGAAAGTTTCAGCCCGAAAGCTTTCAAACTGAGAAACTAGTTTGCGTAGAAACGGACGGACAGACGGACATGGCTAGATCGACTCGTCTAGTGATGCTGATCAAGAATATATATACTTTATGGGGTCGGAAACGTCTCCTTCACTGCGTTGCAAACTTCTGACTGAAATCATTATACCCTCTGCAAGGGTATAATTAAAAAATGTTATTACCAAGCGTAGGAGGTTATATGTTAAAAAACACCGAAGCTATAATTTGTTTCATATTATTTTCCCACCACTTTTACGATCGTTCCTATGGCAGCTATATGATATAGTTTTCCGATTTTAATAAAATAAAATTCGAAATTCAGAACTAATTAAAAAATGTTATTTCCAAGCGTAGGAGGTTATACAGTGGTCGGCATAAGTATTTTGACAAAATAAAAGTTAAGTATACTCATAACTTGAATTTACTTCTTGTAAACTATAGGCATCAATGGAAAGGTAATTTCAATGCCTTTTGAATGATACAATACATTTCTTTACCCATTCAGTACTTATTGAAAAGGACGAATTTGTGTAAATCAACTTTGAAATTAAAAAAAAAAACTTTTTTCCTCGTCTTGAAAACTTAAATTTTTTGATGCAAAAAGTTTCTTCAAACAAAAATAATAGTAACTGCAAAAAGAATTTTTCAAATATCATTTTGCTTATATTTTTTATGATTTTTTGAAAGTGACAATGTCGGAAAAAATTTGTATGAAAAAGACAAAAATATGGCTCAAATGCCTGTTTTTAAGCATTTTCAAAAATTCATAAAAAATATAAGAAAAATGATTTTTGAAAAATTCTTTTTGCAGTTACTATTGTTTTTGTTTGAAGAAACTTTTTGCATCAAAAAATTTAAGTTTTCAAGACGAGGAAAAAAGTTTTTTTTTTAAATTTCAAAGTTGATTTACACAAATTCGTCCTTTTCAATAAGTACTGAATGGGTAAAGAAATGTATTGTATCATTCAAACGGCATTGAAATTACCTTTCCATTGATGCCTATAGTTTACAAGAAGTAAATTCAAGTTATGAGTATACTTAACTTTTATTTTGTCAAAATACTTATGCCGACCACTGTATGTTAAACAAGGAAGAACGCTATAGTCGAGTACCTCGACTATCAGATACCCGTTACTCAGCTAAAGGGACCAAAGGAAAATGGAGATATGCAAGCAGCAAATGCGCCACCTACCGGCGGTAGACAGATTTAAGCGTTGTGGGCGTTAGAGTGAGCGTGGCAAAGTTTTTTTTTAAATCAATCGATAGGTATTGACAAGACCAATACATTTCAGTTAAAATTTTTTATCTAGCATGAAAATTGTGGGCGCCACAGGCTTGGGCGGTTTGTGGGCGTTAGAGTGGGCGTGGCTTATTCGCGTGACAAACTTGCGCTGCGCTCAAGCCTACGGAATCTAAATCTGAAATCCCATTTCTCTATCTTTGATATTTTCCGAGATATCCGCGATCATATTTACGATTTTTTGAAGTTTGTGGGCGGTTTGTGGGCGTTCAAGTGGGCGTGGCAAACTTTTTTTTGGGTCAATCGATAGGTATTGATGAGAACAATACATTTCAGTTAAAATTTTTATTCTAGCATGAAAACTGTAGGAGCCACCGTTTTGGGCGGTTTGTGGGCGTTAAAGTGGGCGTGGCACTCTGCTGAAACAAACTTGCGCTGCGTAAGAAGCTCAGGAATCTGCACGCCAAATCTCAATAGCCTAGCTCTTATAGTTTCCAAGATCTCAGCGTTCATCCGGACGGACAGACAGACGGACAGACGGACAGACGGACATGGCTAGATCGACTCGGCTAGTGATCCTGATCAAGAATATATATACTTTATGGGGTCGGAAACGCTTCCTTCTGCCTGTTACATACTTTCCGACGAATCTAGTATACCCTTTTACTCTACGAGTAACGGGTATAAAAACACCGAAGCTATAATTTGTTTTATATTATTTTCCCACCAATTTTACGACCGTTCCTATGGCAGCTATATGATATAGTCTTCCGATTTTGATAAAATTTAATTCGAAATTCAAAACTAATTAAAAAATGTTATTTCCGAGCTTAGAAGATTATATGCTAAAAAACACCAAAGATATAATTTTTTTTATTTTGTTTTTCCTATTATTCCTATGGGAGCTATAAGATATAGTTGTCCGATCCGGCTGGTTCCGACTTATATACTACCTGCAAAAGATATAAGACCTTTGGGAAAGTTTCAGCCCGAAAGCTTTCAAACTGAGAAACTTAATAATCTGTATTGTCCTCACAATGATTAAAAAAAAACAAAATAATATTTCATATTGTGGTGAAATAAAAAAATCGTATTTAATATTGTGGTGAGCGGGAGGGAGAGCGGAATATGGAGCGAGAGGGAGAGCAATAGCTTCAAAAAATTTTTTTTATCACACATCTAAAAAACTTAAAGGCATTTTTATTTTTTCTAATCATACACACACCTTTTATTGCGCAGTTGTGAATTTAAATCACCCAGCCATTTTTGTTTTTTTGTTTTAAATATTAATTTAAAAAGTTTATTGATTTTTCGTCTTATTTTTCTTCTTCGTTATAAAAGTATAAAGTGTAATTGTCACCTTCCGATTGATGTTTGACTAGCTTGTAGCCCTCCGTCGCAATGTGCTTCACAGCTTAGCGAACTTAAGCGTTCTGGAAGGAATACCACAAAGTCTTCACACGTAAGCATAATTTTATCCCCAAAGCGTGTCCGTTTTACTTCGGCGTTCTTTATCGGGATCGGCGTGTTGAACGGGAGAGCTTTAGCACTCTTTATTGAGGGTAGAGAGACGGCGCCAAGCTCGTTTCACTGATCTGCAAAGTTAGACATGCTGCTGCTGATGATGATGATGACGGATTCTTCAAATAGTGCGAGTGACTTCTTGCTCTGAATTTGACTTCTGCTTTCTGAATTACTCCAGTACTCTACAACTCAGATTTATACTAGTTTGCGAGACGGAAAAATCTGAGAAAGCTTGCGATAAAATATTTAAACAAAATAAGTACTCTCAGAAAGTTTGCGATAAATACTTATGTATATTTAAATAAAATAAATACTTGTGGTAAGTGATAACAATATGTATAACAATGTTTCACGATAACAATGTACAATATATAACCTTCAAACGAGAGTGAGAGGACAAGTGGGAGCTATTCCTATTATTATTCCTATGGGAGCTATAAGATATAGTTGTCCGATCCGGCTGGTTCCGACTTATATACTACCTGCAAAAGATATAAGACCTTTGGGAAAGTTTCAGCCCGAAAGCTTTCAAACTGAGAAACTAGTTTGCGTAGAAACGGACGGACAGACGGACATGGCTAGATCGACTCGTCTAGTGATGCTGATCAAGAATATATATACTTTATGGGGTCGGAAACGTCTCCTTCACTGCGTTGCAAACTTCTGACTGAAATCATTATACCCTCTGCAAGGGTATAATTAAAAAATGTTATTACCAAGCGTAGGAGGTTATATGTTAAAAAACACCGAAGCTATAATTTGTTTCATATTATTTTCCCACCACTTTTACGATCGTTCCTATGGCAGCTATATGATATAGTTTTCCGATTTTAATAAAATAAAATTCGAAACTCAGAACTAATTAAAAAATGTTATTTCCAAGCGTAGGAGGTTATATGTTAAAAAACACCGAAGCTATAATTTGTTTCATATTATTTTCCCACCAATTTTACGACCGTTCCTATGGCAGCTATATGATATAGTCTTCCGATTTTGTTAAAATCTAATTCGAAATTCAAAACTAATTAAAAAATGTTATTTCCGAGCTTAGAAGATTATATGCTAAAAAACACCAAAGATATAATTATACCCTTGCAGAGGGTATATTGATTTCAGTCAGAAGTTTGCAACGCAGTGAAGGAGACGTTTCCGACCCCATAAAGTATATATATTCTTGATCAGCATGACTAGACGAGTCGATCTAGCCATGTCCGTCTGTCCGTCTGTCCGTCCGTTTCTACGCAAACTAGTCTCTCAGTTTTAAAGCTATCGGGCTGAAACTTTCCCAAAAGTCTTATATCTTTTGCAGGTAGTATATAAGTCGGAACCAGCCGGATCGGACAACTATATCTTATAGCTCCCATAGGAATAATCGGACAAAAAAATGAAAAAAATTTATATCTTTGGTGTTTTTTAGCATATAAACTCCTAAGCTTGGAAATAACAATTTTTAAATAATTTTGAATTAAATTTTATCGAAATCGGACGACTATATCATATAGCTGCCATAGGAACGATCGGAAAATTTGTGGAAAAATAATATGAAAAAAATTATAGCTTCGATGTTTTTCAACATATAACCTCCAACGCTTGGAAATAACATTTTTTAATTAGTTCTGAATTTCGAACTAAATTTTATCAAAATCGGACGACTATGTCATATAGCTGCCATAGGAACGATCGCAAAATTGGTAGGAAAATAATATTAAACAAATTATAGCTTCGGTGTTTTTTAACATATTATCTTATACTATTGGGAATATCATTTTTTGTGTTTTTAAATTTAATAATTATAGCTGCAAGGGTATATAAGCTTCGGCTTGCCGAAGCTAACTTCCTTTCTTGTTTTTTTTAATTTTGTTTTTCCTATTATTCCTATGGGAGCTATAAGATATAGTTGTCCGATCCGGCTGGTTCCGACTTATATACTACCTGCAAAAGATATAAGACCTTTGGGAAAGTTTCAGCCCGAAAGCTTTCAAACTGAGAAACTAGTTTGCGTAGAAACGGACGGACAGACGGACATGGCTAGATCGACTCGTCTAGTGATGCTGATCAAGAATATATATATTTTATGGGGTCGGAAACGTCTCCTTCACTGCGTTGCAAACTTCTGACTGAAATCATTATACCCTCTGCAAGGGTATAATTAAAAAATGTTATATCCAAGCGTTGGAGGTTATATGTTGAAAAACACCGAAGCTATAATTTTTTACATATTATTTTTCCACCAATTTTCCGATCGTTCCTATGGCAGCTATATGATATTGTCGTCCGATTTTGATAAAACTAAATTCAAAATTCAGAACTAATTAAAAAATTTTATTTCCAAGCGTAGGAGGTTATATGTTAAAAAACACCGAAGCTATAATTTTTTTAATTTTAATACCCATGCAGAGGGTATATTGATTTCAGTCAGAAGTTTGCAACGCAGTGAAGGAGACGTTTCCGACCCCATAAAGTATATATATTCTTGAGCAGCATGACTAGACGAGTCGATCTAGCCATGTCCGTCTGTCCGTCCGTTTCTACGCAAACTAGTCTCTCAGTTTTGAAGCTATAGGGCTGAAACTTTCCTAAAAGTCTTACATCTTTTGCAGGTAGTATATAAGTTGGAACCTGCCGAATCGGACAACTATATCTTATAGCTCCCACAGGAATAATCGGAAAAAACATTTTAAAAAAATTATATCTATGGTGTTTTTAGCTTAAACCTTCCTAGGCTTGGAAATAACATTTATTAATTAGTTTTGAATTTCGAATTAAATTTCATCAAAATCGGACGACTATATCATATAGCTGCCATAGGAACGATCGGAAAATGGGTGGGAAAATAATATGAAACAAATTATAGCTTCGGTGTTTTTTAACATATAACCTCCTACGCTTGGAAATAACATTTTTTTAATTAGTTCTGAATTTCGAATTTAATTTTATCGAAATCGGACGACTCTATCATATAGCTGCCATAGGAACGATCGAAAAATTGGTGGGAAAATAATATAAAACAAATTATAGCTTCTGTGTTTTTATACCCGTTACTCGTAGAGTAAAAGGGTATACTAGATTCGTCGGAAAGTATGTAACAGGCAGAAGGAAGCGTTTCCGACCCCATAAAGTATATATATTCTTGATCAGGATCATAGCCATGTCCGTCTGTCCGTCTGTCTGTCTGTCTGGATGAACGCTGAGATCTTGGAAACTATAAGTGCTTGAGATTTGGCGTGCAGATTCCGGAGCTTCTTACGCAGCGCAAGTTTGTTTCAGTAGAGTGCCACGCCCACTCTAACGCCCACAAACCGCCCACAACTGTGTCTCCAACAGCTTTGATGCTAGAGTAAAAATTTAAACTGAAATGAATTGTTCTTATACAATTGACCCAAAAAAAAGTTTGCCACGCCCACAAACCGCCCACAAACTTCAAAAAATCGTAAGTATGAACGCGGATATCGCGGGATTTCAGATTTAGATTCCGTAGCCTTGTACGCATCACGAGCCACAAGCCGCCCAAGCCTGTGGCGCCCACAATTTTCACGCTAGATAAAAAAATTTAACTGAAATGTATTGGTCTCGTCAATACCTATCGATTGATCAAATCGCCACGCCCACTCTAACGCTTAAATCTGTCTACCGCCGGTAGGTGGCGCATTTCAATCTCGCTTTGCTGCTTGCATATCTCCATTTCCCTTTGGTCCCTTTAGCTGAGTAACGGGTATCTGATAGTCGAGGTACTCGACTATAGCGTTCTTCCTTGTTTTATTTGCACTTAGTGCGTACGAACGTACGTTCGCGACCCCTGGAAATGCCCATATGCGATTAGAGCATATTAAAAATTTGAATATTACCTTTAATCAAATGGAAACGAATAAAGAGATGAATACAACTTATGCTGCTGATGATGTAGTAGATTGTGAAAAAGAACAACATTCCAAGTACATTCAACAAAAATTGGTTGATGAACATGACGCAATACAAATTATGACTTCCTATCAAATTTTGTAAGTATACTACTAATATACATATGTATATATATATATATATATCTATCTACTATATATGCGCTACAATTATTTTATTTGTTTTATATATTTTAGATCGACATCATCATCATTGTCATCATCTAGTATATCCGAATAATAAGTGGGAGGCTTCCTGTGTTGTGTGTGTGTATTATAGAGCGAGAGATTGTAAAAAGGAAACAAAAAAATGCATAAAATTAAAGCAAGATAGAATGCGATATATAGTATAGATTCAGCTATAAAATTGACTATATGTTGGTCAGTAGATTTAGTTTGTTGGAAAATATTCTCGAGTCTCTCTCTCTAGCATTTCGAACAAAAACAAGAAAGAACGCTATAGTCGAGTGCCTCGACTATCAGATACCCGTTACTCAGCTAAAGGGACCAAAGGGAAATGGAGATAAGCAAGCAGCAAAGCAAGACTGAAATGCGCCACCTACCGGCGGTAGACAGATTTAAGCGTTATGGGCGTTAGGGTGGGCGTGGCAAATTTTTTTTTTGGTCAATCGATAGGTATTGACGAGACCGATACAGTTCAGTTAAAATTTTGTATCTAGCATGAAAATTGTGGGCGCCACAGGCTTGGGCGGTTTGTGGGCGTTAGAGTGGGCGTGGCATATTCGCGTATCAAAATTGCGCTGCGTACAAAGCTACGGAATCTAAATCTGAAATCCTGATTCTATATCTTTGATAGTTTCCGAGATATCCACGTTCATATTTACGATTTTTTGAAGTTTGGGGGCGGTTTGTGGGCGATAAAGTGGGCGTGGCAAACTTTTTTTTAAGTCAATCGATATGTATTGATGAGAACAATACATTTCAGTTAAAGTTTTTATTCTAGCATCAAAACTGTAGGAGCCACAGTTTTGGGCGGTTTGTGGGCGTAAAAGTGGGCGTGGCACTCTACTGAAACAAACTTGCGCTGCGTAAGAAGCTCAGGAATCTGCACGCCAAATCTCAATAGCCTAGCTCTCATAGTTTCCAAGATCTCAGCGTTCATCCGGACAGACAGACGGACAGACGGACAGACGGACAGACGGACAGACGGACATGGCTAGATCGACTCGGCTAGTGATCCTGATCAAGAATATATATACTTCCTTCTGCCTGTTACACACTTTCCGACGAATCTAGTATACCCTTTTACTCTACGAGTAACGGGTATAAAAATGCATTTTCACGTATTCCTATTAGTGTTAGTATGCGCAGTCGCTGAAATCACTTCAAATCAAACAACAACAACAACACAAACACCACAACCCCCGACAACACCAACAACAACCAGCACCAAAGGACCAGCCTCAGCAGCAACAGCAGCAGCACCCTATGATGAAGCAGACAACGACGGCGTTTCAAAAACACCACTTATACCAAAATATGTATATTATGCTAACATTACTATTATAGTTATACCCGTTACTCGTAGAGTAAAAGGGTATACTAGATTCGTCGGAAAGTATGTAACAGGCAGAAGGAAGCGTTTCCGACCCCATAAAGTATATATATTCTTGATCAGCATCACTAGCCGAGTCGATCTAGCCATGTCCGTCTGTCTGTCCGTCCGGATGAACGCTGAGATCTCGGAAACTATAAAAGCTAGGCTATTGAGATTTGGCGTGCAGATTCCTGAGCTTCTTACGCAGCGCAAGTTTGCTTCAGTAGAGTGCCACGCCCTCTTTTACGCCCACAAACCGCCCAAAACTGTGGCTCCTACAGTTTTGATGCTAGAATAAACATTTTAACTGAAATGTATTGTTCTCACTAATACCTATCGATTGACCAAAAAAAAAGTTTGCCACGCCCACTTTATCGCCCACAAACCGCCCCCAAACTTCAAAAGATCGTAAATATGAACGTAGATATCTCGGAAACTATCAAAGATAGAGAATCGGGATCTCAGATTTAGATTCCGTAGCTTTGTACGCAGCGTAATTTTGTTACGCGAATATGCCACGCCCATTCTAACGCCCACAAACCGCCCAAACCTGTGGCGCCCACAATTTTCATGCTAGATACAAAATTTTCACTGAACTGTCGATTGACCCAAAAAAAAATTTGCCACGCCCACCCTAACGCCCATAACGCTTAAATCTGTCTACCGCCGGTAGGTGGCGCATTTCAGTCTTGCTTTGCTGCTTGCTTATCTCCATTTTCCTTTGGTCCCTTTAGCTGAGTAACGGGTATCTGATAGTCGAGGCACTCGACTATAGAATTCTTCCTTGTTTGACATATTATCTTATACTATTGGGAATATCATTTCTGTATTTTAAAATTTAATAATTATAGTGCAAGGGTATACAAACTTCGGCTTGCCGAACTACTCCTATGGGAGCTATAAGATATAGTTTTCCGATCCAGCTGGTTCAACTTATGTACTACCTGCAAAAGATATAAGACTTTTGGGAAAATTTCTGCCCGATAGGCATTTCAAGTGTACAATTAAAAGGATTCACAAACTTTTATATAATCAAGAATTAAAAAAGGAAATTAAATATATCGACTTGGTTATTTTAACCGTCTGTCGATCTCCGCTTTCCCAGTGTCAAAACTGCACAGTGTACTACACCTGACTTCCCGGGTCTTCCCCAGATATCAGATCGTTCTACCAATCAGTTTGACAACTAGGTGAGCTGAGTTACTTGTTGGGTTTATAATATGAAGTGTTTAAAAGCTTTCCGTTAAAATGTTGTTTCGGTACTTTAGAGCCTGGTTGATGTAGCTGTAGAGAGTTGACCAACATTGCCCATCCAGCGAATTGAATACATCCCGCGGTTGCAGCTGTGCCTTACCAAAATGCAGCAGGCGGATCTCCCGTAGAATGGGGCAGCGTCCTATGAAGTGCATGACGTTTCCTGCTCCTTCATATTGCAGATCGGGCACACAGTGTCGCTGGCTGTCACGTTTGGGATATAGCTTAGTGGGAGGATTTCTCCCCTGGCCATGAAAATGGTACGGATCTTCTCAACGCACACTGGGCCAGAAAGTTAATTTTTTGGCCAAAAATCTAAAATTTCTTTCCTGGGATAGTTAGAAGAATGCAGTTTTTTGCGTTTTTCTTTGAAAAGTCTGAACTTTTCAACGAACTAAAAGTAATTTTTATGGGAATTTTATATGGTATAGAAAATCCAAGCCAAAATCGGAAAATTTTACATACTTTTCGGTTTTTTATTTCTAAAAAAATAACTAGAAGACGCACTCAATCCATTTTCATACACGATTAAGTATGAGAAAAAATCAATTTAAAAAAATGACCACCACTATAAAATATTATGTCGTTAAAGATTTATGAACCGTTAAAAGTTTCTACTTTCGGAGGCTCCCACTTCAACGTTTATTTAATAATCGACCTAACAATATATTCTATTTTTTTCTTCTTGTTATCTCATTAGATTCTTATAATCAAATTATTAAAAAAAAATTGTTTGTAAAATATTGTTTTTTAGTTTGTTTAACGTTAATTTGACATATTCTGAAGTCATCACAAAAGTATGCTTCAGTTATTTATTTATTTATTAATTTGAGATCCTAGTAAAGTTTAAAAAACTAATACTAACATAGGGGGTAGTGCTAGCTACGAGGCCTTCGACTACGTATTCATGAAAGCTACATTTATATTTTTATAATATCTTTTAGTTCTTCCCCGACGAAAGTACAAGAAATGCAGCGTACCCTTAGGCCATAGTGTGTTAGCTTCGAGTTTCGAGCACCAAATGACAGAAATTGTGAACATTTTTTAGAGAAGGGCCAACAAAGTTGATATTTCTCTTTTCGATATATCGATATAACATTCGATTGTTGGGTTTCAGAAATAAAAGAAGCGGGAATGAATGAAAAAAGTAGATTTTAGATGTTAGGCAGACTAAAATCAAGTTTTGGCGCGCAAAACGTACATTAAAACCTGACGAAAAAAAAATACGGCATACTTTTAGGCATTCTTAGTAAAGCTCATCAAAATGGTTCGACTTCAAATTAAGCCATCAATTAAAACTAATATTACTGAAATCTAAGGCAAAACCCCATCGAGTCGGCGATGAGCGATTTTAGTAAATTAATTAAAGAATTTATTTTTGATGTAATGACTTCATTCGGGGATGGCACTCAAAAGCACTCGAAAAGCATTTGCTAAAAAAAGCAGTAAAAATCAACGAAAAAGTTTATTTTAGGAAACAAGTAAGTCATAAGAGCTATTTAGTATTTTTTACTTGTTGAAAATAATGACTTCTAAAGGCTTTGTGAAGAAGTCGAACAGCTACATCAGCATCTTTGACTTCTAGATTTTTTTTCATTTCCATCAATATTTGATGAATTTTTAACTTTAAAAATACGGTAAAAAAAAAACTACTTGCCCGAATTATTTGAAACTTTGGCATAAATTAGTTTAATGTATTATAAAAAGGACTCCATACTCGGTATTATCATTTTCTTAAAAAAAAAACGTATTTTTGGCCAAAAATCGGATCGGCTGGCCTAGTGTGCATTGTGAAGGATCGCCTAACTGTAGCCTTTCTCCGTAGGTCTCGGCAAGCGTCTCCCATTTTATGACCCATTGCTTACGCTCCTGCACCAAAAAGTTCGCTAGAATTCGTGGCAGCCTATGTTCGGGCATGGTTACCACTTTCTGGATATACCTGAAATGCATTTCAGCTGTAAAGATATGCAGCGGCGGCAGTCCTGTTTCAAGATATAGCATTCTGTTCGGAGTAAATCTGGGTCGACGAAATATTTTCATTAAGAAAAATCTTAGAAGGCTTTCAACTTCTTTATAAGGTGAGATGCCCCAGACCTGCGCGCTGTAACAAAGGATTGACCGTCCTTTTTTTCTAGCAGCGAAATCCATGTGCAGTTTATGGCTAGTTTTGCTTCTCGAAGTTTCTCCTGTAAATGGTTGTTGAAACGACCGTTGTGGTAAACCCAAACTCCCAGATACTTATACGACTTGAAAATTTCTACCTGAATAGACCCTAAATTCCACTTTTCATTTTGTGCTAGCCTTCTCCAATGCCTCTTGAAAATCAGAACTTTCGACTTCTCGGTGTTTACTAACAATCCCCATAACAAACAGTATTTGTGCAGAGCACTAATCATTGTTTGCAATTCAACGGGGGATTCGGCGAGGATCACAATGTCATCTGCACACAGCAGAGCCACACACTGTCACACACTGGTGAAAGCGGAGAGTGCGGACGCGTTTTAAAATCGCTCCGTTCATTTTCTAAAGTTTTCAGCATTAAGCCAAAAGTGCAACTGGCCATCCGGCGTGGAGCAATTGGACACGCACCTGGACATTAGCTGGTGGACAGGAGGCCGTGGACGACACCTAGGAGCAGCTTGGGAATCTATCCCCAACAGGTTCGGCGGCCAGGCAGGGGCCGGTCGTAGGTGAGGGAGGGGAGGCATCTCTGCCTCTTTTACTTTCCACTCGTTGTTTGTTTAGCTGTTGCCAAATTTTTCACACGCGCTTTCGATTTTCGCAAACATTAAATCAGTGGTGGAAAGCGCCTGCGCGATCGGCTGATCGTAGTGTGCGAAAGGGGCTGCGGGTGCTATAGCAGCAAGCTTCGGACAGGGTGCAGAAGCAGCTAATGGACGGAAAGCGTTCAATTACAAACCCCATGAGGGATATTGTCGACGAAATCGACTATCTCCAGAGGGAAGTCCTGTCGGTTGTGCAAAGCATAATCGAAGAACTGGAAAAAGCTAAGGAGAAAGCTAAAAAACCTGCGCAGAAGTGGTCGCGAGCGGCACCAGCAAGCGATCCAGGGGCCAAGAAACTGGGAAAACCCTAGCGGTTCCAGCAAAAAAGGCGATGCACAAGGCACCGGCAATTGATGCCAGCCAAGGTGCAAATAAGGGGAAACAAGCTGGGACAGTGAGCACCAGCAAGCCCCAAAAACCTGGGAAGCAGCCAGAGGAGTGGACCGCAGCTTAAGGAGCTAGGACAAGCAGTACAGGCTGTTAGGCGCACAGCTAAGGGGTAACTCCTAATCCTTCTAAATAAGGTCTCTGACCCTAAAACCGCAGAGCCTCAGACCACAATGAAGGCTGTCCTGGGCAACATCGTTGACGTCAGAGCGCTGACTGAGACCATGCTGATCGAGGTAAAAGACATCGATGAGACCACCGATAAAACGGACATTTTATGTGCGGTCCAATCACAGTTCGAGGTGGAACTGCCAGGATCCGCGGTGGTAAGCCTAAGGGCGGCATACGGAGGCACCCAAACCGCCACACTAAGAGTCATGCCCGACATAGGGAGACGACTTATGGAGAAAGGCAAAATTAGGCTGGGATGGACCTGGTGTGGAGTCCGCCCAAAGCTAACACCTAAAAGGTGTTTTAAGTGTATGGAGTTTAACCATATAGCAAGGAATTGCAGGGTCCAGGAGGACTGCTCAAAATGCTGCTAAAACTGTGGGGCAAGGGAGCACCAAGCCAGAGGCTACAAAGCAAAGGCCTGCTGCATGCTATGCAAACGCAAAAAGGTGAAAGATTGCGATCACCCAACAATGAGTGGGAGATGCCCGTACTTCAGGAGGGCTATGCAAGGGCTTAGGGTTAAATTAAGTTCCTTCAGATAAACCTTAACCATTGCGAGGTTGCCCAATCGTTGCTGGAGCAAAATGTCATCGAGAAAAACGTAGACATGGCACTCATAAGCGAGCAATACAGGAATAACAAGGAAGAACGCTATAGTCGAGTACCTCGACTATTAGATACCCGTTACTCAGCTCAAGGGACCAAAGGGAAATGGAGATATGCAAGCAGCAAAGCGAGATTGAAATGCGCCACCTATCGGCGGTATACAGATTTAAGCGTTATGGGCGTTAGAGTGGGCGTGGCAAATTTTTTTTGGGTCAATCGATAGGTATTGACGAGACCAATACAGTTCAGTTAAAATTTTGTATCTAGCATGAAAATTGTGGGCGCCACAGGCTTGGGCGGTTTATGGGCGTTAGAGTGGGCGTGGCATATTTGCGTAACAAACTTGCGCTGCGCACAGGGCAACGGAATCTAAATCTGAGATCCCAATTCTCTATCCTTGACAGTTTTCGAGATATCCACGTTCATATTTACGATTTCATGAAGTTTGTGGGCGGTTTGTGGGCGTAAAAGTGGGCGTGGCAAATTTTTTTTTGAGTCAATCGATAGGTATTGATGAGGACAATACATTTCAGTTAAAATTTTTATTCTAGCATCAAAACTGTAGGAGCCACAGTTTTGGGCGGTTTGTGGGCGTTAGAGTGGGCGTGGCACTCTACTGAAACAAACTTGCGCTGCGTAAGAAGCTCAGAAATCTGCACGCCAAATCTCAATAGCCTAGCTCTCATAGTTTCCGAGATCTCAGCGTTCACCCGGACAGACAGACGGAAGGACGGACATAACTAGATCGACTCGGCTAGTGATCCTGATCAAGAATATATATACTTTATGGGGTCGGAAAAGCTTCCTTCTGCCTGTTACATACTTTCCGACGAATCTAGTATACCCTTTTACTCTACGAGTAACGGGTATAAAAACACCGAAGGTATAATTTGTTTCATATTATTTTCCCACCAATTTACCGATCGTATCGCTGCCATAGGGCAGCTATATGATATAGTCGTCCGATTTTGATAAAATTAAATTCAAAATTCAGAACTATTTAAAAAATGTTATTTCCAAGCGTAGGAGGTTATATGTTAAAAGAACACCGAAGCTATAATTTGTTTCATATTAATTTCCCACCAATTTTCCGATCGTTCTTATGGCAGCTATATGATATAGTCGTCCAATTTTGATAAAATTTAATTCGAAATTCGTTGCGCTGCGTACAAGGCTTCGGAATCCAAATCTGAGATCACAATTCTTTATCTTTCATAGTTTCCGTGATATCCACGTTCATACTTACTATTTTTTGAAGTTTGTGGTCGTCCGATTTTGATAAAATTAAATTCGAAATTCTGAACTATTTAAAAAATGTTATTTCCAAGCGTAGGAGGTTATATGTTAAAAAAACACCGAAGCTATAATTTGTTTCATATTAATTTCCCACCAATTTTCCGAACGTTCCTATGGCAGCTATATGATATAGTCGTCCGATTTTGATAACATTTAATTCGAAATTCGTTAGAGTGAGCGTGCCATATTCGCGTGACAAACTTGCGCTGCGTACAAGGCTTCGGAATCCAAATCTGAGATCACAATTCTTTATCTTTCATAGTTTCCGTGATATCCACGTTCATACTTACTTTTTTTTGAAGTTTGTGGGCGGTTTGTGGGCGTTAAAGTGGGCGTGGCAAACTTTTTTTTAGGTATTGATAAAAACAATACATTTCATTAAAAATTTGTATTCTAGCATCAAAACACTGTGTGTGCATTAGTGCGGGCGTGGCACTCTGCTGAAGCAAACTTCCGCTGCGTAAGAAGCTCAGGAATCTGCACGCCAAATCTCAAGCACTTATAGTTTCCAAGATCTCAGCGTTCATCTAGACAGACAGACAGACGGACAGACGGACAGACGGACATGGCTAAATCGACTCGGCTAGTGATCCTGATCAAGAATATATATACTTTATGGGGTCGGAAACGCTTCCTTCTGCCTGTTACATGCTTTCCGACGAATCTAGTATACCCTTTTACTCTACGAGTAACGGGTATAAAAACACCGAAACTATAATTTGTATCATATTATTTTCCCACCAATTTAACGATCGTTCCTATGGCAGCTATATGATATAGTCGTCCGATTTTGATAAAATTAAATTCGAAACTCAGAACTATTTTAAAAATGTTATTTCCAAGCGTAGGAGGTTATATGTTAAAAAAAAACCGAAACTATAATTTGTTTCATATTAATTTCCCACCAATTTTCCGATCGTTCCTATGGCAGCTATATGATATAGTCGTCCGATTTTGATAAAATTAAATTCGAAATTCAGAACTATTTAAAAAATAGTATTTCCAAGCGTAGGAGGTTATATGTTAAGGAACACCGAAGCTATCATTTGTTTCATATTATTTTCCCACCAATTTTCCGATCGTTCCTATGGCAGCTATATGATATAGTCGTCAGATTTTGATAAAATTAAATTCGAAATTCAGAACTAATTAAAAAAATGTTATGTCCAAGCGTAGGAGGTTATATGCTAAAAAACACCGAAGCTATAATTATAACAAATTGTTTCATATTATTTTCCCACCCATTTACCGATCGTTCCTATGGCAGCAATATGATATAGTCGTCCGATTTTGATAAAGTTTAATTCGAAAGTCGTTAGAGTGGGCGTGGCATATTCGCGTAACAAACTTGCGCTGCGTACAAGGCTTCGGAAACTAAATCTGAGATCGCAATTCTTTATCTTTAATAGTTTCCGAGATATCCACGTTCATATTTACGATTTAGGAGGTTATATGTTAAGGAACACCGAAGCTATCATTTAATTCATATTATTTTCCCACCAACTTTCCGATCGTTCCTATGGCAGCTATATGATATAGTCGTCCGATTTTGATAAAATTTAATTCGAAATTCAAAACTACTTAAAAAATGTTATTTCCAAGCTTAGGAGCTTATATGTTAAAAAACATCAAAGATATAATTTTTGAATTTTTTTGCGATTATTCCTATGGGAGCTATATGATATAATTGTCCGATCCGGCTGGATCCAACTTATATACTACCTGCAAAAAATATTAGAATTTTGGGAAAGTTTCAGCAGCTATATGATATAGTCGTCCGATTTTGATAAAGTTTAATTCGAAAGTCGTTAGAGTGGGCGTGGCATATTCGCGTAACAAACTTGCGCTGCGTACAAGGCTTCGGAAACTAAATCTGAGATCGCAATTCTTTATCTTTAATAGTTTCCGAGATATCCACATTCATATTTACGATTTAGGAGGTTATATGTTAAGGAACACCGAAGCTATCATTTGTTTCATATTATTTTCCCACCAACTTTCCGATCGTTCCTATGGCAGCTATATGATATAGTCGTCCGATTTTGATAAAATTTAATGCGAAATTCAAAACAAGGAAGAACGCTATAGTCGAGTATCTCGACTATCAGATACCCGTTACTCAGGTAAAGGGACCAAAGGATAATGGAGATATGCAAGCAGCAAATGCGCCACCTACCGGCGGTAGACAGATTTAAGCGTTGTGGGCGTTAGAGTGGGCGTGGCAAATTTTTTTTTAAATCAATCGATAGGTATTGACGAGACCAATACATTTCAGTTAAAATTTTTTATCTAGCATGAAAATTGTGGGCGCCACAGATTTGGGCGGTTTGTGGGCGTTAGAGTGGGCGTGGCATATTCGCGTAACAAACTTGCGCTGCGCTCAAGCCTACGGAATCTAAATCTTAAATACCGTTTCTCTATCTTTGATATTTTCCGAGATATCCGCGTTCATATTTGCGATTTTTTGAAGTTTGTGGGCGGTTTGTGGGCGTTAAAGTGGGCGTGGCAAACCTTTTTTAGGTCAATCGGTAGGTATTGATGAGAACAACACATTACAGTTAAAATTTTTGTTCTAGCATCAAAACTGTAGGAGCCACAGTTTTGGGCGGTTTGTGGGCGTTAGAGTGGGCGTGGCACTCTTCTGAAACAAACTTGCGCTGCGCAGGAATCTCAGGAATCTGCATGCCTAATCCCAGTATTGTAGCTCTTATAGTTTCCGAGATCTCAGCGTTCATACGGACAGACGGACAGACGGACAGACGGACATGGCTAGATCGACTCGGCTAGTGATCCTGATCAAGAATATATATACTTTATGGGGTCGGAAACGCTTCCTTCTGCCTGTTACATACTTTTCGACGAATCTAGTATACCCTTTTACTCTACGAGTAACGGGTATAACTACTTAAAAAATGTTATTTCCAAGCTTAGGAGCTTATATGTTAAAAAACATCAAAGATATAATTTTTGAATTTTTTTGCGATTATTCCTATGGGAGCTATATGATATAATTGTCCGATCCGGCTGGATCCAACTTATATACTACCTGCAAAAAATATTAGAATTTTGGGAAAGTTTCAGCAGCTATATGATATAGTCGTCCGATTTTGATAAAGTTTAATTCGAAAGTCGTTAGAGTGGGCGTGGCATATTCGCGTAACAAACTTGCGCTGCGTACAAGGCTTCGGAAACTAAATCTGAGATCGCAATTCTTTATCTTTAATAGTTTCCGAGATATCCACGTTCATATTTACGATTTAGGAGGTTATATGTTAAGGAACACCGAAGCTATCATTTGTTTCATATTATTTTCCCACCAACTTTCCGATCGTTCCTATGGCAGCTATATGATATAGTCGTCCGATTTTGATAAAATTTAATGCGAAATTCAAAACAAGGAAGAACCCTATAGTCGAGTACCTCGACTATCAGATACCCGTTACTCAGGTAAAGGGACCAAAGGATAATGGAGATATGCAAGCAGCAAATGCGCCACCTACCGGCGGTAGACAGATTTAAGCGTTGTGGGCGTTAGAGTGGGCGTGGCAAATTTTTTTTTAAATCAATCGATAGGTATTGACGAGACCAATACATTTCAGTTAAAATTTTTTATCTAGCATGAAAATTGTGGGCGCCACAGATTTGGGCGGTTTGTGGGCGTTAGAGTGGGCGTGGCATATTCGCGTAACAAACTTGCGCTGCGCTCAAGCCTACGGAATCTAAATCTTAAATACCGTTTCTCTATCTTTGATATTTTCCGAGATATCCGCGTTCATATTTGCGATTTTTTGAAGTTTGTGGGCGGTTTGTGGGCGTTAAAGTGGGCGTGGCAAACCTTTTTTAGGTCAATCGGTAGGTATTGATGAGAACAACACATTACAGTTAAAATTTTTGTTCTAGCATCAAAACTGTAGGAGCCACAGTTTTGGGCGGTTTGTGGGCGTTAGAGTGGGCGTGGCACTCTTCTGAAACAAACTTGCGCTGCGCAGGAATCTCAGGAATCTGCATGCCTAATCCCAGTATTGTAGCTCTTATAGTTTCCGAGATCTCAGCGTTCATACGGACAGACGGACATGGCTAGATCGACTCGGCTAGTGATCCTGATCAAGAATATATATACTTTATGGGGTCGGAAACGCTTCCTTCTGCCTGTTACATACTTTTCGACGAATCTAGTATACCCTTTTACTCTACGAGTAACGGGTATAACTACTTAAAAAATTTTATTTCCAAGCTTAGGAGCTTATATGTTAAAAAACATCAAAGATATAATTTTTGAATTTTTTTTGCGATTATTCCTATGGGAGCTATATGATATAATTGTCCGATCCGGCTGGATCCAACTTATATACTACCTGCAAAAAATATTAGAATTTTGGGAAAGTTTCAGCAGCTATATGATATAGTCGTCCGATTTTGATAAAGTTTAATTCGAAAGTCGTTAGAGTGGGCGTGGCATATTCGCGTAACAAACTTGCGCTGCGTACAAGGCTTCGGAAACTAAATCTGAGATCGCAATTCTTTATCTTTAATAGTTTCCGAGATATCCACGTTCATATTTACGATTTAGGAGGTTATATGTTAAGGAACACCGAAGCTATCATTTGTTTCATATTATTTTCCCACCAACTTTCCGATCGTTCCTATGGCAGCTATATGATATAGTCGTCCGATTTTGATAAAATTTAATGCGAAATTCAAAACAAGGAAGAACGCTATAGTCGAGTACCTCGACTATCAGATACCCGTTACTCAGGTAAAGGGACCAAAGGATAATGGAGATATGCAAGCAGCAAATGCGCCACCTACCGGCGGTAGACAGATTTAAGCGTTGTGGGCGTTAGAGTGGGCGTGGCAAATTTTTTTTTAAATCAATCGATAGGTATTGACGAGACCAATACATTTCAGTTAAAATTTTTTATCTAGCATGAAAATTGTGGGCGCCACAGATTTGGGCGGTTTGTGGGCGTTAGAGTGGGCGTGGCATATTCGCGTAACAAACTTGCGCTGCGCTCAAGCCTACGGAATCTAAATCTTAAATACCGTTTCTCTATCTTTGATATTTTCCGAGATATCCGCGTTCATATTTGCGATTTTTTGAAGTTTGTGGGCGGTTTGTGGGCGTTAAAGTGGGCGTGGCAAACCTTTTTTAGGTCAATCGGTAGGTATTGATGAGAACAACACATTACAGTTAAAATTTTTGTTCTAGCATCAAAACTGTAGGAGCCACAGTTTTGGGCGGTTTGTGGGCGTTAGAGTGGGCGTGGCACTCTTCTGAAACAAACTTGCGCTGCGCAGGAATCTCAGGAATCTGCATGCCTAATCCCAGTATTGTAGCTCTTATAGTTTCCGAGATCTCAGCGTTCATACGGACAGACGGACATGGCTAGATCGACTCGGCTAGTGATCCTGATCAAGAATATATATACTTTATGGGGTCGGAAACGCTTCCTTCTGCCTGTTACATACTTTTCGACGAATCTAGTATACCCTTTTACTCTACGAGTAACGGGTATAACTACTTAAAAAATTTTATTTCCAAGCTTAGGAGCTTATATGTTAAAAAACATCAAAGATATAATTTTTGAATTTTTTTTGCGATTATTCCTATGGGAGCTATATGATATAATTGTCCGATCCGGCTGGATCCAACTTATATACTACCTGCAAAAAATATGAGAATTTTGGGAAAGTTTCAGCAGCTATATGATATAGTCGTCCGATTTTGATAAAGTTTAATTCGAAAGTCGTTAGAGTGGGCGTGGCATATTCGCGTAACAAACTTGCGCTGCGTACAAGGCTTCGGAAACTAAATCTGAGATCGCAATTCTTTATCTTTAATAGTTTCCGAGATATCCACGTTCATATTTACGATTTAGGAGGTTATATGTTAAGGAACACCGAAGCTATCATTTGTTTCATATTATTTTCCCACCAACTTTCCGATCGTTCCTATGGCAGCTATATGATATAGTCGTCCGATTTTGATAAAATTTAATGCGAAATTCAAAACAAGGAAGAACGCTATAGTCGAGTACCTCGACTATCAGATACCCGTTACTCAGGTAAAGGGACCAAAGGATAATGGAGATATGCAAGCAGCAAATGCGCCACCTACCGGCGGTAGACAGATTTAAGCGTTGTGGGCGTTAGAGTGGGCGTGGCAAATTTTTTTTTAAATCAATCGATAGGTATTGACGAGACCAATACATTTCAGTTAAAATTTTTTATCTAGCATGAAAATTGTGGGCGCCACAGATTTGGGCGGTTTGTGGGCGTTAGAGTGGGCGTGGCATATTTGCGTAACAAACTTGCGCTGCGCTCAAGCCTACGGAATCTAAATCTTAAATACCGTTTCTCTATCTTTGATATTTTCCGAGATATCCGCGTTCATATTTGCGATTTTTTGAAGTTTGTGGGCGGTTTGTGGGCGTTAAAGTGAGCGTGGCAAACCGTTTTTAGGTCAATCGGTAGGTATTGATGAGAACAACACATTACAGTTAAAATTTTTGTTCTAGCATCAAAACTGTAGGAGCCACAGTTTTGGGCGGTTTGTGGGCGTTAGAGTGGGCGTGGCACTCTTCTGAAACAAACTTGCGCTGCGCAGGAATCTCAGGAATCTGCATGCCTAATCCCAGTATTGTAGCTCTTATAGTTTCCGAGATCTCAGCGTTCATACGGACAGACGGACAGACGGACAGACGGACATGGCTAGATCGACTCGGCTAGTGACCTGATCAAGAATATATATACTTTATGGGGTCGGAAACGCTTCCTTCTGCCTGTTACATACTTTTCGACGAATCTAGTATACCCTTTTACTCTACGAGTAACGGGTATAACTACTTAAAAAATTTTATTTCCAAGCTTAGGAGCTTATATGTTAAAAAACATCAAAGATATAATTTTTGAATTTTTTTTGCGATTATTCCTATGGGAGCTATATGATATAATTGTCCGATCCGGCTGGATCCAACTTATATACTACCTGCAAAAAATATTAGAATTTTGGGAAAGTTTCAGCCCGATAGCTTTTAAAGTGAGAGACTAGTTTGCGTAGAAACGGATGGACAGACGGACAGACGGACATGGCTAGATCAACCCGTCTAGTCATGCTGATCAAGAATATATAACCTTTATGAGGTCGGAACGTCTCCTTCACTGCGTTGCAAGCTTCTGACTGAAATCAATATACCTTTTGCAAGGGTATAACAAGAGATAGTCGAGTACCTCGACTATCAGATACCCGTTACTCAGCTAAAGGGACCAAAGGGAAATGGAGATGTGCACGCAGCAAAGCGAGATTGAAATGCGCCACCTACCGGCGGTAGACAGATTTAAACGTTATGCGCGTTAGAGTGGGCGTGGTCAATTTTTTTTTGGATCAATAGATAGGTATTGACGAGACCAAAATATTTCAGTTAAAATTTTTTATCTAGCATGAAAATTGTGGGCGCCATAGGCTTGGGCGGCTTGTGGGCGTTAGAGTGGGCGTGGCATATTCGAGTAAAAAACTTGCGCTGCGAACAAGGCTGCGGAATCTAAATCTGAGATCCCAATTCTCTATATTTAATAGTTTCCGAGATATCCACGTTCATATTTACGATTTTTTTTAAGTTTGGGGGCGGTTTGTGGGCGATAAAGTGAGCGTGGCTAACTTTTTTTGGGTCAAACGATAGGTATTGATGAGAGCAATACATTTAATACAGTTAAATTCTTTATTCAAGCATCAAAACTGTAGGAGCCACAGTTTTGGGCGGCTTGTGGGCGTTAGAGTGGGCGTGGCACTCTGCTGAAACAAACTTGCGCTGCGTAAGAAGCTCAGGAACCTGCATGCCAAATCTCAACAGCCTAGCTCTTATAGTTTCCGAGATCTCAGCGTTCATCCGAACGGACAGACAGACGGATATGGCTTGATCGACTCGGCTAGTGATCCTGATCAAGAATATATATACTTTATGGGGTCGGAAACGCTCCCTTCTGCCTGTTACATACTTTCCGACGAATCTAGAATACCCTTTTACTCTACGAGTAACGGTTTAAAGAACACCGAAGCTATAATTTGTTTCATATTATTTTCCCACCAATTTTCCGGTCGTTCCTATGGCAGATATATGATATAGTCGTCCGATTTTGATCAATTTAAATTCGAAATTCAGAACTATTTAAAAAAATGTTATTTCCAAGCGTAGGAGGTTATATGTTGAAAAGCACCGAAGCTATAATTTGTTCGATTGTTCAATTTTTCGATCGTTTCTATGGCAGCTATATGATATAGTCGTCCGATTTCGATAAAATTTAATTCGAAATTCAAAACTATTTAAAAAATGTTATTTCCAAGCTAAGGAGGTTATATGCTAAAAAAACACCAAAGATATATTTAAAAAAAATTTTTTTTCCGACTGTTCCTATGGGAGTTATAGTATAATATAAGATATAGTTGTCCGATCCGGCTGGTTCCGACTTATATACTACCTCCAAAGGATATAGGACTTTTGAGACTAGTTTGCGTAGAAACGGACGGACAGACGGACATGGGTAGATCATGCTGATCAAGAATATATATACTTTATGGGGTCGGAAACGTCTCCTTCACTGCGTTGCAAGCTTCTGACTGAAATCAATGCACCCTCTGCAAGAGTATAAAAACTTTCGAATCTGAATCTATTTCCCTAACACCATTGTTTCAGCCAAAGGAGATTGCGAAAGTCATTTGGGAACTGAAACCGAAAAAGGCCCTTGGCGGTGACCAAATAACCCCAAAAATGTTAATTGAACTTCCAAACTCTGCCATTGAGGTTATTTGTAAGCTCTTCAATGGGATCATAGCTCTCGGCTACTATCCGAAAAAATGGAAAAATCTTTTATCATTATGATACCGAAGCCAAAACCATGGAACAATCGAACAAGTTAACAGAATAACATCAGAAATACGCACAGCCTTTGAGCATCGGGAATACTGCAGCGCAATATTCCTCGATGTATCTTAGGCCTTCTAGTATGGCTAGATGGCCTCATGGACAAAATCAAAACCCACTTGCCTGATTACACTCACAAGCTTCTTGAGTCGTATCTATACAACAGAACCTTCGCAGTAAGGTGCAACACAACAACATCCGACGACTACATTATCAAATCTGGTGTCCCGCAAGGAAGCGCGCTAGGGCCTACTCTGTTCCTCCTATACACAGCGGATGTTCCCACGAACGAGCAGCTAGCGAACTACGTTCGCTGACGACACCCCAATTTTAAGTCGCTCGAGGTGCCCAGGCCGAGCCACAACACAGATAGCAAACCACCTCCTCGTATTAGAGAGGTGGCTATCTGATTGGCGGATTAAAATAAATACACAAAAATGTAAACACATAACGCTTACTCTCAACAGGCAAACATGCCCCCCACTATCATGGAATAATACGTAGATTCCTCAAGTCAACGATGTAACGTAGCTCGGCGTCCACCTTGACAGACGACTAACCTGGAGAAGACACATCGAACGCAAGAAAGTACATCTAAAACTAAAAGCCAGCAGCTTCCACTGGATTCTCAACGCTCGTTCGCCCCTGCGTCTGGACTACAAGGATTTTCTCTACAACTCCACTCTCAAGCCCATTTGGACATATGGCTCCCAGCTATGGGGGAACGCCAGCGGCAGCAACATAGACATTATACACCGCGTTCAATCGAAAATCCTGCGAACTATCACTGGGGCACCATGGTATATTCGCAACCAAAACATTCAAAGGGACCTAGGAATTCTTACCGTAAAAGATGAATTAGACAAACAAAAAGCGTCCGACAATGAAAAACTGTCTGTGCACCCCAATCGCCTCGCAAGAGGCTTGACTTGGGTTTCCAGCCGATCACGTCTACAACGCAACGACCTGCCAAGCCAGCAATAACTTTCGGGCCCCCTTTAACACAATATCAGTCATATTAGTTAGACTAATTAGTTTAAGATTTGATACACATATTGTTAGTATCCAAGGGGAGAAGATTCAATAAATAACTAGCAAAGCATTTAAAAAAAAAAAAAAAAAATCGACTCACCCAAATCATAGGACTCTGCCGGAATGATTAAATTCGTTTGCCTTTTCCCTTTGAAAATCTTCGCGAAGGCATATATTCCTGCTCACTTCAAGACTATTAGCACTTAAACTTTGACGATGGTTTTTCTTCCACGACCGAATCGGTGAAAGGCTCAAATGGAAAAGAACGCTGATGCCGCTTGCCAATGGCGGCAAGCCCCTTAACAGCCGAAATGAAAACCGCTCTCAGCAGAAAACAACTAACATTTCGCACTGTTGACCTATTACGCTTTCTCTTACCCCTAACCCCAGTTCGGCAACCAACCCACAGATGGCGCTAGCTCCGATGTGTTCCCACTTGACTACCAGCGCTACATTGTGGCACCCTTCTTAAATTTCATTGTCAATGGTTTAAAATCCACACACTCCTAGAAATGATTTAATTTCTTTTGGGGTTTTTGGTATTGGGAAATTTATGATGACACTTATTTTCTTTGGGTTTGGTTTTATACCTTAAGTAGTTACTATGTGACCTAGGAACACTGTCTCCTTTTTCATAAATTCACATTTATCTAATTGTAATATGTTCTTCCAATAAAGTGGACAAAATTATAATATCATCTAGATATACTAAACAATCTTTATAGATTAAATCTTCTTATAAATTGTTCATAGATCTTTGAAAAGTATCGGGGGCATTTTTAAAACCAAATGGCATTCGGGTATATTCGTAATGACCATGTTTGGTTGAGAATGTTTTTTTAGCTCTTGATTCTGGTTACATTTGGATTTTATGGAATCCTTTGGCTAAATCAATAGTAGTAAAATAATGACATCTTACCAATTTGTCTAATATTGCATCCATTCTGGGTATTGGGAACTTATCATTGACAGTGATCTCGATTAAATTTCTGTAGTCTACTACTAGTCTAAATTTCGGTTTTCCTGATACATCGCTCTTTTTTGGAACTATTATGCGAATTATTCCCTATTCAATCATTTCATTTATTTGCTTGTTAACTTCTTCATCGAAAGTTTGAGGGTATTTGTATGGCTTCCTATATACTGGGTTTTCATGCTATGTTTGTATTGAATGTTAAATAGTACTTGTAAAAGTCAAATTTTCACCTTCTTTGTACTGAATGTCATTATATTCAAATATAACCATCTTTAAATTTTCTTTTTCTTCCTCATTCAAGTGTTCTAACCTGTATTCATTACATTCTTTTAATTCATTATTTATGGCAAAATTAAATGATTGATCCTTTGATAAGGGCGGACTAAAGCATTCTAATGCGGTCTTATCCTCTTCAGTCTTTTTCTCAAATGATGGTGGACTGAGGTATTTTACTGCGGTCTTATCCTTTCCTTTATCATTTTCACCATACTTTATGTAAAGTAATGTGTCTCTTAGCATTACTGTTTCCTCTTCGTAATTTATTTTTGATTTACTTACTTTCAATTTGAAAGTTTCAAATAATCTCTCCCTTTTAAAATATCATAATTGTCAGAAAATTTATGTAAATAAAATTTTTGTTTAGTAGGGCAAATTGTACAAAGATCTAATGTTATACTTTTATTTAATTCCATTGATCCATTTTCTCCAAAATTGTTTGTCATCAAATTGATAGATGACCCTGTATCTATCATGGCTCTAAGGAGTTTTCCTTTATTCATTACTCTGACATATGGGCAAGACTTTCAATATCCGAGGCAGTTTGCTGAAAATTTACGTCCATCCATAACAGGTGCGTTTGGGGAACTATTTGAAGTTGATGCCTGAAAATTTAATGGGTTTTGGGCCCTCCCTTGGTCTAGATTTCTCCTAAACTCATGATAGTTACCTTGGTTTTTTGAGGGAATTTGATTTCTATTTGGTGAACATTGAGGATTTGTTGAATTATTTGAATTGTTATTATCTCTTGAGTTGTTATTGTTGTTATCTCTTGGATAACCGTGCGAGTAAGAATTATATTTTTGATAATAATAATTTTGATGCGTACTTCCCGATTTCCTTCGATTATCTTGACGTCTGGGTTTATAATTATCAAAAGGGTATGCATCCCAAGGACCTAAAACCATTTGCTGCTTCTTTTAAATTGGCAAGTGTTGTGATATCTCTTTTGGATAAAGAGTTATACAATCTATCAGGAAGTTTGTGACGAACCCGCCTAGAAGGCGCGTACGCCACAATCATTATTACTTTTATTTGTAGTGGGCGAAAATTATATATATAAGTTCGGCAGCAATCGGCAGGCGACAGTTAGCAATATTGGAACAGACTTCCAATATCGGAACGCAACTCTTTGACCTGCGTACCAGACTTGCCAACTTGCTAAAAAAGCTAACATCACGCGACTGCGGGAATACTTTTCACTTTCCAACGATCAGTGAACAGAACAGACGTTCTAGATTTTTCTGCAGCGAAAACCAAAAAGTTTGCATCCGTCCGCCTACGGTACAAGTGAACGTGGTTTTGCTACGAATACGCGTTTAAAAGCGTACATCCGTCCGCCTACGGTAAAAGAGCATGTGTATTTCGTTAACGAATACGCGCTTAAAGTGCATAGTTGACTTGCATTGTAAACGTCCGCCTACGGTAAAAGTGCTTATACGTTTGTGTATTTCGATCAAGCATTGCAATCCATACGGATCTGCAAGAAAAGGGAAACAACAGTTCTTGAGAGTTTTCTGGTCTCTGTGAGTATTTTCATAACGCGCACCCCGCGCCCCTTACATGAAAGTTTTCTGATTTACACTGCAACACTGCAAAAAGGAATGGGTGAGTGAAACCAAGTCTTAAATATTGTTATTCCCATATTGTGAGTATATATTTTGTAACAGAACTTTCCATACTTAGTCAGCATAGACTCGTAGTAAAGGCTATGCTTATAAAGCAAATTTAATTTGAAACCAGTCCTCCATCCGAATGTGAGTTTGACACGGAAACTAGATTTATAGTCGTATGTTTACAACAAGGTTTGGTAGTATTGTATCCTGTTAAGGAAATCAGAATAACTGATTACACTTTCTCAGAAATTAATTCTGCAAAGTACGTTAGCGCGTAATAAACTTTAGTAATGAACATGGAAGTATATGAGTATTGTTATTTCAAATGTTAAGATTTTGGACATGATTTCGTAAACTTGGATTCCACAGCGGGAAGCATGGGTTAAGATAATTCGGTAGCATTAAAATAAGGGGTTGCACACAACTCGGCTATGGCAACCATGGTAGGGAGGGTAAAAAGCCAGCCTCTCAACAACATCAGAGAGTACTTTTAAAGAATGTAGACATACACCACACCCTAGTAACACATTTAATAGTTGAAAAATAGTTAGAATCAAAGGATAACGCTTATGATAGAGGGACTCTGTAGTATATTAGTGTGATGGACGTCCAGAGATTGATTGCCATGAACTCACCCCGTCCCGACTGACCGCTAGCCCTAAGACGGGTCCCGCCGGCATTCAAATTTTGGAAAGAGGGGAAGTGCAAGGTGGATCAAGTACAACGAATTCTAATAGGATTCGCGATCTAGAATAGAAGCTGCCCGTTGCCTACACTACTACCTTATCGGAAAATACCCGCTATAACGCAACACCCACGCCCACAGTAGTAGGGAAAGACGGGTTCTGGGACAATTAGCATATTAATGGCCCCCGGCCCCCCCTCCCCCCTCATTAACGTATGCGGGTTCTGGGACAATTAGCATAATCCAATAAATTAACTGATTTTAATGGGCTTTGAAGTCATAAAAATGTCGCGATCATGTCTATAAAGAGTATACTTAATTGCCCCCATCGCCCCCACATCCCCATGTGACAATATTGATCATGTATCCTTCCCCTCATTATGTGCAATTAATAGTCAGGTGAGAAAGGTGCACGTGAGAAAGGTCGCACAACCATAGTATCCAAAGGTTGTTATCTTACAGGAACATATCCGATCATGTTGGGGAAAGGTGTGATCACGTACCCTTTTGCCTCATTATCACAGGTGTTGCTGTGCACGTGTGAAAGGTCGCACACCCAAAGTATTCAAAGATGGTTATCTTAGAGGAACATGTCCGATCATGTTGGGGAATAATGTTTTCTATGATTGTAAAACTAATTTAGAAATCAAAAGAACCTCAATAAAATAAATCTCACAAGTTAATGATTCTCAGATGTGAAATATTTTCAAACACACATTTTTGTTTCCGCCCCAGAACGTTTAACTGGTAAATTCTCTAAGATTCTCTCCTTTCCACAAATGGGTCATAAACATGTCATAAAAGGGATTCAAGCAAGAGCTACCCGAACATGCGCACCTGTCCATTACCTGACCGCAATAAAAGGGACACATGCACAAGCCTGAAGGCGCACGCTCATTGACAAGCGCAATAAAAGGGACACATGCACAAGCCTAAAGGCGCACGCTCATTGACAAGATCATGGGCCTCACGCCAACGACCTCACGGCTGACTGCTAGCTCTAATACGTTCCCATAATAGGGGTTGAAATCACGACCGCGCAACAACTCGCAAGTAGCCGACATATCTCAGTCAAGGAAATATTTTCCATTCTCCGTACCTGTAATTTTAACTCGAAATAAAAAGTCAGAAGTTTATTTTGTAGCATAATAATACATTTATTCATTTATTTTGATATTGCGAACATTTTTGTTATACATAGAAATTAATTTTCTGCTTTGATTCCGGCGATTTGCATAGAAGAAGCAGGCGCACGTTTCCGACGTCATTTCTGGATTACAAAATGTAAAGTGTTCACCATAATTCGTACTTTTGAGATCATGTCCACCTCGATTCATGAACATAGATTTTGTGTTTAGAAGATATTGAAAATGCTGACCAGTTATCTCTCCTTTAAATTGTTCAATAAATTGGTCAATTTCCTCATGAAATTTCATTTTGTTAATTCTATTTTCTTGTAGGTCTTTACACATCTAGTCTCAACTTTAAAATGAAGTATAACAATTATTTTATTGTTTTGGAGCTACTTTTAAAAAATGTCAAAATAATGTATGCATTGTTTAGAGCACAAACCCCGCCCTTAAGGTGTGTTTCACAATAGGGAAACCGGTTTCCTTTAAACCTGTTTAATGACGGACAGCCCATTTCCTCGATATTAATGAGCTGACGACTCCCAAAAAACTTCTGTAGAAATCGTTTTTTTTCCACACCTTTACAAATAATTTGTTTTCCGCTTGTAATTGTCCTTAGATACTTTCGAGTTTGTGGAAAACTGTTCTCTCCATCGTTCCAAAAAATTTTGTGATGTGTATTGGTTAACCAAATTGCAGTCTTTCGAGATTTTGTATTTAGCAAAGTAAAATCATATGGTGGTTCTATTAAAATACTATTATTCAAGTTTGGATCTTTTTCGAATACAATTCCAATTTCCTTTAAAATAAAATTATTATTATTATCAAAGAAACCTTGAACATCAATCGAAACAGTATCATTCAACATTTTTCTAATGTTAAACAACTCGTTGTACTAGTCCGTTTAATGGGTTATATTCAACTAAACGGTCATGTATGAGGAGACAGTAAGCTTGGGTATTTTCATGACTTGGTGTCTTCAGTTCTATTGAAATTCTCACATCAATAGGACCAGTTTTCACTGATTCGTTTTGATATGAAAGATCAACCACAATAATAGGGGCCTTCAATTTAAATTCATTTGGGGTCAAAAATGGTTGTGATTCACGATTATAGTAACTAGACTGAAATCTTGTATACATTTCATATAGGTGAGCATACTGATTCTTACTAAAATCAACATTCAGATTATCATATGGATATGACTCTGAATTCAAGTGAACTTTCAAGTTTGATAAGTTATTTGTGATAAGTTCTCCATTTAGTGTAAATCCAATTATAGCAAATCTTGGTTTTTCGCGGTTAGCCGACAATTTCACATTCCAGCTGTGTTGACTTCCATACCCCAATTTGGGGTTAACATATGAATCCCAACTCCGGAATGCGATTGGTAGGTTTACACCACTTTTAATAATATCGTACATCTTAATTTTTGCAAAATCGCTCGGAGTTACATGGGGAATTTTCCAGGTTATATTCGTCATTTCCAACTTAAAAGTTTGTTCATTTCTGGTTTGTTCAAACACATCACCAAGATTCTTAGTTAGCATCAACACTAGTTCGTGTTTACAATTTAACAAAACTTTTTTATAATCCTCAGCAAATCCCAATAAATTTTTTAATGGTACAGAAAAGTTAAAGTGGGGTCCCGTAGATATTTCGTCCCCACTGCTCCATCCGGAATTTAATAGATTTTGACTTTGAAGATTATCCAGAGATATATAATTTTTTAGGGTTGTAGTCATACCGACAAATCGTGTTTTATCAATCTCACATCCATTTATTTCGTACTTAATTTCATCCAAAAAGTAAGCCATACAATTATTTTTAAAAAAAGTGGTAACATTTTCAGTTGTAGGTCCATTCGGTGAATCTTTTCTAATAATTCCTTGAAAATTAAGGTAACTTTCGTGAGGAAGCACGTACAAGTCTTGATTTTGAATAGTAATTCGAATTTCATCGTTTGGTTTAAATGTTTGATTATACGATGAATAAGTATGAAACTCTTTCTTCGAAATACTCTCATCTGAGTAAACCTTTTCTCGAACATTTAAAATTTCGTTCATTGTTTTCCTTTCCACCTTTTATATTATACTCGAAGCTTCAAGCCTAACGACTTTAAAAATAGTTTATTTTTCAAAGTAAGTGAGCTTCTTTTTACTTTTGATCCTCTTTCTATAGCTTTACAATTAGTAATGCTTGGCTGAGGACTTAAGCTACGTCTTTTATTATAAATAATCATTCTATTAACCGAATGTGCATGCGAATCGAAACGTTTTCACCACGTAAATTCACCAAATCACCGTTTTGATCAACTATGCGTATAGATAGTGTGCTTATTTCGTCACAGTTGATTGGTAAATAAATTAGGTTATGTGGTGTCACTGTCATTTTATACCCAGGCGGAACATTAATGCCAAACTCATGTAATGTATGATTCGGTGTATTATCTACATATGAACCGCTGATTATATTACATTCCAAACGAATTGTATTAATTTTTAATATGTTCACGGTCTGATCTGATCGATAGGTTTTTGTAGGATGTGGTTCTAGTACTTTTTGATTGAAACCAAACAGCTGTCCAACCGATCTTTCCTTATTAAAGTAAACTGACTCTCGCATGGTAGTTATTTCAACTTGAAGTGTATTATTATTACTTTGAATTTTAAATGTATTTTCCAGGTTATAGTCTTTTAGTTTATTGTAAATGAAATCGGTGATATCATTCAATTCATATGATCCAGTTGGAATTGTAATAACCTTGTCACCGATGTGGAAGAGGTTATTTTTTTCATCAATATTTGGAATCGAATTATACATATTAAAATCGATAAGAGCGCACTCATATTGACCATTCAATTCGATAGGTGGAAAAAAGTTTGTATTTATAATGGAACTATTTCCATTCAAGGATAATGCAAGTGATCTAGACATATTGAAATCTCTTGATAAACTGTGGGATTGTAAGTATCTAACCAAGCTTTATATTGAAATTACTCCTTAAATCATAATAAATTGATCAAATCCTTTTCTGTATCTTCCGTTATCCATTTCGTTATCCTTGCTAATTAATAGGAATCCGTGCTTGTCCTCCCAACATTTTTGACAAATTTTCACAAATGTTTCATAATTCATATCAGTGTTAGCATGGTCCCGATATATATGCCGCATATTTAAATCATCTTGCTTAAACATTATAATAAAGTTGGCATTGTCACGAATCAGATGTTTAGGTATATGACTATACGTTTGACATAAATAAAAAGAGTCGATATTTTTATGTCGACCCATACAAAAATAAGATCTTATGTTATCTTGTTTTTCACAAGCTACGTCATCGAATATCATAATGGAATTGTTTTTAGCTTCACTGGGGTCTAGTACACCCTCATTATGGGAGAATGTATGATATCCCATTCCTTTAATCGGTTTGATTAATTTCTCCAAGTACTCATATTTAGGTTGATATAAACTTTTTGAAAATATATAAACATTTTCGAATTTTAATCCATTAGGACTCTCTATTAGACTTAACATAATATTAGTTTTACCACAATTCGAAGGCCCAACAATTAGAGCCCTTATTGTGTTCGGTAAGAGAGCACTATGTCGTGGCGGTAGATTTTTCTCGTTTTCATCGTTAATATTTCTAACTACAATTTTTTGTTTCTGACTTATTAAACGCATCTTTTAACCTAATGTACCTCATTCAATGAGAAATCTTTGATGATTAAACATCAATAAAATGGGGAAACGTTTTTATAATCGCATCAGTCGTATTTTTAATTGTAAACACGGTGGTGGTCTTGTCGATAAGCTAATTAATACATTACCGTTTGAAGCCCATATTCCGGGATATAATTTTTGTGGACCGGGTACAAAGTTACAGAAACGGTTGGAACGTGGTGATCAAGGAATAAACCCATTGGATGAAGCTTGCAAAGAGCACGATATCGCATATTCTCAAAACAAGGCATTGAGTGAACGACATAGGGCAGACTCCATATTAATTGACAAAGCCTGGTCGCGTGTCAAGGCACCCGATAGCAGTCTTGGTGAAAAAGCAGCAGCATACTTTGTTACAAATATAATGAAAGCCAAGAAAAAATTTGGTATGGGATTGAATAAAACGGAAAAGAAAGGAAAGAGAAAGATATTGAAGAATAAAATGAAGAAGACAAACCTTTCGACTGTTATTAATGTTGCTACTAAGACATTAAAAAAACAAAAACCATTAGACATTATGAGTGCAATTAAAGTTGCACGTAAATCAATTCATCAATCAATCGGTTCTAAGAAAAATGTTAAAGTACCTCGTGTTATTAATGTACCCAAAATTGGAGGTTTTCTACCAATCGTGCCGATCTTGACAGCCCTCAGCGCTCTTGGTAGTTTAGCAAGTGGTAGTGCAGCAATTGCAAAAACAATTAACAATGCGAGAATGGCTAAGGAAGATATGGAGGAGAAAAAACGTCACAATAGGAAAATTGAAAGTGTTGCTGTAGGAGAAGGATTATATCTCAAGCCCTATAGAAAGGGTTATGGTTTCTTTCTTAAGCCCTACAGTAAGGGGAAAGGAATTAAGAAGCGAAAAAACTAATTTCTCTGCTACCCAATAGACCACTATCAAATATAGACATTATACATTTTGCTAAGAAATATATCCCACATTTTAGAGGAGTGTTTATGAGAGATCTACTTCCAGAAGCACCAAAAAGTCGGGAGTGTGGTATAGTAAACCTAGATAATTCACGATCAAGTGGTACACATTGGGTTGCATATAATAAAAATAAAAATAATATACATTATTTCGATAGTTTTGGAAATCTTCAGCCACCTAGAGAAGTTGTGAAATACTTGGGTCATAGAATACAATACAATTACGATAGAGTTCAAGACTTTGATACATACAACTGTGGACACCTGTGCCTCGCTTTTCTACTTTCTTTCGTAGAAGATGTGGAGTCAAAACCGGTATATTTAAATGGTTAATTTACATTTGGGGGGTTGAAAATCAATGTATGGGTACGTGTATGTGTGAACTCTGTATAGTATAAAAAGTGGACCTGCACGCGTTCAAATTCACAGTCTAAGTTTTTACTTCACATCGAACGTCATCTAGAGGACAAGAATTTTTGATCATTCTTAACAAAAAAAAAAAAACTATAACAGCTCATAACAGCTCAAAACAGCTGGTGACCAGCTTATAACAACTAGTAAACAACCAGTTAACAGCTACTAAACAGATAATAACCATCTAATAACAGCTATTAACCAGCTAAAACAAGTAGTAAGCAAGTACGAAACAAGTACTGAACAACTGCTATACAGGTAGTAAACATCAAAATACAGCTAAATACAACGTGGAACAACTGTAGCAAGTCCAAAAACCTCAACAACCATCATGAATCAGGAAAACCAGATGAATATTGTAATTAAGGAGTTCAATAAATTTAATAAAAAGACACTGCTATCGAAGACAAGGATGCCTGAAAATGTAAGATTCCCGATCCTCAAGGCGGAGCGCAAAACAACAAAGGTTGGAGAATCTATTGCTCTCGAGTTGGAGGAGCACATCCTGTACATGCCGGAAAGGTACACCTCTCTTCAAGATGATATCATCAATGAAATGGTTGATGGAAAATTTAATATTTATAAAAGTAATGACAATTTGTATTTAGAAATAAGTCAGTAATGATTAAAAGATTGAGATTTTAAGAATATAACAATAAATACACTTTTTTAAATATAATGAAGAAAATGTATCGAATCTTTTTATTCGGAAATGGTGTATAAATATTACAGATTATGGCGTTCCCTAAACAGTATTTGTTTAGTAACTGAGGAGTGACTACATGAATTTCGGAAATTTTAAATCTTTCACCTATAAAGTTTGAACAATATACTACAATGAATATTTTGTCACAGTTAACCAAAGCTAGATTTGCTTTGAAGCGAAAATTCGATGATCTCAAACAAGTCAAAAATCATACGAATTTACAATTGGAGGAAACTTTTAAGCCTATTACTGAACCCTTACATGAACTTGTTAAGGAAAATAAAAAACAACAGATTTCTAATGTAAAAGATAGTATAAAAGTAAAGCGTGAAATGAAGCAAATTAAGAAATACGATGATGATGAGAGAGAGCTTGACGATTTCTACTTTACAACTAATGAGAAAGATCCGCAGTCTAATCGAAACATAACTCCACCAAGGTCTTTCGATGATAGTGATTCCTATAATCAATTCTTTTCACAAACGAACATAGAGGAAGATATAGAAGATGAGAAAAAGGAGACGGAAAAGAGTGAAGAAGAAGAAGGGACAACACCTTTACCAATGTATACAGAAGAGGCCGATATGGGTGTGGATGCAGAGCTAGAAGATAATAACACTAGTTATAATTATGATTTTAATATCAGTAATTTGACCAGAGGAAATGTGTTGGATAAGGGTTATGGACCTAAAAAAAGCGCAAACAATTCATTAACACTGGGAGATAAAGAAATAAAAATTAAAAATAATAAAATAACATTTTCTAGTGGAATGAGTTGTGATCTGACTCCTGGTCTGTACTCTCTAATTTTTCTTAGTAAACCTGAAAACTATGATGATCAAGACTTGAAAATGTATAAAAAAATTATTTTAGAAACGAATATACATAGAGTAGGCTTTAAACCTAATAACAGAATCAAGGGTACACGAGCATACAAATATAGCCATATTATTAAGAAGTTGATAGACAAAGATTTCAGTGCTACAACATCTACTCCACTTCGCTCAAAAACAGGTTTTGGTTACATGACTCTTCAGAAATCAAATCCAAACTATGTATATTGGAATGATGTAAATGAGTTAGTCGAACGGTTGGAAATTTTAGTAGCATCAAAAGGAGCGGGTAACACCAGCCACAATAACGAAATTTTTTCAATATTAGAGGAATTGCGTGAAGAAAGGATTATATATTAATGAGTATAAATAGGAAGGACAAATATGTTTTACATTTATAAACATCATGTCTGTCGACAAGTTTGGACATTTTTCTGTTGATAAGGAACGATCAGAAAATTTGAAAAGACGTGTTAATTCTACTGAGGGATTATTCATCGATGAGGACGGTAATCTAAATGCTCAAAATAAACGTATCAAAAACGGATCTAAGCCTTTAGACAACAATGATCTAGCAACGAAACAATATACTGATGAGATCCTCGGAAAGTTGGGAGAAGATTTAAGAAAAATTATAACTCAAAATGTTAATCGTCGACTCACAAAAATTTCAAGCTTAGAAAATAAAATTGAGTTGAATAATAAGAGGGCAGACAGCGCTGACCAAATTTTTGCCAAAATTCTGGAAAAGATTAAAACCATTGAGGACTATATATTTAAATATGTAACAAAACCGGTATCATTACCGAAAAAAACCACAATTGAGTTAGAAGGTGTCGCTTTTCAGCCTATTAGAAGAATATGACTAAGCGAGAAATCGTAAATGAGTTGCACGGACCATCTCGAAAAAACTTTCTACGAAGACGAGTGATTACAAGGGGTATAAACGATCTGTGGCAAGCAGATTTGGTTGAAATGGGAGCCTTTTCAAAATCTAATGATGGGTACCGATACTTGTTGACTGTTATAGACACATTTTCGAAATATGCTTGGGGTGAGGCATTAAAATCAAAAAATGCAAATGATGTTTCCCAAGCCATGGAGAGAATATTTAAATCGGGTCATGGAACACCAAGAAACCTGCAAACTGATGATGGCACTGAATTCTTTAATTCCAAATTTAAGGTATTAATGAAAAGTTATAGGATAAATCATTATTCAACCTTCAGTACTCTAAAAGCATCAATAGTTGAACGTTTCAATAGAACTCTTAAAGAATTAATGTGGCGTGAGTTTAGTTTCAATGGAAAATATAAGTGGATAGATATGTATAAACAATTAATTAATAAATACAATAATAGAGTGCATAGAACAATAAAAATGAGTCCAAGTAAAGTCAATTCCTCCAATGAAAAACAAATATTACAAACTTCGTATAATCACCTGAAAATATTTGTTGCAAGTAAATTCCGTAAGGGGGACCACGTTCGTATCAGTAAATATAAACATGTCTTTGAGAAAGGGTATACACCGAACTATACAACTGAAATCTTTAAAATTAGAGAGGTGAAGAATACATACCCTAAAACATACTTACTTGAAGATTTAGATGGTAGCCCGATTCAGGGCGGATTCTATAAAGAAGAACTGAAAAAAACACGATTTCCCCACACATACCTAGTTGAAAAAGTTGTAAGGCGAAAAGGAAATAAAGTTTTGGTTAAGTGGCTTGGGTTTTCAAAGACTAGCTGGATAAACAAGGAAGACATTTTGTAGTATAATAAATGATTTATTTAATTAATTTTTATTTACATATTATCTTATCTTATATTAAGTTTAATATTAATATTTTTGTACAATGTTTTAAATTAAAATAAAATATAATAAAAATACTTTTTACAAACTCAAAATCATTTTCATTTATATTTTCCAAAGTCTCGATCATAATAAAACATCTCCAATTCAACTGATTTATAAAATAGTTCTTTTTCAATATGTTCCTTTTGAAATTTAAGACTATCTAATGATTCTCCATCGTTCACATAATTATTTTGTATCATCTCACCCAAGCAAAGTGAATTTGATTCTAACCATTCAACATTTTCTAAAATATCTTTTTCAATTAATCTCTGATGTTTTATTGATGTCGTACCATGGTCTTCATTACTTAACTCTAAAAATTGTGTTTCATTAACATTACGTTTTCTTTTATTATCTTTGCCACAAAGAATTTTTTTATTTACTTTAACTGTAGTTATTTTATGTGCTTTTGATCTAAACATTGTTCTATTACCATATAGTGAGGCCCCAGTTAATAAAACGTTTTTATAGTCTTCGATTGTAAGATTTCGTGAACTCACTCCCTTTGCTTTATTATGTGAAGATTTAACTTGATCTATTCTATAACAATAAACCTTTGAGCACAGACCTACAAATTCTGTCATGAGTTTACCGTTAAGCTCATCTTTAAAAAACCCTAAACTTTTTTTGTTAACTCTTTTAAAGTTATATAGATTAATTCTTTCATCTGAATAGTCCGATGTATCAAATTTTGCTTCAAGATCATTACGAATATCTTTATAAAAATCTTCAGTTTTTATTGTATAGATAAATGAATCAGTATCCATATAATTTAAGATTAACTTTTCCTGAAACTTTGGCTTCATATATTGATAGTGAAAATCGTACATTTTCCATTTCGATAAGTCTAATACTGCAAATCCTAAATACATTGGCTTATTAAATAGAACGGACAATCTTTTCATTTGAATTGCATAGAAATTATCATTAATTTTAGTTGCACTATGAAAATTGGATTTTGAAATTAAAGTTTTGGCACAATGTGCTTTTCGTCCAGTCTTGGAGTTATCCGGAGCTTCCCATGAACTAATAAGCTTAATATCGACCCTGCGCTCGGGATCTTCCATTGTTTTTCCGTAAACAGAATTATTCATTAATTTAAAAAAATCTTTTTCAAATTTATTTTTTGCATTTTGCCTATGTAAAGTATTTAGATCAATGTACTTCTTTAACCAAGGCTTTTGTAAAAACTGAACACCTCTATGGATCTTTTTCAATACTAACCCATTCTGTATACATTGTTGCAAATTCCGATAATGTATTACATAATTTTTCTTATTTCCCAGGTCAGCAATTAATTTTTTTACCTTATCCTCTTTTGAGGCCAGACAGTTTGACGGACAAAATGGAAGATCATTATGAAGATCATGTAAACGGTATGGATATATTAAGTCCACTTCCAAAAAATAACCGTATTTGCTATCAATTGGAATATTATTAATATCAAAATTGTCTATATCTGTGGTAGACATCCACTTAAAATCTTTATATGGTAAGGGTTGTGACATTGCCCAACCATACAAGTTATTCGCATCTACATACATTAAAAATGAAGACTCCTTCGAGGAATCATAATCTGACAAATATTTGTTATTTGCTTTTGTATATCTATGACAACATTGAACTAAACCACCTCGAATGCTACTTTGAATAAATCTATACATATCTATATCTGTCAGCAATTCAAGTTGAATATTTGTAGATTTCAACATTGCCTCCCAAGATAGACCTGGTGTCGTAAAATACTGAGCTGGGTCAAGTGAATAAATTTGCATACAAATTTTTCGGAAGTTTTCAAAAATGTCGGTTAAAAGAAATACATCTGTTTTTAAATATAATTCTAAATAATCTTTAAGAGTGGAACAAGAGAAATGCGACCAAACTTTAAGAGCTTGATCATAATCTTCCTGAGAGCATTCCCTTTCCGTTAAATTACTATAGAATGCTTCCCTTGGTGGGAGGGAAGTTTCCTCGAGTCTACTGGCGGAATCTAAATATTCATAGGGAAATATACCCTTCTTACGCATTAGTCGAAATTCTATATCATTACTGAAAAACGATTTTACAGTGTTCAATTGATCGTCAACTAAATTAGAAGCTAGGGAATCTAAACTTGATGGCATAAATCTATATGTATCGAGAAAACGAATTTCAAAACTATTTCCACTTAAACTTTTTATTTTCTTCGAGACAGAAATATAGTTTTCCTTATTTATTGGTATTACGGAAATTTCACCGGGAATCTTTCCCAACTCTTGAATAAACAAATGGCAGTCGTATTTTGAAAAATTATGAAAAAATACTGGTATGAATTTGTTAACTTTATAATCCAAGTTACACTTAGAGTGGGCTGCACCTCTAAAGCGACCTGTGAAATGACAATGATCTCTAACCCTATCAGTCCCTAAATCTTTCTGACAAATAGAACAATTCAATGAATTATCAAATATTTTCTGGTCATCCAAAGTCATTCTCATAGGAACTATTTTATTTAAGTAGTCATCACTCAATTTAGTTAGATTTTTTATCAATGAATCTACGAAACTTACTCCCGAATTTTTTCCTGTTTCTAAAACAAATTTATCTAGTCTAGAATCAAAAGCACACTTTATATAATACGCATATGATATTGGAATATGTTCATTAATATTAAATAATTTAGGGCTCACTTCAAGATTTTTCGGTTCCAGAATGCATTCAAAATCCGCGTAGACAACGAATGGAACTTGAAGCTGATGTTGAACCTGGGTAAATTCCAATGTATTATTCTGGGGGTGTGGCATCTTTGAGACCTTTTTACTGCAGAGCGTTTTGTGTTTCAATGCAGCTTCCTCAGTTTTGGAAAAATTTAAACACACATTGCAGAAATATTGCGCCCTCTTCTGATTTCCTCTCTGAGCAGTCATTAGTCTTTGAAAGAGAAATATATACAAATTATTTAATTGCTTAAAAGAGATAAAAATGAATAAAATAATTTACCTTGAAATATTTTTAATGTACATGTAATGTCCATTTCCACCTTCTTCCAAAAACATCATATTGATATGAAGAGGCTTTTCCACTTCCGATTGAAAAAGTGGTCCAATTATTTCCCTCGTCTCTTCATTATATCCGAATACATTTAAACTCATATGAGTATTCTTCTTTAAAAAATTTTTTATACATTTTATTTCAAGGGGGAAAGTCAACCCTGTGAAATCTAATATTATTTCATCACTTATTCGAATTATCTCCAGCGATATATCAATATTATATGCCGAACATCTTTGCGGTCTGTTAACAATTTTCAAGGCAGAAATCAAAGCCCATTTAAAACAATAGTGGTCATTTTCGTTACAAACGTTAACTATTGCTTTTTTCGTTAAAAGGAAACGAGGTAGTGGTATGAAAGATGAACCAGCCATCGGTGTATAATGATTCACATTCATTTCCAAGCGAATCAATTTTATAAGAGACCATCCACTATCTCTCTCTTGAAATTCTTGTGTTTTTGAAATTATTTCCATGGTATGTTCATGGAAGATATTTTCTAAGTCAGAATCTTTGTTCATGATCGTCATTTTACTTTGAAAACTTTTCATATCAATTTCTTCAGATTCATCTTTAAAAAGTATATACTCTGCAAACAGTTCAAAGTTGACTTTTGCTGAAGTATAACTTTCTAACAGAATGCTGAGATGAGGTAGCAGGGACAATCCAGCTTCACTCAAGAAACTCTCTGGTAAGATCAAGTCCGATCCATCGTTTACATACATGTAATGTAGTATTCTTCCCTTGAATCCCTCAGAAATTTTTTTGACTCTTCCGTCAAGGGGTTGAATTGCATTTCGCTTATGCAACTCCGAACGGACATGATTTGCCCACTTATTCTTTAGCAAGAAACACTTGCAGGATTGACAAAACTGGTTTTGGTTATTCATTTTTATTTTATTCGTTTTGGTAAAATTCTTTTTTCACGATCACTTTTTTCACTTTTACTCAAGTTGTGTTTGACGTAGCAGAGTATCCCACTTCAAGACTATTTTTGGTAGACTAAGTATTGTCCTCGATCATTTATAGTGTTTGAAGTGGGCGTGAACGATAATATTGAAGATGAGAGATGCATACTTAAGATTTTTTTAAATTTGAAAACAATATAGGCAATTCTAGTAGGTTACATCGACTATTCATTGGTTAGAAGAGATGAGAAGTATTGATTTTGAAAAATATTTGATACAAGTGTAACCAATAGGACACCATCAAATCGATAAAGGAGACACAAAATCATAGAATAAAGGAGAGTGTTGGTTAGAAGAGGTCGCACATACTTTGCTGCAGGTGGGAAAGGAAAGGTCATTTTTTAGACACACCATCATACTCAGGTAGCCAATAGGGGACAGTTTGGAAAAAATCATTTCGAGTTAGGGAAAAAACAAAGATTTTCATTTGTTGAATTTCGAGAATGCACATTTTTGGGTAAAAGAAGAGGAAAAATCAAAGATTTTCATTTGTTGAATTTCGAGAATGCATATTTTTGGGTAAAAGAAGAAGATGAAAACCTGTAGAAGTTTCCTTATAAATCGTGTAAGCATATTTAAAAGGGTAAGACGAGATTGTTGACTTAGATAGACAACATGCATTCAGTTAAAATAAATAACTTTTTGAATGTATTTGACGGAATTCTGTTCAATGCACACTATGTACGGCTCCAGTTCATACAATCAAAACTCCTTGAATGTGAACGAGGTAATATAAAAACATCTATTCATGGAAATCATATGGACACCTGCGTGTGGAGCAATGATGCAGCCACTGAGGGAGTTGATACTTGTGTATGCCATCGAATTTCGGATTACAAAAAGGAAGCACTCAACATTATGAATAAATACTATAATCTAGAAAAAAGAATGAAAATGATTAAATAACATAATAAAACATGTTCGCAGTACCAAAATAAACTTCTGACTTTTTATTTCGAGTTAAAATTACAGGTACGGAGAATGGAAAATATTTCCTTGACTGAGATATGTCGGCTACTTGCGAGTTGTTGCGCGGTCGTGATTTCAACCCCTATTATGGGAACGTATTAGAGCTAGCAGTCAGCCGTGAGGTCGTTGGCGTGAGGCCCATGATCTTGTCAATGAGCGTGCGCCTTTAGGCTTGTGCATGTGTCCCTTTTATTGCGCTTGTCAATGAGCGTGCGCCTTCAGGCTTGTGCATGTGTCCCTTTTATTGCGGTCAGGTAATGGACAGGTGCGCATGTTCGGGTAGCTCTTGCTTGAATCCCTTTTATGACATGTTTATGACCCATTTGTGGAAAGGAGAGAATCTTAGAGAATTTACCAGTTAAACGTTCTGGGGCGGAAACAAAAATGTGTGTTTGAAAATATTTCACATCTGAGAATCATTAACTTGTGAGATTTATTTTATTGAGGTTCTTTTGATTTCTAAATTAGTTTTACAATCATAGAAAACATTATTCCCCAACATGATCGGACATGTTCCTCTAAGATAACCATCTTTGAATACTTTGGGTGTGCGACCTTTCACACGTGCACAGCAACACCTGTGATAATGAGGCAAAAGGGTACGTGATCACACCTTTCCCCAACATGATCGGATATGTTCCTGTAAGATAACAACCTTTGGATACTATGGTTGTGCGACCTTTCTCACGTGCACCTTTCTCACCTGACTATTAATTGCACATAATGAGGGGAAGGATACATGATCAATATTGTCACATGGGGATGTGGGGGCGATGGGGGCAATTAAGTATACTCTTTATAGACATGATCGCGACATTTTTATGACTTCAAAGCCCATTAAAATCAGTTAATTTATTGGATTATGCTAATTGTCCCAGAACCCGCATACGTTAATGAGGGGGGAGGGGGGGCCGGGGGCCATTAATATGCTAATTGTCCCAGAACCCGTCTTTCCCTACTACTGCCCACCATTACAAATATTGGCGCTCAACTACGTGGGACATGTCACTAGTAAGTGTGGCTCGTCACTAGTAAAATTTTGGCAGTTACCAATATAATTATTGGGAATTAATTATATAATATAATTATATTATATAATATTGACACCCCAAGGTCTGATGCTGATAAACTTATGAGAGTTGTTAGTGATCAGATTTTTTTTTTAGAAACCCTTGAAGAACAGTGGATAGCTTTTGTGTATACAGCAGTAAGTGCGTTAGTTAAAAGGTTGTTTGATAGGACATTCGGTTTATTTTGGCTCACGACCGGAATATCGACCGCAAACATGAGTTACTAGTGTAATCAGCTTACTTAAAACATAAATATGCATCAGCATGCGATAACACCTGCATGTACAATAAGAATAGCAGAAATTATACCTTTTTAAAAACAATAGAGTAAATACAACCAAATTCAACGAATTTTCTTTCGGTTTGGACTCGTGATTGAGGTAAGCGATAATTATAAGACTTGATTTGGAATACATGACTAAAGTGAGTTGCTGTTACTGCACATGTCCGCTTGTTTTCTGTAATCCTTTGTACGAATCAACAAGCGTAGCCAAACTCGATCATGAACTAAGGTTTCAATAAAGTTTAGAAGATGAGAGGATGACAGTTGGTGGAATTAAATTTCGTAGGTGTAGTGTCGACCAAGTAATTGCCCTAGCTAAAATTCTATCATATCAGAAAAACTTTAGGGAACACGGTGATGAATTCGGAAACTGCCTGTACTACAACAAGATGCAAGCATTCTTTCCATCAAAATTGTTTACCCACCTGGTTAACAGATAAACAGGAATGTCCAACATGTCATACTCTATGTCAACCACAGGAGTTACAATTCGCAAACCGAGGTCAAACGTTAGAAAGAGAATTACTGGCAGCTGAAAATCCGGAAGGTATTTCCGTAAATAGACCCCTAACTAGGAGATTTATGCAAAAGCACCCAGAAATAGGTTCTAACGCTACAAATCAATTAGAACCAGTAGGTCCATCTAACGCTAGAACAAATAGACGACCGAGAAGAGGACGTCCAGCTAGATCTTCAATACCAGCAGGAATAGACTATGAACGCATAAGTCATATGATTAGCGAATCGGTGTCTCAAATGTTAAACGACGTACATTTAAGCCACAATAGTAACGTAACACCAGCAAACACAGCAGCTGATAGACCGGAAAGTAGGAGTACTTTTAGCTCTAGAAGTTCATATGTTAGTTCTCGTAGAGGTACACGTAATATTTCGTCGTTTAGTACTGAGAAGGTGACGACTATTATACAAAACTGGCATATCAAGTTTGACGGATCGAATCAAGGATTATGTGTAGATGAATTTATTTATCGAATCCGCTCATTAGCGAAGGAAAGCCTACAAGATTATTTAGGTCTCGTGTGTAAGAATTTACCAGTTCAACTTAAAGGAAACGCGTAAGATTGGTATTGGCGATTTCATAAAAGGGCAGTCAATTATGATGATGGTAGATAGACTTCCAGTTCCTTTCTCGGATGATGAGTTGCTTGAAATACTAAACCGCAATGTTCTGCGAGAAGTTAAAAAAGACTTGTTGTATGTCAGCGTTCATTCCACAGCTCATTTGCGTTCGCTTTGTGCGAAACGAGAAAGTTTTCTTGCAGAAGAAGTATCTCCGACGATGTCGAGATACCAAAACAAAACAAGGAAGAACGCTATAGTCGAGTACCTCGACTATCATATACCCGTTACTAAGCTAAAGGGACCAAAGGGAAATGGAGATATGCAAGCAGCAAAGCGAGACTAAAATGCTCCACCTACCGGCGGTAGACAGATTTAAGCGTTATGGGCGTTATGGTGGGAGTGGCAAATTTATTTTGGATCAATCGATATGTGTTGACGAGACCAATACATTTCAGTTAAAATTTTGTATCTAGAATGAAAATTGTGGGTTTGTGGGCATTAGAGTGGGCGTGGCATATTCGCATAATAAACTTGCGCTGCTTACAAGGCTACGGAATCTCAATCTAAGATCCCAATTCTCTATCTTTGATAGTTTCCGAGATATACACGTTCATATTTACGATTTTTTGAATTTTGTGGGCGTTAAAGGGGGCGTTGCAAACTTTTTATTTGGGTCAATCGATAGGTCTTGATGAGAGCAATACATTTCGGACATGGGTAGATCGACTCGGCTAGTGATCCTGATCAAGAATATATATACTTTATGGGGTCGGAAACGTTTCCTTCTGCCTGTTACATACATTCCGACGAATCTAGTATACCCTTTTACTCTACGAGTAACGGGTATAATGAAGGGACATATCGCGTCAATAGAGGAAGAGGAATTCGTGGAAGGAAATGTTTCTGAATCTATAGCAGCACTGAAAGTAATGAAATGCTATAACTGTAACGGCGAAGGACACGTTTGGAAAAATTGTGTTCAGTTAAGAACCGTCTCCTGCTACGGTTGCGGTAAACCAAATGTTTATAGGCCCAACTGTAGTCGATGTTTTCCAAATAACTCGGAAAACTGGAAGAGGGCTGTGTCCAACATTATCAGGATACAACCGCAGACCGTAAGCAGTTAGAGAACCCGCCAACTGATGTGCTCACCACAGACAAGTCATCTAAAATTCTTAAAGAAGAAAAAACTAAGTTTAAACAAGAAAGGAAGTTAGCTTCGGCAAGCCGAAGCTTATATACCCTTGCAGCTATATTTATTAAATTTAAAAACACAAAAAATGATATTCCCAATGGTATAAGATAATATGTCAAAAAACACCGAAGCTATAATTTGTTTCAAATTATTTTCCTACCAATTTTCCGATCGTTCCTATGGCCGCTATATGATATAGTCGTCCGATTTTGATAAAATTTAATTCGAAATTCAGAACTAACTAAAAAATGTTATTTTCAAGCGTTGGAGGTTATATGTTGAAAAACACCGAATCTATAATATGTTTCCTATTATTTTTCCACCAATTTTCCGATCGTTCCTATAGCAGCTATATGATGCAGTCGTCCGACTTTGATAAAACTTAATTCGAAATTCAAAACTAATTAAAAAAAATGTCATTTCCAAGCTTAAGAGGTTTTATGTTAAAAAAAAACACCAAAGCTATAATTTGTTTCTTATTATTTTCCCACCAATTTTCCGATCGTTCTTATGGCAGCTATATGATATAGTCGTCCGATTTTGATAAAATTAAATTCGAAATTCAGAATGAATTAAAAAATGTTATTTCCAAGCGTAGGAGGTTATATGTTAAAAAACACCGAAGTTATAATTTGTTTCATATTATTTTCCCACCGATTTTACGATCGTTCCTATGGCAGCTATATGATATAGTCGTCCGATTTTAATAAAATTTAATTCGAAATTCAGAACTAATTAAAAAATTTTATTTTCAGGCGTAGGAGGTTATATGTTAAGGAACTCCGATACTATAATTTGTTTCATATTATTTTCCCACCAATTTTACGATCGTTCCTATAGCAGCTTTATGATGTAGTCGTCCGATTTTGATAAAACTTAATTCGAAATTCAAAACTAATTGAAAACAAGAAAGGAAGTTAGCTTCGGCAAGCCGAAGCTTATATACCCTTGCAGCTATATTTATTAAATTTAAAAACACAAAAAATGATATTCCCAATGATATAAGATAATATGTCAAAAAACACCGAAGCTATAATTTGTTTCATATTATTTTCCTACCAATTTTCCGATCGTTCCTATGGCAGCTATATGATATAGTCGTCAGATTTTGATAAAATTAAATTCGAAGTTCAGAATGAGTTAAAAAATGTTATTTCCAAGCGTAGGAGGTTATATGTTAAGGAACACCGAAGCTATAGTTTGTTTCATATTATTTTCCCACCAATTTTAGGATCGTTCCTATGGCAGCTATATGATATAGTCGTCCGATTTTGATAAAATTTAATTCGAAATTCAAATCTATTTAAAAAATGTTATTTCCAAGGAAAGGAGGTAATAAGTTAAAAAACACCAAAGATATAAATTTTTAACATTTTTTTTCCGATTATTCCTATGGGAGCTATAAGATATAGTTGTCTGATCCGGCTGGTTACGACTTATATACTACCTGCAAAAGATATAAGACTTTTGGGAAAGTTTCAGCCCGATAGCTTTAAAACTGAGAGCCTAGTTTGCGTAGAAACGGACGGACAGACGGACAGACGGACATGGATAGATCGACTCGTCTAGTGATGCTGATCAAGAATATATATACTTTATGGGGTCGGAAACGTCTCCTTCACTGCGTTGCAAACTTCTGACTGAAATCATTATACCCTCTGCAAGGGTATAAAAAAGAGGACATCATTTTATACCATACCATTTACGTCTACAAAGATGTAATAAAATAAGAAATAGCATGTTTCAGGATATAGAATCAATTAGATTTAATGTACGTAGTAAAAGAAGCACTATAAGGATAAGAAAATTTTTCAAGAACATAAAAGAGACTCGGAAATTATTAGTAGCTTCAGTAGTAGCAAATCACTCGGACATTCGAATTTATGCAGATGTACAGTTTCTGAAATATCAAGAACAAGGCTTATTAGATACCGGGGCTATTATAAGCTCTATCGGGTCTAACCTAGCTAAAGAAAACTTTTCAGAGTGGAAACACTTTAAAAGAATTTCTAGTCGTGTAAATACAGCTGATGGTAAATAGCATGAAGTAGTAGGATGGATATTCGTTGATATTCTATATAAATCTGAGACGCGACCAATAAAGCTGTACATTATCCCAGCCATTTCGCAAAGATTGATCCTAGGGATTGATTTTTGGAAGACGTTTAATCTAGCACCAAACGTTATTCCATCCATTAGTACGCTTGAAAGTTCAAAAAACGAGTCCGAAAGTACATACTATCCTTTAACGAATGTACAAAAGCAGCAGTTAGAGGCTATTAAAAAGCTGTTTCCATGTTTTGCTAACAAAGGACTAGGGCGAACTGAATTTATCGAACATGACATTGAGGTTGACGATGCTAAACCCATTAAGCAACGGTTCTACCCTCTTTCACCTGCAATAGAGATAATTCTCTATAAGGAGGTTGATAGGATGCTTTCTTTAGGAGTGATCGAGCCATCGACAAGTGCATGGAGTTCCCCCATGAGACTTGTGCTTAAGCCAAACAAAGTTCGACTGTGTCTCGATGTCCGTAAATTTAACAACGTAACGCACAAGGATGCATACCCATTGGCAAGCATAGAAGGCATTCTTTCTCGACTTCCTAAAGCAGAAATGGTTTACAAAATTGATCTGAAAGATGCTTACTGGCAAATCGGATTAACGGAACGTGCAAAAGCATTGACGGCTTTTACTGTACCGGGAAGGCCATTATATCAATTTGTAGTAATGCCCTTTGGGTTATGTAATGCGTCGCAAACCATGAGTAGATTAATGGATGCTATAATCCCCGATGATCTACGATATTGTGTTTTCGGATATCTAGACGATCTCTGAGTCGTTTCAGATAGTTTCGAAAATCACGTGGAAGTATTAGTGCGAATCGCAAATCAATTTAATCTAGCAAAATCTGATCCAGCGTTCCGGAGCATAGAACCCCCCAGAAGCCACAGTGAGGTTAGATTCGACATGTGCAGCCGACCCGAGTTAGGTTAAACAGGACGTGTGCAGAAGTGAGGTTAAGTTCGACCTATGGACATCTAAAGGCAGCAACGCGCACATGCTAGGAGACGCAACGGCATTATTTGGCTTTTGCATCGGCATTCTTTTGTGTGATTTTGTTAGATTTGTTAGATAGCGCTCATACGAGTAAATCAATTGTAATTTCGAAACGAATTCGTATTCAATTTAATGTAATATTAAACCTTTGTTTTACAACCAAACGCAGTCCTGCGATGGCTGATCAATTTGTAAAATAATGTATTTAGTTTAGCAAGTATAATTCTTAAGCAACGTAACGTCACCGATTTAAAGACATAAGAACCATGAAGTAAACAATTAGATTTCGAACGATAATTAAGTTAGTCTAACCTAGAAAGTCACGCACAAATGAATGCAATAATTTAAACTCCCTACAGCATCGTGGAAAGGCCTTTCAACACTGCAAAAAGGAATGGGTGAGTGAAACCAAGTCTTAAATATTGTTATTCCCATATTGTGCGTATATATTTTGTAACAGAACTTTCCATACTTAGTCAGCATAGACTCGTAGTAAAGGCTATGCTTATAAAGCAAATTTAATTTGAAATCAGTCCTCCATCCGAATGTGAGTTTGACTCGGAAACTAGATTTATAGTCGTATGTTTACAACAAGGTTTGGTAGTATTGTATCCTGTTAAGGAAATCAGAATAACTGATTACACTTTCTCAGAAATTAATTCTGCAAAGTACGTTAGAGCGTAATAAACTTTAGTAATGAACATGAAAGTATATGAGTATTGTTATTTCAAATGTTAAGATTTTGGACATGATTTCGTAAACTTGGATTCCACAGCGGGAAGCATGGGTTAAGATAATTCGGTAGCATTAAAATAAGGGGTTGCACACAACTCGGCTATGGCAACCATGGTAGGGAGGGTAAAGAGCCAGCCTCTCAACAACATCAGAGAGTGCTTTTATAGAATGTAGACATACACCACACCCAAGTAACACATTTAATAGTTAAAAAATAGTTAGAGTCAAAGGATAACGCTTATGATAGAGGGACTCTGTAATATATTAGTGTGATGGACGTCCAGAGATTGATTGCCAAGAACTCACCCCGTCCCGACTGACCGCTAGCCCTAAGACGGGTCCCACCGGCTTTCAAATTTTGGGAAGAGGGGAAGTGCCAGGTGGGTCAAGTACAACGAATTCTAATAGGATTCGCGATCTAGAATAGAAGCTGCCCGTTGCCTACACTACTACCTTATCGGAAAATACCCGCTAGAACGCAACACCCACGCCCACCATTACAAATATTGGCGCTCAACTACGTGGGACATGTCACTAGTAAGTGTGGCTCGTCACTAGTAAAATTTTGGCAGTTACCAATATAATTATTGGTAATTTATTATATAATATAATTATATTATATAATATTGGCACCCCAAGGTCTGATGCTGATAAACTTATGAGAGTTTTTAGTGATCAGATTTTTTTTAGAAACCCTTGAAGAACAGTGGATAGCTTTTGTGTATACAGCAGTAAGTGCGTTAGTTAAAAGGTTGTTTGGTAGGACATTCGGTTTATTTTGGCTCACGACCGGAATATCGACCGCAAACATGAGTTACTAGTGTAATCAGCTTGCTTAAAACATAAATATGCATCAGCATGCGATAACACCTGCATGCACAATAAGAATAGCAGAAATTATACCTTTTTAGAAACAATAGAGTAAAACAACTAAATTCAACGAATTTTCTTTCGGTTTGGACTCGTGAATGAGGTAAGCCTTGATTTAAGACTTGATTTGGAATATATGACTAAAGTGATTTGCTGTTACTGCACATGCCCGCTTGTTTTCTGTAATCCTTTGTACAAATCAACAAGCGTAGCCAAACTCGATCATAAACTAAGGTTTCAATAAAGTTTAGAAGATGAGAGGATGACAGTTGGTGGAATTAAATTTCGAAGGTGTAGTGTCGACCAAGTAATTGCCCTAGTCAAAATTCCATCATAACAGAAAAACTTTAGGGAAAAGTTATTCAAGAATCTATAACCCAATTTTTTGAGAGTAATTCTACAATTCTTTATTAATACAGTATCAAAACTCAGAGCTTACCGCTGAACAAAAAAATGTATTGGTGAAGAACTTTATTAGAATACAGTAAGATGCCTGTGAGACATTCTCCAGAGAATGATGCGGACGGTAACGCCCGTGACAACGACAACCAGTGTAGTTTATGTAACACGGTGATGAATTCGGAAACTCGCTGTACTACAACAAGATGCATGCATTCTTTCCATCAAAATTGTTTACCCACCTGGTTAACAGATAAACAGGAATGTCCAACATGTCATACTCTATGTCAACCACAGGAGTTACAATTCGCGAACCGAGGTCAAACGTTAGAAAGAGAATTACTGGCAGCTGAAAATCCGGAAGGTATTTCCGTAAATAGACCCCTAACTAGGAGATTTATGCAAAAGCACCCAGAAATAGGTTCTAACGCTACAAATCAATTAGAACCAGTAGGTCCATCTAACGCTAGAACAAATAGACGACCGAGAAGAGGACGTCCAGCTAGATCTTCAATACCAGCAGGAATAGACTATGAACGCATAAGTCATATGATTAGCGAATCGGTGTCTCAAATGTTAAACGACGTACATTTAAGCCACAATAGTAACGTAACACCAGCAAACACAGCAGCTGATAGACCGGAAAGTAGGAGTACTTTTAGCTCTAGAAGTTCATATGTTAGTTCTCGTAGAGGTACACGTAATATTTCGTCGTTTAGTACTGAGAAGGTGACGACTATTATACAAAACTGGCATATCAAGTTTGACGGATCGAATCAAGGATTATGTGTAGATGAATTTATTTATCGAATCCGCTCATTAGCGAAGGAAAGCCTACAAGATTATTTACCAGTTCTCCTTAAAGGAAACGCGTAAGATTGGTATTGGCGATTTCATAAAAGGGCAGTCAATTATGATGATGGTAGATAGACTTCCAGTTCCATTCTCGGATGATGAGTTGCTTGAAATACTAAACCGCAATGTTCTGCGAGAAGTTAAAAAAGACTTGTTGTATGTCATCGTTCATTCCACAGCTCATTTGCGTTCGCTTTGTGCGAAACGAGAAAGATTTCTTGCAGAAGAAGTATCTCCAACGATGTTGAGATACCAAAAGAAAACAAGGAAGAACGCTATAGTCGAGTACCTCGTCTATCATATACCCGTTACTCAGCTAAACGGACCAAAGGGAAATGGAGATATGCAAGCAGCAAAGCGAGACTAAAATGCTCCACCTACCGGCGGTAGACAGATTTAAGCGTTATGGGCGTTATGGTGGGCGTGGCAAATTTATTTTGCATCAATCGATAGGTATTGACGAGACCAATACATTTCAGTTAAAAATTTGTATCTAGGATGAAAATTGTGGGTTTGTGGGCGTTAGAGTGGGCGTGGCATATTCGCATAATAAACTTGCGCTGCGGACAAGGCTACGTAATCTCAATCTAAGATCCCAATTCTCTATCTTTGATAGTTTCCGAGATATACACGTTCATATTTACTTTTTTTGAATTTTGTGGGCGGTTTGTGGGCGTTAAAGGGGGCGTTGCAAACTTATTTTTGGGTCAATCGATAGGTATTGATGAGAGCAATACATTTCGAATATGGCTAGATCGACTCGGCTAGTGATCCTGATCAAGAATATATATACTTTATGGGGTCGGAAACGTTTCCTTCTGCCTGTTACATACATTCCGACGAATCTAGTATACCCTTTTACTCTACGAGTAACGGGTATAGTGAAGGGACATATCGCGTCAGTAGAGGAAGAGGAATTCGTGGAAGAAAATGTTTCTGAATCTATAGCAGCACTGAAAGTAATGAAATGCTATAACTGTAACGGCGAAGGACACGTTTGGAAAAATTGTGTTCAGCCAAGAACCGTCTCCTGCTACGGTTACGGTGAACCAAATGTTTATAGGCCCAACTGTAGTCGATGTTTTCCAAATAACTCGGAAAACTGGAAGAGGGCTGTGTCCAACAATATCAGGATACAACCGCAGACCGTAAGCCGTTAGAGAACCCGCCAACTGATGTGCTCACCACATTCAGATGCAGATGTACAGTTTCTTAAATATCAAGAACAAGGCTTATTAGATACCGGGGCTATTATAAGCTGTATCGGGTCTAACCTAGCTAAAGAAAACTTTTCACAGTGGAAACACTTTAAAAGAATTTCCAGTCGTGTAAATACAGCTGATGGTAAATAGCATGAAGTAGTAGGATGGATATTCGTTGATATTCTATTTAAATCTGAGACGCGACCAATAAAGCAGCCATTTCGCAAAGATTGATCCTAGGGATTGATTTTTGGAAGACGTTTAATCTAGCACCAAACGTTATTCCATCCATTAGTACGCTTGAAAGTTCACCAAACGAGTCCGAAAGTACATACTATCCTTTAACGAATGTACAAAAGCAGCAGTTAGAGGCTATTAAAAAGCTGTTTCCATGTTTTGCTAACAAAGGACTAGTGCGAACTGAATTTATCGAACATGACATTGAGGTTGACGATGCTAAACCCCTTAAGCAACGTTTCTACCCTCTTTCATCTGCAGTAGAGATAATTCTCTATAAGAAGGTTGATAGGATGCTTTTTTTAGGAGTGATCGAGCCATCGACAAATGCATGGAGTTCCCCCGTGAGACTTGTGCTTAAGCCAAACAAAGTTCGACTGTGTCTCGATGCCCGTAAATTTAACAAAGTAACGCACAAGGATGCATACCCATTGGCAAGCATCGAAGGCATTCTTTCTCGACTTCCTAAAGCAGAAATGATTTACAAAATTGATCTGAAAGATGCTTACTGGCAAATCGGATTAACGGAACGTGCAAAAGCATTGACGGCTTTTACTGTACCGAGAAGGCCATTATATCAATTTGTAGTAATGCCCTTTGGGTTATGTAATGCGTCGCAAGCCATGAGTAGATTAATGGATGCTATAATCCCCGATGATCTACGATATTGTGTTTTCGGATATCTAGACGATCTCTGAGTCGTTTCAGATAGTTTCGAAAATCACGTGGATGTATTAGTGCGAATCGCAAATCAATTTAATCTAGCAAAATCTGACGCTAAATGTAACCAAGAGCAAGTTTTGTGTTCGACAAGTTATCTACTTGGGTTATATTATTGGAAACGGAGGCATCGCTACTGACCCACAGAAGATCGAATCTATTCGAAATTGGCCAGCACCAAATAATAATCGTCAGGTCAGAGGATTTTTAGGTCTCGCAGGTTGTTACAGGCGATTTATTGCTAATTCCTAAAGGCAAAAATAAGTTTGTATAGACTTCCGAAGCCCAAGGAGCCTTTGATAAGCTGAAAGAAGCGTTAACTTCTCCATCGTGCTTGTAAATCCAGACTTCTCCAGAAAGTTCTATGTCCACTGCGATGCGAGCGACTTGTACAATTATCAGCTGAAGGGGAGGAGCTACCTATATACTTTTTCTCTAAGAAACTTTCATCCGCACAGCGAAATTGGTCGGTAACCGAGCGTGAATGCTATGATGTGTTGGAAGCATTGGAAAAATTTCGTTGCTATATTGAAATTCAAGATTTCGAGGTGATAACAGATCACTCGAGTATTGTATCGTTAAGAGAACAACCCAACTTGAAAGGACGTCTCGCTCGATGGGCTATGAAACTTCAGCATTATAAATTCCCAGTTCGTCACAGAAAAGGAAGAGATCATTGCAGAAATAGTAGATGCAGGACCTGAAATCAACTTAGAGTCTGCTCATTTTTCAGATAAAGACTATCAGTTACTTAAAATGCGAATAAGGTCTAACCAAAACTGCTTACCCCATCTCAAAATAGTGGATGAATTTGTATATGCAAGGCGTGAACATGCTTCAGGTAATACAGAACAAGAAAATACATCCTGGAAGTTATGGGTTTCTCAACACTTACGTTCAGAATTGATAGGTAGAGCACACAATGCACAAGTAGCAGCTCATGGAGGCATCGGAAGAATCGCAGAAATTTTTTCTGGCCTGGACTGGACAAAGATGTTCGTTCCTATATAAGACAATGTGACATTTTTAAAGCTACCAAATCTCCAAATATGATTATTCGAGCTCCTATGGGACAATTAGTAGAAACGGAAAGACTCTTTCAAAGGCTTTATATTGACCTACTTGGACCATACCCACCCACGAAAGATCATATAGGACTCTTTATTGTTTTGGACCACATGTCAAAATTTCACTGGCTGTGTCCTTTGAAGAATTTTACAGCGAAAGACATATTCCCATGTTACGGTGTACCAGAAGTTATTGTAAGCGATAACGGATCACAATTTAAGTGTTCAGAGTTTAATGCATTTCTAACTAGACTAGGTATACGTCATGTCTATACATCTTTATACACACCTCAGTCTAACGCTAGTGACCGTGTAAATCGATCATTGATTGCAGGAATTCGGGCTTACTTAAAGAATGACCATACTCAATGGGATGTAAATCTGACAAGTATTAGTTGTGCACTCAGAAACAGTATTCACACGTCGATAGGAAAATCCCCTTATCTTGCTCTGTTTGGTGTAAACATGGTTACCCATGGATCAACATACCAGCTGTTGCGCAATTTAAATGCTTTAGACGAGTTAACTTTAGGTTTAGATCGAGATGATTATCTTACACTAATGCGTGACGGACTAAAATCTCATATTAAGAAAACACATGAAGTTAATACCCGGCAGTACAATTTACGAGCAAAACCTGTTAACTTTAAAGTTGGACAGGAAGTTTTTTGGCGAAACTTTGCCCGAAGCAATTTAAGTAAGAATTTCAATGCGAAACTAGGACCTGTCTTTATAAAATCTCGAATTAGAAAAAAAATAAATCAAGCATGTATATTCTTGAAGATTTGCAAGGCAAACTAGTAGGCACCTATTCGGCTAAGGACATTCGAGTCTGAACGCCCTTTTTCCGTCTAACTTTCTAATTTTTTGGAGAAATGGAAAGTTATCCGGTTATGTAATTGGCAAAAATTATATATATAAGTGCGGCAGCAATCGGCAGGCGACAGTTAGCAATATTGGAACAGACTTCCAATATCGGAACGCAACTCTTCGACCTGCGTACCAGACTTGCCAACTTGCTAAAAAAGCTAACATCACGCGACTGCGGGAATACTTTTCACTTTCTAACGATCAGTGAACAGAACAGACGTTCTAGATTTTTCTGCAGCGAAATCCAAAAAGTTTGCATCCGTCCGCCTACGGTACAAGTGCACGTGATTTTGCTACGAATACGCGTTTAAAAGCGTAATTCCAGTTTATACATCTGTCCGCCTACGGTAAAGGAGCCTGTGTATTTCGTATACGAATACGCGCTTAAAGTGCATAATTGACTTGCATTGTAAACGTCCGCCTACGGTAAAAGTGCTTATACGTTTGTGTAATTCGATCAAGCATTGCAATCCATACGGATCTGCAAGAAAAGGGAAACAACAGTTCCTGAGAGTTTTCTGGTCTCTGTGAGTATTTTCATAACGCGCACCCCGCGCCCCTTACAGGAAAGTTTTCTGATTTACACTGCAACATTGCAAAAAGGAATGGGTGAGTGAAACCAAGTCTTAAATATTGTTATTCCCATATTGTGCGTATATATTTTGTAACAGAACTTTCCATACTCAGTCAGCATGGACTCGTAGTAAAGGCTATGCTTATAAAGTAAATTTAATTTGAAACCAGTCCTCCATCCGAATGTGAGTTTGACACGGAAACTAGATTTATAGTCGTATGTTTACAACAAGGTTTGGTAGTATTGTATCCTGTTAGGGAAATCAGAGTAACTGATTACACTTTCTCAGAAATGAATTCAGCAAAGTACGTAAGTGCGTACTAAACTTTAGTAATGAGCATGGAAGTATATGAGTATTGTTCTTTCAAATGTTAAGATTTTGGACATGATTTCGTAAACTTGGATTCCACAGCGGGAAGCATGGGTTAAGATAATTCGGTAGCATTAAAATAAGGGGTTGCACACAACTCGGCTATGGCAACCATGGTAGGGAGGGTAAAGAGTCAGCCTCTCAACAACATCAGAGAGTGCTTTTAAAGAATGTAGACATACACCACACCCTAATAACATATTTAATAGTTGAAAAATAGTTAGAATCAAAGGATAACGTTTATGATAGAGGGACTCTGTAATGTATTAGTGTGGTGGACATCCAGAGATTGATTGCCAAGAACTCACCCCGTCCCGACTGACCGCTAGCCCTAAGACGGGTCCCGCCGGCTTTCAAATTTTGGAAAGAGGGGAAGTGCCAGGTGGGTCAAGTACAACGAATTCTAATAGGATTATCGGAAAATACCAGCTAGAACGCAACACCCACGCCCACCATTACACATTATAATAGCTTTAAGGGGGTATTCTAGTCTAGAGGCTCTAGTTTAGAGCCTTTTTTAACAATTAATTAAAACTAAACAATTAATATTTTTAGTGTCGGGTTTTTTATCATTTGTTTATTTAACTTAGAAGAGTACATAAAATAAAATTAAAAAAATAAAATTTATTTTTTCATCGAGTTATGCGTCCTTGAAGTAGAGGGGGAAAAAAAAGGCCGTGTCCTCGTCGCCATGATTTCTACCCTTGTGGTCATCTTAAAAATAAAAAAAAAAAGATTCTTAATCAGTACGAATGTCGCTATGTCATGAACCAGCAAAACTAAAAAAAAAATTTTTTTCCATAAAATGGCGGCCACTCAAAAAAAAGTTCGATTTTTTTACTAATTTTTTAATTTTATCGATTTTTTTAAAAATATTACAAATTTTAAATTCTTCATTTTTGTTGGTTCATGCGATAGAGAGATATTGAAAGAATATTCATGCCAAATTTTAATTAAATCGGCTGATTAGAACTTGAAATATTATGGCTACCGTATCAGAAAAAGTAGTTTGAAGAAAAACGCATTTAAAATTTTACGTTAAATTTCAGGCAGTGTAACTGATAGAATAGCACGTATAAATTACATTCTCTTAGTCAGCCATAATTTTAAAAATAATTTGAATTTTGAAAAATCCGTTTAGGGAGATATTTTTGTTTTGAATATCTAAACTATCGAATTAAGAAAAAAAAAATTTTTCGATTTTTTAAAATTTCTAGACTAGAATACCCCCTTAAGAGAAATACCGTGAATTACAATAAGCATTACTTGTAAGTCAAATTAAGAATAAATAAGTTATAGCAAAGTTCAGAACCCGGGGTGGCAACGCCAACCGATAGTTCGCCAAGACATGTTTAATATTAGAAAAGCAAAGGAGCTAAAATACCAGTAGCAGGAAATTACTAGAAATCCCGAATGCAGGAAAAGGGCGAAAAAGGGAAGGCGGTCACGCAGCGATAGTGGCGTGTGCTCTTCTCTCGGGATCGCGGAACGGGTAAGACGTGCGATTTGGACATGGCTTAGCGAGGCTTCGAAAACCAGGTGTGCTCCTCGAACTTTTCCGCCGGTGGAGAATCGCAGCACAGGCCAGCCTTGACGCCTGGCGCGACCACTCTCGGTCCTTCTGATCGGTCGTGTTCCGACAGTCGAAGGCGACCAAGTTCTACGCGGTGGTTACGCGGGTGATTTTAAGGAACATATATATATATAAACAAGTCAGCTGAGGTTAGTATGACCAGATTCTTATGTGCTCAAAACGGTGTAGCGGACCGGAGTGAGGATAAATTGAATAAATGGTAAAGAATATATAACCTCACCTCTCGATTGTGTGTTTCCTTCTCGCAGTCTAATTTAGTCTACTAAGTCTAACCTAACGTTACCTCATTCACACTGCTGCCTCGGACCTGAATGTGGACCCCCTTCCCGTTCGGTCCATTAGTTTTTCCTGCCTCTTCCGTAGTTTTGGGATTTGCGCGTGGACACCCTTCCCGCCTTATGCGGAATCCTAGTTTTTCCTGCCTCCTCCGTAGTTTTGGGATTTGCGCGTGGACACCCTTCCCGCCTTATCCGTAATCCTAGTTTTCCTGCCTCTTCCGTGGTTTGGGATTTGCGCGTGGACACCCTTCCCGCCTTATCCGGAATCCTAGTTTTTCCTGCCTCTTCCGTAGTTTTGGGATTTGCGCGTGGACACCCTTCCCGCCTTATCCGTAATCCTAGTTTTCCCGCCACCTCCGTAGTTTTGGGATTCCCGCCTTATCCAAAATTCTTGCTCCTTCGCCTCCTTCGTCGTTCTGGGGCTCGTGCGCGGCCTCGCCCTCGTGCTACCTAAGTATCCCCCCGGCTTGGCCTCGCCCGAAGGTCCAGCCCGGTGGATTTTTCGCCTCCGACGCGAAACACAAGACTCTTACGCCCGCAAATTAACCTCCCGGCTTGGCCTCGCCCGAAGTTCCAGCCCGGTGGATTTTTCGCCTCTGACGCGAAGTACAAGACTCCGGCCAGCCCGTTAGGTCGCAGCCCAGGAATTAGACTCTGCATAACCAACGTCATCTGCGTTTTCCTCGAGTCTGGTGAAGACTCCCCTCAAAGTTACCCGTTCCCCTGTGGAGTGGAACCCTCTAGTCCGGTGTTTCGGTGATGAAAAAATTTTTTGTAAAGGACTCTTGGATCCGACTGAGATCTGTACCCCGGCCGAGAAAGCATGCTTACAAGTTTTCTTTCGATAAAATTCCTAATTGTCTTGTTCTAAAGAACTTGTATAAATTAACCTGTCATTGGGTCTGATTCTAGTTCTAACTTATTATGTACTTTTTAAGATCTAAATCTTAGTTAATTAACGAACTTACTAATGCTTCCTTGGTATGGGGTGTCCCGAATATGTTGTATGATGTCTTCGTATGGCCTCTGGTCCTTGACCAGGCCGCTTTTGTGGTTGCCCATGCATTAGACTTCTCTTCTTCGATAACTGTTTGGGCTGAGTCGACGATGGTCCTCTCGATGGCTCCATATATGATGTATGTTTGTCGAGCGTCTTGGGTAGGGTATAATTGTAGTAGGTACTCTACCCTGGCAATGTACCGACTTAATTCCGATGGGTTTCCATCGAAATACGGTAACTCCTTGATTTGCCCGATTAACTGATTCAAGTGAATCTCAGACAACAGTGGTAATGCTGAAGGAATTGCCATTTTTTATTGTTCTTTGCTTTTTATTTATTTTCAATATTTGCACTTTAAATTTTTTAGCGCGTATTGACCAATTTGGATTTTTATTTAGTTTCTGCTTGTGAAGATTACACATAGACTTTTTTGTTATAATTTCAATATTGGCCCTTTTTTTTTAATTTTAAGCGCCTTTTGACCGAATTAGGTTAGGTTAGGTAGGAGTGGTTGGAGACTAAATATTAGTCCCCTCACTTAGGCCACAATGGGCCCCTTGTGATACCACATGATCTCTGAAAGATCCGTTTCCCTAGCTCATGGGTTTTCTGCCTTCGCGAAGTATTCTGTTCTTCTCAAGAAACATAGTAGTTTTTGAATGCTTACGTCCTGAATGGCCGCAAGGTTCGGAAGTGTGTAGCTACCTAGAGTTTGAAAGCGCTTTAGGTTATGCGCTGGGCAGAAGCATAGGAGGTGTTCGATGCTCTCCTCTTCGTCTATCTCTTTGCAGCTGCGGCAGAAGTCGTATGAGTCCCTATAAGACAGTGGCCCGTGAGGGCATTTAGGAGAGTGGAGATGTCCTCCCTGCTACATTGTAGGAGAGTTTTTGTTCTTTTCGTGTTGTAGTTTGGCCATGTGAGTCTAGAATTGTGGCATGTTGAGATTGAGTTCCAACGGTTGTTGGAAAGAGTATACAATCTCTGCCTGAGATGGAGCTTGCAGGTAGCCATGGGCATCCCTACGGTGTCCTTATCACGAAGGATATCGGCGGTTGTCCCCTGTCTTGCTAGCTCGTCTGCTATGCAGTTGCCCTCAATGTTGCGGTGTCCAGGCACCCAGATGAGGTTGATTCTCAGATGAGTGGCCATCTCGTTAAGAGATTTGCGGCATTCAGAGATTGTTTTTGAGCTCGTTGTGTAGGAGTCGAGGGCCCTGAGGGCAGCTTGACTATCCGAGAAGATGAAGATTTCACTGTCTTTATGTACAGACGTGTTCAGGTGGGTAGTGGCTTCCTGAATTGCATCACTTCCGCTTGGAAAACACTACAGTGGTCTGGTAGGCGGAATGAGACTTTTATGTCTAGTTTGGGGGAAAAGACTCCCCCACCTGTTTGGGAGTTAAGCGTTTACGAATTGATGTGGGAGGTTGTCCCAGTCTGAACGGGTGGGTATATAAATTTTGTATCTTCTTTCGAAGTTGACTATGGGTGGGACGTTGTCTGTATAACGTGGTAGGGGTGAATGTTTTGATAGGATATTGGAGTGACCCGTGGAGCCCGTTGTCCATGCCGCTGCTTCACGGAGCCTCAGCGCTGTTGCAGATGCCCAGCTTTTGGCAAGTAGGTCCAGGGGTTGGAGATCGAGAATTGTGTTTAGTGCCTCAGTGGCGGTAGTGCGCAGCGCCCCACTGATGCAGAGCTCTGCGCTCCTTTGGATCTTGTGAAGGATCCGGAGGTTGCAGTTCTTATCTAGAGAAGGCCACCAAACGATGTTTCCGTAGAGGAGAATGGGCCTGACTATTGCAGTATATAGCCAGTGAACTATCATGGGGGAGAAATCCCACTTCCTCCCTATGGCTTTTTTACAAGCGAAGAGGACTATGGCCGCTTTGCGTGTGCGATCTAGGATGTTATCAGTCCAGAGGAGCTTTTTGTCAAGGATGACACCTAGGTACTTTGCTTGGTTACTAAAGGTTAGGCGCGTTTGGTGTAGTTTTGGGGGAACTAGAATTGGTAACTTGTACTTCCTTGTAAAGAGAACTAGTTCGGTCTTTTCCGTGTTAACTCCCAGTCCACAGCCAGCCGTCCACCGGGAAAGGGTGGATAGGGCTGTCTCCATTAGATTACAAAGGGTTTGCGGGAATTTGCCCTGCAGTAGGATAACCACGTCATCCGCGTAGGCTACCACTTTTGTGCCCGCCTCTTCTAAAAGTGATAGCAGTTTGTTGACCACTAAAACCCATAGAAGAGGTGAGAGTACGCCCCCTTGTGGGGTTCCTCTACTGACATTCCTGGTCGAGTGGGCCGATCCCATAGTGGAGTGCACTACCCTGCTGGTTAGCATGGTGTGTATGAGTCCCACTATGGGCCGCTCAATGCCCAGTTCAGTCAGAGCACCAGTAATCGCCGTTGGGGTGACGTTGTTGAAGGCGCCTTCTATGTCTAGAAACGCTGCAAGAGAGTATTCCTTATTGTGGAAGCCTCGTTCTATACTGTACACTAGAGAGTGGAGGGCGGTATCGGTTGATCTACCCTTACGGTACGCATGCTGTGCGTCAGAGAGTAGGCTATGGTCGATGGTTAGTCTGATATGGGTGTCAATTAGCCTTTCCAGGGTCTTCAACAAGAAGGAAGAGAGACTGATCGGGCGGAAGTCCTTTGAGTTGGTGTGGGAGGGCTTGCCGGCTTTCGGTATAAAAATTACTTTAACGTCCAGCCACCTTGTTGGAATATGGTTTAGAGCAGGGCAGCCGTGGAAGATGGCTGTCAGCCAGGGAAGGGACATATCTAATGTCCGTTGTAGCTGGGCCGGGAAGAACCCATCTGGGCCAGGTGATTTGAAGGGCTTAAAAGAGTTAACAGCCCACTGAATGCGGCCAGGGTTTGAAATGTTGTCAATACTCTGGTCGTCTAGATTCGCCTCTATGTGGAGGTCCTCCACTACCTGGGTATTGTTAGGGAAGTGTGTGTCTAACAGTAGTTCAAGGGTTTCGTGACTGTTTTCCGTCCAGCCATCAGCATTGGTTTTAAGATAGCCAATGGTTGCTGGAGCTTTAGCTAGAATTCTTCTGAGTCTGGATGCCTCCGCAGTAGATTCTATGCTACTGCAGAAGTTAGCCCAGGCTCTTCGTTTTGATATTATTATTTCCTTTTTGTATAGGCTTAGTTTTGTATGATATAGATTCCAGGAGGATTCGCTATTGTTATATTTAGCTTTATTGAAGTAAGTTCTACACTCTCTTTTAAGGTTCGCCAGGGTTGGGTTCCACCATGGGTGTTTGTGCTTTGTTTTGACTGATCTACTTGGGCAAGCCCTTTTTAAGGCCTCACCGCAGATATCAGTAAAAGTGTTAACTAGGTTATCTAATTCTTGACGGTTGCGTATGCGTGTCGGGGGAGCGTGTAGGTTCCTGTTGAGGAGATTTTTGTAGTATCCCCAGTTGGTTAATCTTAGATTAGTGATGTTCTCGGCGGGAGGATAGTCTAGACTTATTGTAAATTCAATGTAACGGTGGTCTGGGAATGAGTGTTCGATCCCCACCTTCCACGCTTCTAGTTGGTTAAGTAGGGGATCAGATATTAGAGTAATGTCTAGTACTTCCCTCCTATTTCTAGTGATGAAAGTTGGGTCATTACCTTTGTTGCAGATGAATATATTTGATTGAAGAAGATAGTCGTAGAGTAACTCACCCCTTTCGTTGGTGTTTGTACTTCCCCATTGTGTGTGGTGTGAGTTAGCGTCCCCACCCATGATGAGTTCCTTAGATGAGTGAGTGCGTATGAGTTGTTGTGTAGTGGTGTTTGGTAGTGGCCCTTCGTGGTCGTGAGCCAGATAGAATGATGCTATGGTGTGATGGGTGTGTTCGTTTAGCTCCAGTCTGACCGTGGTAAGGTCGCCTTCGCTAAACTGTGGAATAAGAAATGTATTAAAGTGTGTTTTTGTAAGAATGCAGGTTCTGGTTTTACCCTTGTCCTTGGTGTAAAATAGCTTGTATAGGGGGGTTGATAAGCCACAGATGTTGTTACCAACAATCCATGGCTCTTGAATGAGGACTACGTCTATGTTGCCTGTTGCCAGGCGGGTGAGGAGGGCAGCGGATGCTGCCTTGCTGTGGTGCAGATTAATTTCCAGAAACTGCACCATCTTTGGGACTGGGGTCGGGCTGGGTACCCTCCGCTTCCTCCGCTATGTCCTGGAGAACAGAGCGCCCTGGTTGGGTTGTGTCCTGGGTGCACAGCTGTTTCAGGCTCTCCGTCAGCTCCGAGTCGGTTGACACGTAGCCGGTGAGGGTGGCCTCTTCGTGATCTGGTTCGCACAGGCAGCCAGGTTGTCTGCCGCTATCTTATCGGTGTCATATATGCGTAGCTGCAACTTATCGAACCCGTAGTTCACTCTGTGTTGTTGGGCTGCGAGGGGTTCCAAGCAGGCCTGGTTCAGGAGGATAACCACGCTCATGGTGACTCGCTCGGTTTTCTCCACCTTGACCACCTTCCAACCGTCTGTTGGAAGTTTTGGGTTGAACCTGGTCAGCAGGCTGAGTATAGCCTCTGGTTCCGATGGTTCCGACGGCAGCCACACCCTCGCTCTCGGTCGAGACGGCATGTCTGCAGCCTCACAAACTGCCAGCTTGGCCCCGGGGTAGACCTCGCCGACTTTGGTAATTGCAGCCTTGTAGAGTGTTGCCGATCTCTCGTCTTCGCAGGCGATCAATTTTACGTTGCCCTGGTACCACCCTGCATCTGTGCAATCGGGTGGCGGGCCTGGGTTTTCGTCCAGCACTTTCAAGGCCACTGTCGCAAGGGCCCGTCTAACCAGACCCCAATGGTTTCTTGGGATCCTTCCGCCTTCATCGCTCTGGTCGATGACACCAATGATCTTCCGATCCTTTACCACTTCCGCAAAGGATCTCAACCATGTGCCGCGGTTGGTTACTTTGGCCTTCTTGCTCGCTGGTTGAGCTGACTCCATCGACCTCTCTCGCTTGTTGCTGGTAGTCATAGCGATGTCGAAATCTGGGATAATTGCCTTTGCCCAGGCTATGTCCTCTTGGATTTTCAGGTAATCCAATTTCGATGTCTGATCCTCACGTATCGGATTGGTGGCCAGCCGTTTGAGGACCCTAGAAGCCTTCTTTCTTTCAAGAGGTCCTGCCTGGTTAGGTGGTACCCTCTTAAACTCCTTTGCCCTGGTACTCACCACGAGACCGGCTTTAGCGCTCCCCTCAGGTTGGAGTGGCTGGTTAGCCACACCTACGCTGGTGGGAGGCTTGGGCTTGTCGCTATGGCGAGTTGGGCTTAGCCGGCTGCGTGGTTCGCTGGCCTTGGCAGGGGTGGACGTCACATGGACTGGGGTGGTCAGAGCCGTGATCTTGCTCTTTCTCTCGTCGTTGGTTGCGACTTCCGACTTTATAAGAGTGTCGGGCTCTTGTATTGTGCAGTCTTTTGGTTTTTTATTTGTTAAATTCTCCATTCTTAAATCCCACGAGCTGCGGAGAAAGGACAGGTCCACCCGGGCAGAGATCCGCCGTACCCGGGTAAGGGTGACCTAGAACAGGCGGTCGCCACTTGCCTGAGCTCACCGTTTGAGACTGAGTTATTTGATGACTCGGGCTCCCAGCCAGATTGACTCTCGGCACGGTACGAGTGACACCTTAGTCCAGCCCGGGGTGAGATGAGTTGTGTGGGTAGGGAAGAGGTAGGTTCAAAGAGTGTGGGAAGGGGTGTGTGTGAGCTATTTGTCGGAGGCGGCAGCACAAGCGCGACGTCGGTACTGCTACGGCGCAGATACCCGCTGACTGTCCGGGGCTACTTATTTGCGCTTCGTGTTGGGGGCTTGGCGGTAGCCGGGCCGTGTCCAACTTCCACGCTTATTCGTAGCTACCCTGGAGAACCAGGGCGCTCGCTATCCGCAACCTGCGACCCGTTCGGTAGCCTTCAGCTCGGCGCCCTCAGAGCCATCCCACTAGCTCTTTGGCCGAATTGACCGAATTGGTTTTTTTAATTTAAGTTCTGCTTGCGAAAATTAGCGGATCTCGATAATGGTATTTTTGTTGTTAACGGATTTTTCGCTGATCAGGATATCCTTCTTATTTGATCAGTTCGGATGACTTTTTAAAGGTCTTTGAGATCCTACCGACTGCGCCAATTAAATGTTTGAACCATTAGTTTTATATAAATAAAAACTTTATTTAATTTATTCTTAATCTGGCTGCAATATTTTTAGGTTGGAAGAACAGCGACTTGCTATTGCAAACTTCTGACTGAAATCATAATACCCTCTGCAAGGGTATAAGAAATGAAAGTCATAATTACATCCGACCCCATTTTAACTTACCCAGACTTTAGTAAACCATTCTCCTTAACAACGGACGCAAGTAACATGGCGATAGGAGCAGTATTATCACAAAATCATAAACCAGTTTGTTATGCGAGCAGAACTCTTAATGAACTTGAAATAAATTATGCTACCATAGAAAAATAACTTAGCAATCGTATGGGCCACCAAATATTTTAGGTCATATTCATTCGGCAGATCTTTTGAAATACTAAGCGATCACAAACCTTAAGTTTGGCTAAACAACATTAAAGAACCAAATATGAAACTACAAAGGTGGAAATGATTCTCAGATTAAATGTTTTCCAGGAAACGAAAATTATGTAGCCAACGCATTATCCAAAACCAAAATAGAGGAAACTATGCTTACAGATTATTTTGAAGAAAACATACCAGAAGAAACAGCTAGTATGCAGATGCAACAGTGCACAGTGCTAAAGAGGACAACCAAAACTATATTTCTATAACTGAGAGACCATTTAAATATTTTTCTGACAAATCGAATTAATTAAAGGAAATAAACATACAACTGAAGTAGCACACTACTTTCACAAATTAAAAATTAAAATTATTTAAAAAGGAATGACACAGACTTCAGCAAAAGAAATAATCAAAGAATATTTATGCACTAAGAACAGCGCGATTTTTTTCCATAATGACTCAGATATTGTCACTTTCCAAAAAGCTTATATAGAAATTATAAATGTAAGTCATTTAACAAAATTAGTAAGATGTACGGCCAGACTTGAAGATATATTAACATATACAGATTTTAAAGAACAAATTTTGAAAAGACTTAAGGAACTTTTACATTCACCAAAAAAAAAAACTACAAAATGGCTTAGAGAAAAATATTATTTCTCTGAATTTCAAAAATTAATTCAAAATATTAAAAATGAATGTGAAATTTATAACATTGGTAAAACAGAACACAGAAATACCAAATTGACATTTGAACTTACTCCAGAAATTCAAAATATAAGAGAAAAATTTGTCATGGATTTTTATATGGTGGGTAACCAACATGTATCGACGTATATTCAAAATTTGCTACTCTAGTAGAAGTCACAGGTAGAGATTGGTTAGAAGCCAAAAGAAGAAAAAAGTATTCAATGAAATGGGAAAACCACAGGAAATCAAAGCAGATAAATATTCAGCGTTTATGTGCGTAGCCTTACACAATTGGTTTAATTTGGAAGGAGTACAATTTCAAATAACAACAAGTAAAAACGGCATTTCGGACATAGAAAGGTTTCATAAAACAGTAAATAAAAAACAAGGAAGAACGCTATAGTCGAGTACCTCGACTTTTAGATACCCGTTATTCAGCTAAAGGGACAAAGGGGAAATGGAGATATGCAATCAGCAAAGCGAGACTGAAATGCGCCACCTACCCCTGATCTCAATATATGGTTATGTGGGCGATAGACAGATTTAAGCGATATGGGCGTTAAAGTGGGCGTGGAAACCTTTTTTTTTTAATAAATCGATAGGTATTGACTAGACTAATATATTTCAGTTAAAATTAATTAATTAATTTTTTTGAAGTTTGTGGGCGTTAGAGTGGGCGTGGTAAACTTTTTTTTGGGTCAACCGATAGGTATTGGTAAGGAAAATTCATTTCAGTTAAAATTTTTATTATAGCAACCAAACTGTAGGAGCCACAGCTTTTGGCGGACATGGCTAGATCGACTCGGCTAGTGATCCTGATCAAGAATATATATACTTTATGGGGTCGGAAACGCTTCCTTCTGCCTGTTACATACTTTCCGACGAATCTAGTATACCCTTTTACTCTACGAGTAACGGGTATAATTAAACGAAAAACGTCAGGATTATGAAGTAGATCCAAAATACATACAAGCACCTTTAGTGAAATCTAATACCACAAATCCATTTAAAAAGACAGGTACCTTGAAAAAAATTGATGAAAAACATTTTGAAGAAACGAATGGAGGAAGAAAGATTGTTCATTATAAATCAAAGTTCAAAAAGAAGAACAAAATTAATAATTATAAGGATAATTCCAGGCAAACAGAAGGAAATGAACGGCCTCAGGAACAACTCAGTGAAAACAATAATTTTCTCTATAAGCAACTGTAATTCAACTGACAAAGCATTGTAATAAATCCCATAAGGGCTCAAAATGGATATCTTGTATCTGAAACAGGATCAATAGAAATCCCAACTAATTATGAATATCTTTACTTAAGTGTAAATGTAAAAAAACATAGCAAGCATTTGAAAATCTTTTTAAAGAAGCCGATGAATTTAATGATGTCATCAAAATCTGATATTTAGTAGAAAATCTTAAAAGAGAAATCAATGGTATTATTATATTTCGTAGTCTATTCAATATCGTAGGATCAGTTTACAAATATCTATTCGGAACCTTAGATCAAGATGATAAAGATGAGATGGAAGAGAAAATCAATAATTTGGTAGACACTAGTGTTCCAAACACTGATTTAAATTGATTAACGATGTCATAAATAACGGAATTGAAAAAATTAACAAATTAAAAGAGAAAGGAGAAAGAGAATAACAAGTAAGCATTTTAATATTTAATTTACATCACTTTACGGAATATGTTGAAGATATCGAATTAGTAATGCAAATGACAAGATTGGGGCTATTTAATCGAAAATTATTAAAACACGGCCTAAAACAGACACAAAAAGTTTTTTTTATTGTTTCCCATATTTCTTCAGAGATAGTCAAATCTCCCGTTTTTGAAATTATTCCTTATCCCGATGAATATAACAATATTTTAACAGAAAATATACTTGATAAATATTTCCTATATGAAGATAAAGTATTTAATAAGGAAACAGGAAAAATTGTAATTGATGAATTTGTAAATGGAATAATTAGACAAGAAAACGCTGAATGCAAGATCCTAAAACTTATATAAATTTCCAAATAAATTATGGTGAACCCAATATTTTATTGACATATATTCCATATCCCTAAAACAATGTTGAGTCAAAATTGCATTAATAAAGACATTTCTATAGTTGGAAGTAACCTCTTTAAAATCCTTAATTGTTCAATACAATTAGACGAGTTCACTCATTTAAATTCAATGTTAGATTACACGCAGAGTAAACAATTACTTTAACAACTTTGTAATCATTATTATAAGCATTTTATTGTATTTATGGTATACATTTAAGAGCACACCAAGAAAACTTATTGTAAAATATGTAAAACCAAAGGAAGAAACACAAAAGAGTACAGAAATTGTAAACGATCTACCCAGTCAGATTATGTATGTATACCCAAGACAATCCACCTGAGGACAGGCCAAATTTAACGGATGGGGGAGTGACATATCCATAGCACCACGTACTCCTACCCTGCAAGCATAAGGGCGATATTTCCATCGCCTGTCATCCAGAAGTCACTTCATAGTAACTTCTGCGCGATAGAAACACGATAGAACACATTTTACATAAGCAACATATACATATATCGCGTAGAAGTAACTTCTAAGTCACTTCTGGACGATAGAAAGGTGATAGTACACTGTATTAGGTTAAATTGCTGAATTTCTTGTTCCTCCAATAATACGAGTCCGATTTGGTTTCTTTTTGCTATTCTTTATTAATGATTTTTATTTAATTTATATTTGGAGCAGAGCACCCGTTGTTGCCGCTCAGAGCTCAAAAGAGTTTATCCGCAAGCCTAATTTACTTAGGAGCTAAAGAGGTCTATGTCTCGTAGCGGCGCTGCCAACAGCGGCAGCGGAGAGACGGCCTATATATTCTTAAGTATATGGATTTGCTCACTTAGTGTGGAGCGCGGAGGCATATGCACATAAATGAGGTCCGCTCGTGTTGCACTTATGCTGACACATGCACTTTCAGCGTGTGAGCCAAGGCACAGCGAGCGGTTCGTATTTCGGGCACTTAGGTTCATCAACCCCTGAATTGTATAAACACCGCGACAAAGTGTTACAGTGCGTGCCCTTTTAGTACTCTTGGTACAGTGGGTGGTCGATATATATATTTTATATGTGTGCATACTACATCTCCCTCCTTTGAAAAATAACGTAATATAATGGAGTTATTTTCTCTGAGAAACTTTGGGAAAATTGATGTTATTAATAGCAATAAGATTAAAAATTTTTTTGTTTTTAATTTGTTTTTCAATTTTTTTTATTTTTTTTATTGTGTACACTTATTTTAGATATGGTTATCCTATATGCTCTTATATTATGTATGGCTATACGTGATATTATGAAGATAGATATAGATTATGAAATAAAGAGTTTTAATCTATCTTTATGTACTATTTGTTTTTTATTTTTATTATTTATTATAGTTATGTTATCTCTATCTCCTATTTGTTCTACCTTATAAGGACCTGTATATTTCAAATCTAACTTATGTCCTGTTTCATTTTTCAATAAAAGCTGATCTCCTATTTTTAAATCGAAATCTAAACTAGTGTTGTCGTAACTCATTTTCTTTTTTAGCTTATGAGATTCTAGCATTAGTATAGCTCTCTAAAATGCCTGTTCTAATCTAAATTTGGATTCCTTAGCATAATCTTCTATATTATAAAGGGGTTTTATTTTATCTATGCTATTAAAATGTTTTGGTAGATTTGAAATTTTACCAAAAACTAGCTCATATGGACAATAGTCATGTGCCATAGATCGGTTTGTATTAAAACAATAGACGAAGTATCGTAGCCATACATCCCAATCTGTTTTGTCAACTAAGATGTATGAACGAATGAACTCATTGAGTGTTCTGTGGCTTCGCTCCACGGTACCTACAGTCTGGTGGTGGTGTGCAGTTGAAGTTATGTTTTTAATATGTAAGTATTTATATAGACCTTCAATAATTGAATTTTTATATTCTGTTCCCATGTCCGTAATGAACGTCTTCTAGATTTTGGAAGTGGACCAATAGTATCTACAATTACTATATCAAAAGCTCTTTGTGGAGTTTCGGTTATAGTTAGTGGGGTCTTAGTATGTTTAGTCGTTTTCGACTTTTGGCATTTAGGACATTTTTTTATGTACTCTTTTATGTCTTTGGACATATTTTTCCAGTAAAAGTGTCTCTGGACCTTGGCCAAGGTTTTTGTAATGCCTGTATGACCACCTTGTATTGGATCATCATAGAATGTAGACAATATAGCTTGTTTTTCTTTATTATTTTTTATTATGGTCACCGGGTTGAGTAGCGCTACTCTCAATGACTTCAATATATTATTGCCCATAATTTTAAAATTATCAATTGAAACATGTTCAAAGATATTTTCCCACGGTGCCACTTTGAGTTGGCTGACTTTGTGAATACCGGCCTGCTTTTCAAGCCTTTGAAGGAATTGACCTAAGTCAATGGTTCCCTTAGTGTACAAATCGGTAACATCATATCTTGCTGTAATTTTCTTTCCGTGCTTAAATAAACACATTTTATTATTTACATGCAAGGTCACTACTTAACGTACTTCATCATTATTAATGACTTCATATACGTTGGGCTTTGAAGCTTTTTCTGTTGATTGCTTATGCAATTCTATTTGTTCTTTTCCTGCGCAGGATTTTTGTCTACTTTGGTTTCTGGTAGTGACTTTTAGAATTGTATTGTTTGTTTGTATATTTTTTAAGTCTGTGATGGTTATTCTAGAGAGCGCATCGGCTACATAGTTATCTTTTTTTTTGTAGATACTCTACCGTAAAATTATATTCCTCCAATTCAAGTCTCATTCGTGTTAGTTTGGAACTGGGATTTACCATTGAAAATAAGTAGGTAAGTGCTCTATAGTCTGTTTTGACAGTGAAGTGTCTACCATAAATATATGGTCTGAAGTGTGTTATTGCTCAATGAATGGATGCTAGTTCTAGTTCTGTAGTGCTCTTGTTGCTTTCACTAAAGGATCTTGATGCGTATGCCACTGGAAGCTGTAGTCCATTTTTGTTTTGAGTTAGGACTGCTCCACAAGCGTATTTGCTAGCATCTGTGATTATGCAAAATTCTTTGCTAAAATCTGGGTATTGCAACAGATTTATTAATGCTGATTTAAAATGTTCGAAGGCGTTTTGACATTGTGTTGTCCATTCGAATTTTACATCTTTCTTACATAATCTTGTTATGTGACGGGAGTATTCAGCAAAGTTCTTTATAAGACGTCTGTAATAATTGCAAAACGCAATAAATCTTCTAGCGCTGTCCGCATCATGTGGGACTGGATAATTTTGAATTACGTCGTATTTTTTGTCGTCGGGCAAGATTCCTTTATCTGTGCATTTATGTCCTAAGAAAGTGACTTCATGCATGAAAAATGAACATTTCTCAGGATGTAACTTTAGGTTGTGTTTCCTACATTTCTCGAAAACATCAGTTAAGTTCTTGAGCATATGTTTTTCGGAACAACCTATGACTATTAAGTCATCCATATAAAGAAATGCTTGCGAAGGTTCTAATCCAGAGAAAGCTATAGTCATCATTCTCTGAAAAGAGTTTAGCGCTATTTTTAAACCGAATGGTAATCGCGTGAAGCGATACAAACCATTGTTTGTTAAAAGGGATGTTATATCCCGTGAACTTTTTTCCAGTTCAATTTGATGAAAACCTGACATTAAGTCAAGGCATGAGAAATATCTTGCTCTACCTAGTTGATCTAAAATATCATCGATTCTAGGGAGTGGAAATTTATCAGACAAGAGTTTTTTATTAATTTGACGATAGTCAATTACTAATCGCCATTTTTTATTTTTTCCGAATTTGGAAGTGACTTTTTTGGTAATAACAAAAGTGGGCTATTATAAGGTGATACAGAGGGTTCCACTATTTCATCATTGATGAGTTTTTGGACTTGTTTTTGAATTTCGTCTTGTTGACAATGAGGATTTCTATAATTTTTTATATATACGGGTTCATCATCAATTAATCTCAGCTTTTGTTTATAAAAATTATTGGTAGTGATCGATTCGGTTTCTAGTCCAAATACATCACTATACTGGGTGCATAATGCTGTAAGTTGTTCATTGAATTGAGGCGGGAAGTTTTTTGCAAGTTGGGATAGTACAATTTTTTGTCTGGTTTCTAAGTCCGTTTTTACTACTTCGTAGTTTGAAAGTGGTTCATGATAAATGTATTTGATATAAACTACTTGATCTGTGTTTGTAGTATTTAGTAATCTTATATATAAATTTTGGACTGTTGCTATGGTATTTGCGATATAGATACCATGCTGAATTTCTTGATTCGGAATTAATACACTGTCTTCTTCTGAATTTATTTCGAATTTTCGGACGACTTGGGATATTGCTGGCAGAATTAGGGAGTTGTTGCCAGAACTGTATGCTATTGGAACATAAATTGGATATGTTAGGTTATTTGGTCTTATTATAAGCCAGTCTTCAGACGGCTTGAAGTCTAATTGACAGTTGTATCTTTTGATAAAATCGAGTCCTAGTATTCCATCACATGGAATAGCGAATTGCATATTTACGATATGGAAATCATGTGGAATTATGTAATTAGAAGTTTGAATTTCAATAAATATCGGAATTATTTTGAAAATTATCGGAATTTTCCTTCAATATGGATATTTCCGCACCTGTGTCTAGTAGGAAAACTAATTCTTTTCCTGTTGCTACGTTCATGAAAGTGACGAATGTATTTTGACTGAGATTTAGAGTGTGAATTTTTATGTTGTTTACTGTCGTGTATCTAAAGGTGGTTGGGAGTTTCCCGAATTTGTTTGTGCTACCCTAACGTTGTTATTGTGGTTGTTGTAGTTTTCCCCACGGCTGATTCCGCCGATGTTGTTTCCACCACGGTTGTTGTTTCTGTAATAATTTTTATTTTGGTTATTGTTATTTCTGTTTTAACCATTGTTTTGATTATATCCGTTATTCTGATAATTGTAGTATGTACATACATTGAATAACTACTGTACCAAGAGTACTTGAAGCAAACACACTGTAACACTTTGTTGCAGTGTTTACATAAACAAAGGCCCGGTCAAAAACCTAAGTGGCCGAAACATGAGTCGATCGGCGCGCTCACAGAAAGTGCAAGTGTCAGCATTCTGTTGCACACGCCGGCCGCTCAGCCAAACTCAAGTACATACATATACCCTCGCGCTCCAGCTAAAGGGAGCATAATTAAATACACTAATATATATAAGATAGCTACGGGACTTAGGCTTACTTAGAACCTAAGAAGAATTCTAAAATCAGAAACATCTTGACGTTGGAAGCGGCATTAAGGCTGCTCCTGAATGCAAATAAAGAATACAAATAAAATATATTAAAACTACCAAAAGATGCGTTCTCACTAAAATACAAATAAAGAATATTAAAACTACCAAAAGATGCGTAGTCACTACATGGCGACCGTGACATTGGTCCGGAATATGGACCTGGATATGGACCTCACAGGATAAGAAGACAGCAAAAGGCAACAACAACAACAAACGGCAACAACGGCGACAACGGCAACAACGGCAGCAACGACAGCATACACTACAAAAACAAGAACCAAGAGAAGAAACGCAGTGAGTAGAGTGTGATGTGTGCCAAAAGAAGTGGCGTGGTAAAAAGATTGGAAGCCAGAAAGGCTCAACTACTGAAGCTGCTCAACAGCGGCAAAGCAATAAAGTGGAACGACTCGGTAAAAATACATGCCGAAGTTGAATACTTAAAAAATTTGCTATCAGTACGTAAGAATCAGACCACAGCCACAGACACATCCACCTACCCTGTAATCCCAAATATTGCCAAAAATAAAAACACATTGCCTCCTCCAGAAAAAGTTGCCATTCCAAAGCTGAAGAAGACGTGCCCGGATGACTGCGAGGGACCACTGTACTCCCCCTACTGCGAGTACACCTGTGTAGCCAGCACCGGTGCCCCACCATAGAGTTACAGCCTGTGCAGCCAGCACCGGTACCGTCGGGCGCATCAAGCCAGACCAAGGAAGAGTGAACCGACAGCGCATAATTTTTTTTCTTTGCACTGCGATTCAAAATTTTTTTTAATTGCACTGCGATGCATATTTTTTCATTTATTTCATAAAAACAAATGTTAAAATTGAGCGACATAAAAGTTGCCCGATTAGAGTGTGGCCTGAAAACCATACACAAAATAGGCAGGAGATTATATGTCAAATATAATAATAATTAATCAAAAAAAAAAAAAAAAGCAATTCAAAATTATTCAAATCAAACTAGTTGTTATTGAATAACATTAACAACATTTACGAATTTATTTAAAAATCTAAAATATTTGACAGACCAAGATATATATTAAGAACACCAACCCCATAGATGGGTTTAATAGATACAAAAACAGTGGATTTTACTGCAAATGTTATTAATAAGGTAGAGTCAAACCACATTGACTTAGAATTAATTCATACATTGTTAATAATAATTGTTGTTTTAATTTGCGCAAATTGTTTCTATAAACTTTATAAATTGCATAATAAATGTCTTAAGAAAAAATATATGAGCCAGGCAAATGACCTGGACAAAATTTAAAAAAAAAAAATTTTGTCACAAACAACATTAATATAAAACAAGGAAGAACGCTATAGTCGAGTACCTCGACTATCAGATACCCGTTACTCAGCTAAAGGGACCAAAGGAAAATGGAGATATGCAAGCAGCAAATGCGCCACCTACCGGCGGTAGACAGATTTAAGCGTTGTGGGCGTTAGAGTGAGCGTGGCAAAGTTTTTTTTAAATCAATCGATAGGTATTGACAAGACCAATACATTTCAGTTAAAATTTTTTATCTAGCATGAAAATTGTGGGCGCCACAGGCTTGGGCGGTTTGTGGGCGTTAGAGTGGGCGTGGCATATTCGCGTGACAAACTTGCGCTGCGCTCAAGCCTACGGAATCTAAATCTGAAATCCCATTTCTCTATCTTTGATATTTTCCGAGATATCCGCGATCATATTTACGATTTTTTGAAGTTTGTGGGCGGTTTGTGGGCGTTCAAGTGGGCGTGGCAAACTTTTTTTGGGTCAATCGATAGGTATTGATGAGAACAATACATTTCAGTTAAAATTTTTATTCTAGCATGAAAACTGTAGGAGCCACCGTTTTGGGCGGTTTGTGGGCGTTAAAGTGGGCGTGGCACTCTGCTGAAACAAACTTGCGCTGCGTAAGAAGCTCAGGAATCTGCACGCCAAATCTCAATAGCCTAGCTCTTATAGTTTCCAAGATCTCAGCGTTCATCCGGACGGACAGACAGACGGACAGACGGACAGACGGACAGACGGACATGGCTAGATCGACTCGGCTAGTGATCCTGATCAAGAATATATATACTTTATGGGGTCGGAAACGCTTCCTTCTGCCTGTTACATACTTTCCGACGAATCTAGTATACCCTTTTACTCTACGAGTAACGGGTATAAATATTGCTGTAATCAAATTTTAAAATTAAAGAAAATGGAATTAAATAAAAATAAATAAATAAAAATAACTTAACTAAAAATGGCTTCTCTAAAAGCAATTAGAGACACATATGATAAGGACATTCATTTTAAAGAAAGAATTCTGCAATTAGTTGCACCAACTTAGCATTTATGAATTAGAAAATTTATATATTGAAACATTTAATTTTGATGCCTCTCCACCAATTCATTGCACAAGCACCCAAAAGGGAATTGTCCTATCCACCATTCCACGGGTACAAGTTTGATCAGTAGTAAACGAACACCCAATACTAGGTAGAGCAATACTAATGATGGTCTGTAAGAAATAATTCATCACAATATAATAGAATGGAATGAATTATATAAGCAAATAAATAACATAAAAGTTAAATTTGATAATTCATATAAGTCACTTACTCATCCTAAAATAGAAGAGCAAGATCTAAATAATCTTACTATTCCAGCTGTTTTAATGTCAGATCTGGATAATTCTACAGATTCTGATGATAGTTCAAGCATAATAGAAAATAAAATAAGAAACAATATCACAATGGCACAATCTAATATTGATTTTATTAATACAGCATCCAAGCTTATACCAGTTTTCGATGGTAAAGCTGAAAACTTAACAAGTTTTATCGATGCATTACAAATAATAGAATCAATAAAAGGCGAGCACGAACAATTAGCAGTTTCCATAATAAAAACAAAGCTAAAAGGTGTCGCCAGAAACCTAATCGTAAATGAACCAGGAACAACTGAAGTCATTTCCAGATTAAAAAGCAACGTCAAAGGCGAAACTGTAGAAGTGTTGTCAGCAAAACTGATGAACGCAACGCAATAAAACTGCCAACCAGTACACACAAGAGGTTGAGCAGATGACAAAATCTTTAGAAGGTGCATATATAACAGATGGCTTACCCCTAGAGTTAGCCAGAAGTTATTCCACTCAGCATGCAGTCAAAACAATGACTAAAAATTGTACAATCGATAAGGTTAAACTTATCATGCAAGCTAGTACCTTCAATACTATGAATGATGCCATATCAAAATTTGTAAACAGTTGCACAGAATCAACCGGACAGCTAAACACCGTCCTATATTACAAAAATTACCCGCAGCGCGGCGGAAACCGCGGACGAGGAAATTACAGAGGTAACTTTCGTAGTCGTTATAATAATTATAACAACAATAGTACACAAAACAATACTGGACGAAACCAATATAGAGGAAACTATAGAGGCCGTGGCAACTCGAGTCGAGGCCACAACAATAAAAACCAAAATAATATCCGAGTAACCAATAGTACATCGGGAAACTCACAAAACCCTTTATATATTCAACAGTAGAAAATGCAAAGGTTCATACCGTTAATCTCAGTCAGAACTTATTTGTATCATCAATCACGTGGCTACAGGAAAAGAACTTGTCTTTTTAGTGGACACAGGTGCAGGCATTTCAGTAGTTAAAGAAAATTCTGATGTCTTTCATGACATACAAGATAATTATATTATCACTGTGGACGGCAGTACCCGTAGTGGCGAAGCGCGCAAGAGAGCGTGCGAAGACAACTACTATATATAGCCGCAGAATTGAAAATCTGCAATTATGGTCCGATCGCAACGAGTGATACACCAATCGAAAGGTATTGCAAAAACTAAGGAGATTGCGTACCAAGACTTTCGAAATATAGATTTGTTTGGGAGAAAAAGCGGTGAAAGTGTAAAAGTAAAAATTTAGAAATTTGGAGCTGCTGGATACGGTGGGGATAAAATACCCCGGCTGGTTAGCTAGTTTTATTTTTACTGAGAATATGCGTCGAATGACATCTCATTTGTTGAAATCCGATGTTCCGTTCAAAAGTAATTAAAAAAAAAAGATCTTCTCCTTCTTCCCAAAATGAAAATGTTTGTCCCTTTGTTTGTGGGTTTGTATGCATCCCATCTTAGTTTTAGGGTTTTGGAAACCCTATGGGTGTATAAAACAGCTTGATTTAGAAAATGTTTGTTTTACGACTTTTGGAAAAACCCGCTCCAAACAACTTATGCTACAGAAACGTGCTATTTATCTCTGAAAAGATAATTTAATTTGATAAATACTCTTTATACAGTAAAATTGTGTGAATATAATAGATTTAAAGTTATGACAAAAAGTTATTTTTTAAAGCCACTTTTTGACTATTTTCTCAAAATTGAGTCAAACGATTTTTTTTTAATTTTAAGTCAAATAGCCCTTGAAATTCCTCAACTTTTGATCAATAACACTTTTTGCCCTAAAAGTTACCGTTTGGAAGATATTAAGCGATAAAAAGTGCAACTCGTTTCAGCTCCGTATACGTAATATTTCATACTTATTCGAGTAAACAAGAAAAAAACCAATTTGATGAAAAAATTCTTATTAGATTTTTTCAATCGGAAAATCTGTTATGGTTTTAGGATCCTTTACTTGCAAGAAGCTAATCGTAACAGGAAACTTGATCTATTTGTTCTACCACTTTGAAAAAAACCCGCTAGTTCGGCGGGAAATGTAAGAAACGACAGATTTCTCTTGGAATTTGAAACTATACAGCCCTTGAGATTCCAAACTTGTGCTATTAAAATAGGTAATTGAAGCGATAAAACTTGTTGTGTCTAATTTAAGGTGGCGTTCAGCTAAGATTATTTATTAGATTTTCAATAGCCAAGCCATATGGGGACGACTCCTAGTCATGGTATTGGGGTACTTAAACTCTTGAGCAAAAAAAAACTTCTGATATCAAACAAAAACACCTCTTAAAGAGGTAGAAAGTAGTGGCGAACGCGCCTTTAACGAAAATTTCTGATATCAACAATTGTGACGAAAAATGATATTACATTCGATAAAATAAATAAACTATATTAAATTTATGTATTCGGCACGCTACAACAGAAAATTTACATGTAGGTAAATAAATATGTACTGTTGCGGGCCGAAATCATAAATTTAATATAGTTTATTTATATTATCGAATTTAATATAATTTTTCGTCACAATTGTTGATATCAGAAATTTTTGTTAAAAGCGCGTTCGCCACTACTTTCTACCTCGTTAAGAGGTGTTTTTGTTTGATAGACATAAGAGGAGTAAGTCAAGAGGTAACCAAATCCAAGGGGTTAACTTCTATTGAGATACAGACCACTAAGTACATAATCCAACACAATTTTTATATCGTGGATTTACATTTCGCTGTGATGGCATTTTAGGAATCGATTTTATAAGAAAATAAAACTGTCAATTAGACTTCAAGTCATCTGAAGATTGGCTTATAATCAGACCTAATAAATTAAAATTTTCAATTTATGTTCCAATAACATACAGTTCTGGCAACAACTCAATACTTCTGCCAGCAAGATCCCAAATTATTAGAAAAATACAACTAAATTCAAAAGAAGACAGTGTATTGATTCCAAATCAAGAAATTAAGAAATAGCAACATCTAAAAACGCTTTCATAAGACTACTCAATACCACAAATAAAGATCAAGTAGTCAGTACAAAAAATTTAGCTTATGAATCACTTTCGAACTACGATGTAGTCAAAACTAATCTCGAAAATAGAGAAAACTCTGTATTATCTCAACTTTCAAAAAACTTTTCTCCACAATTCAAATCACAGCTTTCAAGTCTATACACCCAATATAATGATATATTCCGATTGGAAACCGAACCAATAATCACAAATAATTTTTATAAACAAAAACTGAGATTAAAGGATGATGAACCAGTGTATATACAAAATTACAGAGGCCCACACAGTCAGGTGAACGAAATACAGAAACAAGTCGGATAATTGATCACCGACGGGATTGTTGAACCATCTGTATGTGAATATAATAGCCCATTGTTACTTGTTCATAAAAAACCATCCCCAGGTTCAGAACAAAAGAAATGGCGATTAGTGATTGACTATCGTCAAATTAATAAAAAATTACTGTCCGATAAATTCCCACTCCCAAGAATTGATGATATTTTGGATCAACTGGGACGAGCAAAATATTTTTCATGCCTTGACTTAATGTCAGGATTTTATCAAATTGAACTCGAAAAAAGTTCAAGGGATATAACGTCATTTTCAACGAGCAACGGCTCGTATCGCTTCACGCGATTACCTTTCGGATTAAAAATAGCGCCTAATTCATTTCAGAGAATGATGACTATTTCATTCTCTGGATTAGAACCTTCACAAGCGTTCCTTTATATGGATGACTTAATAGTTATAGGTTGTTCCGAGAAACATATGCTTAAAAACTTAACAAACGTTTTTGAGAAATGCAGGAAATACAATCTAAAGTTACATCCAGAAAAATGTTCATTTTTTATGCATGAAGTGACCTTTCTCGGTCATATATGCACAGATAAAGGAATACTTCCAGACGACAAGAAATATGACGTCATTATGAATTACCCTGCGCCGCACAATGCGGACAGCGCTAGACGATTTGTAGCATTTTGCAATTATTATAGACGTTTCATAAAAAATTTCGCCGAATATTCACGGCACATAACAAGATTATGTAAAAAGAATATTCCTTTTGAATGGACAGATGAATGCCAAAACGCATTCCAATATTTAAAAACAAAACTAATGGAACCTACTTTGCTACAGTATCCCGATTTCAGCAAAGAATTTTGTATAATAACTGATGCAAGTAAACAAGCGTGTGGAGCGGTTTTAACTCAAAACCATAACGGACTCCAACTTCCCATTGCATATGCAATAAGGGAGAAAGTAATAAGTGCACAACAGAGCAGGAATTAGCTGCAATTCACTGGGGAATATTACATTTTCGACCATATATTTATGGAAATCACTTTACAATCAAAACAGATCACAGACCATTAATATATCTATTTTCAATGATAAATCCGAGTTCCAAACTGACACGTATGAGGCTAGAGTTAGAAGAGTATGATTTCACAGTTGAATACCTAAAGGGAAAAGACAATTATGTAGCTGATGCGTTATCAAGAATAACCATTATAGATCTACAAAACATTACTGGAAATATAAAGAAAGTCCGCGCGGAAAACAAACAATTAGAATTGCCTACGCAATCTATAGAGAAAGCTTCTAAGTCCAACGTATATGAAGTCATAAACAATGACGAAGTACGTAAAGTACCTTGCATGTAAAAGAAATGTTATGTTTATTTAAACATGGTAGGAAAAGTACTGAAAGATATGATGTTAGCGATTTATATAACAATGGAATCCTAGACTTAGGTCAATTTTTCCAAAGGCTTGAAATGAAAGCCGGTATAAACAAAATCAGCCAACTTAAAATGGCACCGTGGGAAAATATCTTTGAACATGTATCAATAGATAATTTTAAACAAAGGGGCAACAATATATTGAATACCTTAAGAGTAGCGCTACTCAACCCGGTGACCCTTATAGAAAAACAAAACGAGAAAGAAGCAATACTGTCTAAATTACATGATGATCCATTACAAGGAGATCATACTAGCATTACAAAAACCTTGGCCAAGGTCAAAAGACATTACTTTTGGAAAGGTATGACTCGAGATATTACTGAATACTTACGAAAATGTCAGAAATGCCAAAAGCTAAAATAACTAAGCACAATAAGACTCCATTGATAATAACTGATACGCCTAGAAATGCTTTCGACAGAGTGATAGTGGACACTATTGGTCCACTACCAAAATCAGAAAATGGCAATGAGTATGCAGTCACTCTAATATGTGACCTGACTAAATATTTAGTTGCCATACCAGTTCCAAATAAAAACGCGAACACTGTCGCTAAAGCAATTTTTGAATCATTTACTCTGAAGTACGGTCCAATGAAGACGTTCATTACGGACATGGGTACAGAATATAAGAATTCAATTATAAATGACGTGCAAATACTTAAAAAATGAAAATATAATATCTACGGCACACCACCACCAGACAGTAGGAACAATAGAACGAAGTCATAGGACTTTCAATGAATACATACGCTCATATAAATCGGTTGAAAAAACTGATTAAAACGTATGGCTTCAATATTTCGTTTTTTGTTTCAACACGACCCCTTCAATGGCATATAATTATTGCCAATACGAGCTAGTATTTGGTAAAACAAAAAATTTACCAAAACAATTTAATAGTATAGAAAATATAGAACCCATATATAACATAGATGACTATGCTAAGGAAAGTAAATATAGATTAGAGGTAGCATACAAAAGAGCTAGAATAATGATAAAAAAAAATAAGGAAAATAATTAGATACTATATGATCAGAAAATAAACAACATAGATATATCAGTAGGTGAACAAGTCCTTTTAAGAAATGAAATGAAATTATCAATATACCGGTCCGTATAAAGTAACGGAAATAGGAGAAAGAAATAACATTATAATAACGAATAATAAGAACAAAAAACAAACAGTTCATAAGAATAGATTAAAAACGTTTATTTCATAATTGCATTTAGCATGGCCATGCTTTAGAAATACTTCTTCTTTAAATACGAATATTATTCCCAGTTCCATTCTCTTTGAATCCAAAAAAAAAAAAAATTAAAAAAAAAAGATCAAAAAAAAAAATAATTATTCCTTTAAGTAAAATATACTAATAAAACAAGGAAGAACGCTATAGTCGAGTACCTCGACTATCAGATACCCGTTACTCAGCTAAAGGGACCAAAGGAAAATGGAGATATGCAAGCAGCAAATGCGCCACCTACCGGCGGTAGACAGATTTAAGCGTTGTGGGCGTTAGAGTGAGCGTGGCAAAGTTTTTTTTAAATCAATCGATAGGTATTGACAAGACCAAAACATTTCAGTTAAAATTTTTTATCTAGCATGAAAATTGTGGGCGCCACAGGCTTGGGCGGTTTGTGGGCGTTAGAGTGGGCGTGGCATATTCGCGTGACAAACTTGCGCTGCGCTCAAGCCTACGAAATCTAAATCTGAAATCCCATTTCTCTATCTTTGATATTTTCCGAGATATCCGCGATCATATTTACGATTTTTTGAAGTTTGTGGGCGGTTTGTGGGCGTTCAAGTGGGCGTGGCAAACTTTTTTTGGGTCAATCGATAGGTATTGATGAGAACAATACATTTCAGTTAAAATTTTTATTCTAGCATGAAAACTGTAGGAGCCACCGTTTTGGGCGGTTTGTGGGCGTTAAAGTGGGCGTGGCACTCTGCTGAAACAAACTTGCGCTGCGTAAGAAGCTCAGGAATCTGCACGCCAAATCTCAATAGCCTAGCTCTTATAGTTTCCAAGATCTCAGCGTTCATCCGGACGGACAGACAGACGGACAGACGGACAGACGGACAGACGGACAGACGGACATGGCTAGATCGACTCGGCTAGTGATCCTGATCAAGAATATATATACTTTATGGGGTCGGAAACGCTTCCTTCTGCCTGTTACATACTTTCCGACGAATCTAGTATACCCTTTTACTCTACGAGTAACGGGTATAATAACTTCATAATATTACGTTATTTTTCAAAAGGAGGGAGATGTAGTATGCACTTACATTGAATAACTACTGTACCAAGAGTACTTGAAGCAAGCACACTGTAACACTTTGTTGCAATGTTTACATAAACAAAGGCCCGGTCAAAAACCTAAGTGGCCGAAACATGAGTCGATCGGCACGCTCACAGAAAGTGCAAGTGTCAGCATTCTGTTACACACGCCGGCCGCTCAGCCAAACTCAAGTACATACATATACCCTCGCGCTCCAGCCAAAGAGAGCATAATTAAATAAACTAATATATATAAGATATACATAGCCGTCTCTCTGCCGTCCAACTGTAGGCAGCGCAGCTATGAGACTTAGGCTTACTTAGAACCTAAGGAGAATTGTAAAATCAGAAACAACTTGACGTTGGAAGCGGCATTAATGCTGCTCCAGATTTTAAATAAAGATTTTAAAAAAAGAATTACAATAACACATAATAGATGTCTTTACTCTACATGGCGGGAGGATTTTAAATAAAGAATTACAATAACAAATAAAAGATGTCTTTACTCTACATAATATCTGGTATTGTTATAATTACCTCGGGTATTACCTCTACCGCGATAATTGTTTTTATAATTATTACCGCGATAATTATTTCCATGTTGGGTGTACAATATGGAATTGGCATTGCCTGTCATTTCAGTACTACATTGTATGTACTTGGCGACGGCTTCGTTCATGATTGCAAAATTGCTTGCTTCCAATGTTGTTTTGAGGCGGCCATTCTCACAATTTTTGACCATTGTGGTGATGGCTTCCTTGGTGCTAAATTTGTCAGCGTGTTCGGCCGATAGGCCTTCATCGATATACGAAGCTTCTAGGAGCTTTCGTAGGTTGTCAATTTCTGTGGTGAATTTTTCTGCAGTTTTACCTTTTTGGCTTATTTTTACCATTTTGGCTTTAACTACGTCGGATGTTTCTCCGACTATAGTATCTTGCAGTTTTTTAATTATAGCTTCTATTGTGGTTTCGTTTTGGACTCTGTATAATGTCGATCCAAATATTTTGGATTTGATGACTTCTACAGCCAAAACCTCGAATGTACCTTCCGCAAGGCTATCCAACTTCAAAGCTGTTACGAATCTCTGAAGGTGTATTCTTTGCTCGTTAAACTCCGGGATGGCATTCGATTTTCTTTAATGTATGCCCTTTGGGCCATTATCTCCTCAGCCATTGTGGTTGGATTTATTTCTACAATGCTGTTGTGAGAATCCGAGTCGGTCGATTCCTGGTCTGATAATTCAGATTGAATAAGGACTGCCGGAATACTGAGGTTGTCTTTTTCTTCTATATCGGGATCTGTAGAGATAGGGTCGTCAGCCTCAGCTTGTACTGGTGGATCTGATGATTCTGACTCTTCTCTAGCTTCTATCTTCAACGGTGTATTTAGTTTAGATAGTTGGTACTGAAATTGTTAAGTCGTACCTTTGCTTTATAACTATTAGGTTATCCCGTAATTTGTTTAAATATTTTGATACCTGAGACCAATGGGCTTTGTTTAGCCTGTCTCTCTGATCGTGTATTAGTATACGCGCTGTATTGAAGCGGGTTACTAATATTTCGGCATGTTTGCTCACAGTGTTTTGCTGTTCTGGCCGGGGTCTTGATAGTGACTTATTAGATCTGTCAAAATCAATTTTAATATTATTTAGTTCTTTATATAATTCGTCCCATTCCATTATTTAATGGAATATTTTCTAGATTCTTGAAACCATCAATGAAAGATGTCTTCCAAGTATCTTGTTATTGTTAATAACTGATTTAATTTTTAGGGTCGGGACGGTGCTCAATACTATCGCCTTCTGGGTACTTGAGCAATGTATCAAGGGTGAAAAGCCTAAGTTGTACCTATTCATGTACTTGTCGAATTACGTTCGGGTTCCATTAGAGCGGAGTGCGTTTCGGTCTGAACACAGGCGTCGATTTACAGAGAGTGACTATTCGTTCTTGTAACTGCCTATCCTGTTCCTCCGAACCACACACGGCGACAGCGCCGCAACGCTGACGCCTCGCTAAAACGGTTCCTCTCAAAAAAGGACATGACAAAATCCACGAAGACTGCAACGCAGTCGTGTGTCGTGCTACACTTTTTGTAGCGCTGCACAGGCCATATGATATGCAAAAATGATGCATGATATTGCAAAAATGCAGGACATAAGATGACACAAGAGAGGACACAAGAAACTAGCATTCCTTATACACAGAGATATACCAATCGCCGACACGGCCATACTGACTCTAACACGACCTCGTGTATAAAAGACGAAAGTTTCTCTTTTGCTTTCTTTTTATTTCTATTTTTTTAACAACCTGTTATTTTTACAACTTAAACAAATATTTTCACAACGAAATTCAATTTTCATTTCTTAATTTATGTAATCTCATTAATGACCATTTTCACAAAATAGTATCAGACCTCCTTAAGACATACCTTAACATAAACTTTATCATTCTGTTTGGTTTTCATTAACAAATCAGGTCTTCAAGAATTATGTTTCACTCTCACAAAAACAAACTTATTTGTAAACCAATTCTTTTACTTAGTTCATCCATTCTCATATCTATTGCACCACACGCCATGAACAAAACAAACATTAATTTGTTCTGCACTTGTGCTTACATTAATATTACGAATCTCTTTATCGTCCACTCAGGCCACGATACTGTCTCTTTTCATCATTTCATTACTTCTCTTACCACAGAGGCTTTCTTATTCTTTTTTTTTTTAAATTTCAATTCTGTACTCTGCCATTTCCTTTTGGCCAGCAGTACTACATCTTTTTGCCACTTCACTTTCTTCAGCAACTTCAACATTCTAAATATTTTCATTTTCGGTCTCAACATTATTATAATCACACACACATTAAGCTCCTCGGGAACTTCCCCATCTGGTAAAATTCTTAAGTCTTCATGAGTATACTTGTAAGTTCGTTTACTAGTCAATGACCTGTGTTATTTCAAAAGGCCCCATGAATTTTGGACTCAGCTTGGTTTGATGCCTTTCCTCGTTTTTAAGTAGTACAAAATCTCCAACAGTGTGTCTACGTACTTTTGCCTTATTTTTATCAAACCGTTCTTTATCATACACTGCAGTAACTAAGAAATTTTTTTCAGCTTGTGCTCTAACGTTCGATAGATCTACATCATTTTCTATGTCACTAGGTGGAAGTAATCCTTTCCCCAATAACATTTCCAGAGGACTTGCCTTTGTCACACGATTAGTTGTACAATAAATTGCTAGGTGCACCTCTCCTAGCACATCCTGCACAAACTGTGTTCCAGTTTCAGCCGCCGTTAACATATTTTTCAACGTGCTCATTGTTCGTTCCACTTGGCCATTAGCTCTACTAGCACCGGTGGCAATCAAGTGCAAGTTTATTTTGTGATCTGAACATAATTCACTAAACTTTGCTCCAGTAAAACCTTCCCTGGTCAGCTATTATTCGGTTTGGTACTCCAACAACAAAATAGCGGACTTGACAGCCTTTATGCAACTCTCACTGTCCAATTTAAGGGTATGACTAAGATAGACATATTTGGTAAACGCGTCAACTTGAACAATAACATACTCCTTTATGTCACTCTAGCCGCTTAATTTCCCTGTTATGTCGATGTGGATTGTGCGCCAAGGAATATTTACTTTTGGGATTGGGTGCAGTTCAGCCTGAATTTTTCCTGAGGTTGATTTAGACATTTTGCAAGTGATGCAGTCGTCAACAAATTTTTTTACGTATTTTGACATATTGTCAAACCAGTAAAAATCGTAAACTTTATCCAGTGTCTTTTCGAAACCTAAATGCATTATCGACTCATGAACTTGGTTTATAACGGACCATCTGAAAGCACGGGGCACCACCGGTAAACAGCGGGTTCTGCCATTCCTCTGTATCTTTCGGTGAAGAACCTCTGTCCTTAGTTCGTATGTTTTCGCAATATCTTCATCAACAGAAAAATCTTTTAATTTAGTCACGATTTCGGCTATGTCTGGGTCTTGACGCTGTTTATCAATGTGCCAGTTACTTGAAATTTCGGCTAAGTTAACTCTCTTCTCCTCAATTACCTTTGGAGCAAAAGTAGTCCCTGGTGAGATAGGATTTCTCGACAAAAAGTCAACATGTGCCATTCTTTTCCCTTCTCTATACTAAATACCGAATGTAAATGACTGTAAGAAAGCCCACCAACGCTGTGCTCTAGGAGTCAGATCTTGTTTATTTCTTGACGCCTTTAATGAGTTACAGTCGGTATAAACAGTAAAATTCCTGCTCAACAAGTAATGTCGAAAATGTTTAATTGAGTTTACAACCGCTAAAGTTTCCAACTCATACGAGTGATATCTTGACTCTGCAGGTGAAGTAGTTTTGCTATAATATTCTATTACCTGTGGTTTGTTATTAATTTTGTGTAATAAAATTGCACCGTAACTATTGCCACTTGCATCTGTATGTAATTCAATTGGATAAATTGGATCAAAAATAACAAAGACTGGCCCATCTGTAAGTATAGAAATAACTTGTTTCCGTATCTGTTCATGTTCTGCTTTCCAAATAAATTTATTTTTGTCTGAAGTTAAGAAATATAACGGTTTCATCAACTGTAAAAAGCCCTTTATAAAATGCCGGAAATACGATGCTAATTCAATAAATTGTCTAAGTGATGTTACAGACTGTGCAGGCGGAAGGCAGTTAACGCTACAATTTTCTCAGGGTTGGGACGAATTTCACCAGCACTAACATTGTAGCCTAAATATTGAACCGATGTTTTCAGGAAAGAACACTTTGTAATGTTGAATAAAAACCCAGTCTTTGTCAGAACATTTAAAAAAAATCTCTAATCTTTCAAACGCTTCGCATTTATCCATATAGACGATAACATAAGAATTTGCTAAATCCCCTAGCGCCTGCATTACTAAGACAGAAACTCATACTGGACATCTGTCGTCACAAACGCTGTGTACTCAATAGAATCCGCATGAACAGAAATTTGTAAAATAATAAACTCCTCGAAGTCTATCTATTTGTTCCTGTATGAGTGGCAGCGGGTATTTATCAGCGACTGTGTTCGAACTTAGCGCTCTATAGTCAACGCAGAGTCTATCCGAACCATTTTTCTTCCTTACCAACAAAATAGGGCTTGCATAAGGTGAACAGCTTGGTCTTATTATATTACAACTCAACAGCTCCTCAATTTTCTCTCGAACTAAATCTCGCTCGCATGGACTTAATCGGTATGGCCTTCTTTGAACTGTTTTTCTTGGGTCAATCAATCTAATTTTCATTTCCAACTTTAACCTTAGTACAAGGAATGCCTTTTATAAAACAATCTGAGTACTTTGCTAACAATGAATTAAGTTTTATTTTATTTTCTTCGTCAAGTTCGGTATCAATATCGGCTGGGTCAGAACCGGTACACAAATTAATTATTTTGGCTCTTGAAATTGTAAATTTGTTGGATGAAATGACAATATCAAAACCCTGCTTAAGTATTTCACTCCCAATGACAATATCGTTTTGCATGTGATCATCGCCTATTACATGAAACAATATCTCAATAAAATTGACATTAATCTTAACGTTACTTAAAACTTGTACAGTACTACATATTCCATTACTGCCTATGCGTTTTAACATAACGATATTATTTAATCTTTTACCAGAAAACTTAGCACTTAGCTTTTCTTTCATCAGTGAGCATTCCGCTCCGGAATCAAAGGTGACTTCAAAAATGTGTCCTCTGTGGTTCATGCTTCCTTTAGGTACTGCAACGCTGCACTGCTCCACTCGTTTTTCCCGGTTGAATGTCTTGTTCCTATCAGCTCCCTTCTTTGTACATTGGGTACATATGTGTCCCCAGTCTCCACACTGGTAGCAAGTTACATGTGATTTTTCACGTCGATGTTCATCGTGTCTGACATGTCGCTCTTTGTCATTCGCAAAGTGATGTTGTTGTTTCTTGAGTCTGTACTCAAACATTTTGTGGCCTAATTTTTTCACAAAAATGACACTCGATCGCAGATTGCTTTTGTCGTTTTGGATAAACTTCAGATTTATGCTCCACAATGCCACTTTTCCTTTAATTAAATGTGAACGCTTTTAATTCGGACTGTAGATCGCTTCTGGTTCGAACATTTGATGTGAAACTTAAACGCTGCAAACGGTTATCAAAGCTTGCCAGCAATTTTTATACCCGTTACTCGTAGAGTAAAAGGGTATACTAGATTTGTCGGAAAGTATGTAACAGGCAGAAGGAAGCGTTTCCGACCCCATAAAGTATATATATTCTTGATCAGGATCACTAGCCGAGTCGATCTAGCCATGTCCGTCTGTCCGTCTGTCTGTCCGTTCGGATGAACGCTGAGATCTCGGAAACTATAAGAGCAAAGCTGTTGAGATTTGGCGTGCAGATTCCTGAGCTTCTTACGCAGCGCAAGTTTGCTTCAGCAGAGTGCCACGCCCACACTAATGCCCACAAACCGCCCAAAACTGTGGCTTTGATGCTAGAATAAAAATTTTAGCTGAAATGTATTGTATTATTGTATTATTGAAATGTATTGACACGAAAATTTGCCACGCCCACTTTTACGCTCACAAACCGCCCACAAACTTCAAAAAATCGTAAATATGAACGTGGATATCTCGGAAACTATCAAAGATAGAGAATTGGGATCTCAGATTTAGATTCCGTAGCCTTGTGCGCAGCGCAAGTTTGTCACGCGATTATGTCACGCCCACTCTAACGCCCACAAATCGACAAAACCTATGTCGCCCACAATTTTTATGCTAGATAAAAAAATGTTAGCTGAAATGTATTGGTCCCGTCAATACGTATCGATTGATCCAAAAAAAGATTGCCACGCCCACTCTAACGCCCATAACGCTTAGATCTGTCTACCGCCGGTAGGTGGCGCATTTCAATCTCGCTTTGCTCCTTGCATATCTCCATTTTCCTTTGGTCCCTTTAGCTGAGTAACGGGTATCTGATAGTCGAGGTACTCGACTATAGCGTTCTTCCTTGTTTCTTTCTCCATTTCAAGCCATTTCGTCGTTAGTTCTGTAACCATGCGGCCTTCGTGCAGCGCGAGACACTCGCCATCAGTCAGTCGCTTTGTCAGCATATTTAGAAACATAGCGGCTGGTGTTTCTAAAGTATTAAAGCGCAGTATGAACAATTCCTTGAACTCGAGCCAGGTTATATCAGCATAGCACACTTGGGACAGCCATTGCGAAGCGCTACCCTCCAAATCTGAACTTAAAGCCACAACCAACGCACTGCCTTTCAACGTATTTTCTTGTAATATAATTTCCACCGTTGAATACCACGATGAAGCGATGGCCGGCCTTGTCTGGGTTGAATTTGGGTAGGTGCACCGATTTGCTCTGCCCTGCATCAGGTTCCGTTGTTTTAATGGCTCGCACAAGATCGATCAAATTTTTATTTTGCAATTCCATGATGGCACGCCATATTCCATCCATTGTTGTAGGTTGAGGGCTAGATCCCACTTCTGATGTCGAATTACGTTCGGGTTCCATTAGGGCGGAGTGCGTTTCGGTCTGAACACAGGCGTCGATTTACAGAGAGTGACTATTCGTTCTTATAACTGCCTATCCTGTTCCTCCGAACCACACACGCACAACGCTGACGCCTCGCTAAAACGGTTCCTCTCAAAAAAGGACATGACAAAATCCACGAAGCCTGCAACGCAGTCGTGTGTCGTGCTACACTTTTTGTAGCGTCGCACAGGCAACATGATATGCAAAAATGATGCATGATATTGCAAAAATGCAGGACACAAGAGAGGACACAAGAAACTAGCATTCCTTATACACTGAGATATACCAATCGCCTACATACTAATATTCGAATTCATTGATTAGTAGAGGCTCAGCTCCTTTTTCGATTATTGATAATACCCTGTTCTGAAAGTTGGGTTCCCTATCAAGAGTAATTCTAATACACTCTGTAGTATTCATATTTTATTTTTATTATTTTTTTTTATATGGATATACATATTTATATTAGATGGTTTGCTGTTTTATTTTTTTTTTATTTTGAACATCTTTTTATAATTATTGTTGGCGCTTTATGTATTTTATATTTTGTCCAGATCATTAGCCTGGCTTTTATTTAGGGCTCTCTTTGATATACTTTTATTATGAAACATTTATGCCTTGTACAAAATAAATGCGCTCTTAATAAAGACAATGATTGATAATAAAATGTTCGTTAAGTCTGTATTCATAATTTTGGACTCGATTTTATTTATGACGTTTGCTGTGGAGTCCACTTCTTTTACGTCTACTAAACCCATTTTGGGTGTTTTTCTGTGATTTTTTATGTTAAGCGTGTAATTTAATTTATAATTTATTTGCCTTTTAGTTTGGCTCATGTAGTTAAAAATTTACCTTATTGGGCCGTAGGCTTTTTTTTTTTAATCTGGATTCAACACTCTATATAATTGTGAGAAAAATTTATTTTTAACAATGGAAAAGCCTGCCTAGTTTTTGTATGGTTTTCAGGCCACACGCTAATTGGGCAACTTTAATGTCGCTCAATTTTACATTAATTTTTTATGTAACATAAAAAAAAATATGCATCACAGTGCAATAAAAAAAATTATGCAACGCAGTGCATGGTAAAAAAAATATGCGCTCTATGAAGCGCAGTCGGCTCACTTCTCCTTGGTCTCGCTTGGTTGGCAAGACGTGGCCGGTGCTGGCTGCACAGGCTGAACTTCCTCGACGGTCTTCTACAGTGGTCGGCATAAGTATTTTGACAAAATAAAAGTTAAGTATACTCATAACTTGAATTTACTTCTTGTAAACTATAGGCATCAATGGAAAGGTAATTTCAATGCCGTTTGAATGATACAATACATTTCTTTACCCATTCAGTACTTATTGAAAAGGACGAATTTGTGTAAATCAACTTTGAAATTTTTAAAAAAAACTTTTTTCCTCGTCTTGAAAACTTAAATTTTTTGATGCAAAAAGTTTCTTCAAACAAAAACAATAGTAACTGCAAAAAGAATTTTTCAAAAATCATTTTTCTTATATTTTTTATGAATTTTTGAAAATGCTTAAAAACAGGCATTTGAGCCATATTTTTGTCTTTTTCATACAAATTTTTTCCGACATTGTCACCTTCAAAAAATCATAAAAAATATAAGCAAAATGATATTTGAAAAATTCTTTTTGCAGTTACTATTATTTTTGTTTGAAGAAACTTTTTGCATCAAAAAATTTAAGTTTTCAAGACGAGGAAAAAAGTTTTTTTTTTAAATTTCAAAGTTGATTTACACAAATTCGTCCTTTTCAATAAGTACTGAATGGGTAAAGAAATGTATTGTATCATTCAAACGGCATTGAAATTACCTTTCCATTGATGCCTATAGTTTACAAGAAGTAAATTCAAGTTATGAGTATACTTAACTTTTATTTTGTCAAAATACTTATGCCGACCACTGTATGTTGGGGCACTGGTGCTGGCTGCACAGGCTGAACTTCCTCGACGGTCTTCTATGTTGGGGGTGGTAATTTGATATTAGCTTTAGCGAGACTTTTAATTGCAGGGTAGGTGGATGTGTGTGTGGCTGTGGTTTGATTTTTTCTTTCACTCAGTAAAATTTTTATATTTTCAAGTTCGGCATGTAGTTTTGTTCCAATTTAATATATTTCCGCTATTTAGTAGCTTCAGTAATTCAGCCCTTCTGGCTTTTAATCTTTTTACCGCACCACTGCGTTTAGCACACATCACACTCTACTCAGTGCGATATTATTTTGTTGTCTGCTGCTAATGAAATCGTCATCAATTTCCTGTCCTGCAGTTGTTCCTTCCTAGGTCCTCCAGGACCAGCGTCACGGTAAAATGAAATCGTCTTCAATTTCCTGTCCTGCAGTTTTTCCTTCCTAGGTCCTCCAGGACCAGTGTCACGGTCGCCATGTAATAGTTTACTTCGTGTAGATTTTTTGTTAAGCCCAAAAATATAAGTCCGGTTTGGTTTGGATTGTATATCGTTTATTAAAGATTTTATTTGTTTGCATTAGGAGCAGAGCAGCCGTTGTTGCCGCTCTGAGCTCAAAAGAGTTTCTTGTCAAACTAAATTTACTTAGGAGCTAAGGAGGTCTTAGTCTCGTAGCGGCGCTGCCAACAGCGGCACCGGAGACACAGCCTATATATTCTTAAGTATATAGCTATGCTCACTTATTCTGGGGCGCGGAGGTATATGCATGTACTTGAGTTTGGCTGAGCGGCCGGCGTGCAGCAGAATGCTGACACTTGCACTTTCTGTGTACGCCGCCGATCGACTCATGTTTCGGCCACTTAGGTTAATGACCGGGCCTTTGTTTATGTAAACACTGCAACAAAGTGTTACAGTGTGTTTGCTTCAAGTACTCTTGGTACAGTAGATATTCAATATATGTGCATACTACAGTGCCTGTAGACCGATATCGTCCAACAATGGAATTGACAATCTGCCTCCCATGCGTTGATACCCTCCCTCCTTTAGTTCCTCAAACTAAAATGAGATGTTTTCGAAAATGTGACTATAAAAAACTTAACGATGTGATTTCTCAATATAATTGGACAGACTTGTACAATTGTATGGATATTGAAAATGCCACTGAACTATTCTATATAGTGTTAAATACTTTTTTTAATGAATGCGTTCCTGATAGGCTTTCTCAAAGCTAAACAGGCCTCCTTGGCTTACCAATGCGCTTCAAATACTTAAAAACCTTAAAACAAACACCTATAAAATGTATAAAAAATCGGGTAAGCCATCTACTCACTGCGATCTTTATTTTTTCGTTGTCTGCTGCTAATTTTTTTGTATGAAGACGTCATCAATTTCCTGGTCCTCTGTCCGTAAATGTGCTCCGCTCCACCAAGTCACTCTATGAAATTTTATAACTGGTACTTATCGCAGCTGCGTTTCTGGTTATTTGGTATCCAGATTTGTAGCTGCAAATTTTCATTTCGTTCAGTTGTTCCTTCTTAGTGTGTCAGTCAGTGTCACGGTCGCCATGTAATAGGTTAAATTGCTGAATTTCTTGTTCCTCCATTAATACGAGTCCGATTTGGTTTCTTTTTGGTATTCTTTATTAATGATTTTTATTTAATTTATATTTGGAGCAGAGCAGCCGTTGTTGCCGCTCAGAGCTCAAAAGAGTTTCTCCGCAAGCCTAATTTACTTAGGAGCTAAAGAGGTCTAAGTCTCGTAGCGGCGCTGCCAACAGCGGCAGCGGAGAGACGGCCTTTATATTCTTAAGTATATAGCTATGCTCACTTAGTGTGTGACACATGCACTTTCAGCGTGTGGGCCAAGGCACAACGAGTGGTTCGTATTTCGGGCACTTAGGTTGATGACACTGAATTGTATAAACATTGCGACAAAGTGTTACAGTGCGTGCCCTTTTAGTACTCTTGGTACAGTGGGTGGTCGATATATATATTTTATATGTGTGCATACTACAACACATTATACAAAAACAAAAAGGGTCGGGATCGCGACCCAGTTTACCCCAGTTTTAAGAAAATTTTTTTGGTCTTTCTTTTGACCCACGCTATTATTTTTCGCCCGATCGTCATTTCGTTGCGCGATTTGTTTGCGAAAAGTGCAGTTCAAATTTGTGCGTTTTAAAAATATAGCTTTGATTTTTTCTAAATGTGTTTTTCTAAATTGCTTAAATGTCCCCCTGTACTTCGGTGACTTCGGCGACACTTCCAGAAGTTACTTTGGCGATATCGCATTCGGATCGCAGAAGTGACTCCCGTCGGGAAGAAATTTGCCACTTCGGCGGCACTTCTCGGAGTCACTGCTTGCTCCACACACCCACACATACATACTCACATTATGCAGTCAAGTAAAGGATTCTCGTCCAACGATGATAAGACGAGAACGACGAGTAGAGGCAGTACTTGACGAGATCTGATCCAAAGAAGACGTGCTTGTGTGAAAAGCAAAACGACGCGACGACGGTCTTAATTATACTCACATTGTTACATACCATATTTAAGCATTTAAATAAACACTTCTATACTTTACACTTCTATACACTTTACACTATACTAAGAACCCCACATTTGAGTGCTCGTCCGGGAGGTGAATGTGATCACTGAAACAATCGTAAAACACTTTTTTTTTTTAATTTGGCGTGTCTAAACGATTTATTTTCTAAAAATTTGAAAAGTGCGTCAAAGGGAAGCATTTGGGCTTTGCATAAATTTGTCTTTGAAAAGGGAGACAGTAATAATCGGAAACGACTTCGCGAATTTTCTGGTTCCAATACGGCGAAAATAACGCAGTTTATAAAGCCAAAAGTGTATACGTGCAGGCAAAACTGACTGAAAGAGATTTAATTCAATATGCTTAATTTTGAATATAAGCCACGACGTCGAAAACATGCAATTGCATATTTTTCTAAATCTTCGATTTGACCAACTTCTCGGTGGCAACGAAGTGGAAGATCCAGAGGAATCTGATGAAGACAGAGATGAGGACGAAGAGATTCAAGGCGATGACGAAATCGAGAGTGTGATTGCAAATTCCGCAGGAACAAAACCAACAAGTGAAAGAGACCAAAAGAATATTTCGCATCGAGTGCCAATTCAATACAATGAAATGCCGCGTTTCGCTTTAAGTTTTCGCGATATAGAGGAATCTATAAATCAATTCGAGGGCACAGACGAAATTCCAGTCGACGTCTGGATAAGTGATTTTGAAGACCAAGCTGTACTTATGGGTTGGAACGATATGCAAAAGCTAATCTTTGCTAAAGAATCGCTCAAAGGTGTCGCGAAATTGTTTGTGTTGAGCGAGTTCAGATCAAGAGTAAGCAGCAAACAAATACGCAATCAACTTAGAGAGAGAAAACGACACGGAAACGAAAGTGTACAGGAATATTTTTACCGTATGCAAGATATTACCTCGCGGGGAAATGTTAAAGAAGACGCTCTCATCCAATAGGTGATCGACGGTATTGATGAACAAATCGGTGCTTTATGGAGCTAGAAATATGACCGAATTGAAATACAAATTGAAGGACTACCAAACGATCAGTGCAAAATTCCGTTTTGGGGAAAACAATGCTAAAGAAAAGAAAGCTCAAGCAGTGCACGGTGGTTCGAAAACTGGCACAAAAGAATTCGTTTGCTACAATTGTGGAGAGAAGGGACATCTGTCTAGTGGCTGCAACAACAAAGAGAAAGGCAGAAAGTGTTTTAAATGCAACAAATTCGGTCACATCTCCATGGCGACAAATTAGTCGAAGAGTGCCAAGCCAAACGCGCGTGTTTTAAGTGAGCACAACAACATGACGAGGAAAGTTGTTTCAATCAAAAACCAAAATTGTATTGCTCTGTTCGACAGTAAGTAAAATATTTTGTGCGAAGACATTTACGATGAGCTAGCTTTGCCGAAACTGAAGGAGTGCAGTGTATACCTAATTGGATTTGGAAAAAATCGCAGTGCCAATAAGCTCAAGCCAATTGGACAGTGCAAGCAAGCAGTGTGGATCGGCAGCAGTACCTACGATTTGAATTTCTTCATAGTACCGCTCGATTGTATGGACACTCGTATGATCATCGGCGAGGAATTGTGTTTGCAAGCAGAAATATCGTTCGGTCAAAGTCCAAGAACATCGCATCTAACTTGCTGAAAATTGACACGGTTATTAACAACGATGAACTTGATATAAACGAATCAGCTGGTGAGTGCGGGAGCAAGAAGTGAGTGAACTAATAATGAATTACAAGCTGCTTAAATCGAAGTCGACAATATTGAAATGAAAATCCGCGCAGATTCGCTTTTGCTGAAACGAACGTTATCGACGAACAGATCGGACAATGGTTGGATAACGGTATAATCGAGGAGTCCGACTCTGAATTCACAAGCCCGGTAGTGCTTGAGAAGAAAAACGACTCGCAACGACTCCGCGTAGATTTCAGGCGTATAAACAAGATAATCGTAAAAGATCTTTTTCCGTTGCCCCTGATTGAGGAGCAGCTCGACCGCTTGCAAGAAGCGTTGGTATTCAGCACGATCGATTTGCGGATTGGCTTTTTCCATGTGCCAGTGGCCGAAATTAGCAGGAAGTACACCTTATTCGTGACTCAGAGTGGGCAATACCAATTCCTAACGGTGCCTTTTGGTTTGTCAGACTCACCAGGTGTGTTTCAGAGACACATAAATGCGATTTTCCGAACTATGTCGCTCTCCCTTATGTAGATGGCATAATTATCCCAGCGAAGGACGAAAAGGAGGCGGTTTCGAATCTCAACGAAGTTATATCAACTTGCAGCGAATATGGTCTCGAGCTTAAACTAAAGAAATGCCATTTTTTAGCAGACCCGTATTCAGGTCTTAGGTTACATTATCGAAAAAAATCGCCACAGTACCTGAAGCATAAAGGTTTCTAGGTCTCACAGGATACTTTAGAAAGTTTATCCAGAATTATGCTCTGATTTCGAAACCCTTGATTGACCTTACAAAAAATAAAGCTGTATTTGTTATTGGCCCTGATGAAGAGAACGCTATTGAATCCCTAAAGAAATACCTGACTTCCAAACCTGCTTTAGCTATTTACAACCCGAAGTACGAAACCGAGGTACACACTGACGCCTCCATAGACGAGTTTGCGCCGTGCTTTTGTGCTTTTATGAGTAGGAAAACCACGGATGCGCAGCGTAAGTGTTCCAGCTACGAATTAGAGGTGCAAGCGATCATCGAAGCTATAACCAAGTTAAGAGTTTATCTCCTTGGCATGCCATTCAAGAATGTCACCGAGAGTGGCACGTTCGGTATTATTGCTTTAAGAGTATGACTACAAAGTCGAACACCGTTCAGGTACACGTATGCAGCACGTTGACGCTCTTACCAGATAGCCCTTGGCTTTAAACAAGCTCAAGAAATGGACGAACACTTGAAGGCTATCGAAGACTCTGAATCACCCAACGACGATTATTTTCTTAAGTCCGGAATCTTATACAAGATAAACAACGACTCAGAACTTCTTGTTGTTCCCAGATACATGGAAAGACAGATCATAGCGACCGAGGACATTTCGCCGTCAAAAAGTCGAGGGAGATGACTTACAATGAATATTTCATCCAAAACTTTGACGAAAAAATCAAGAAATTCATCGGCTGCTGTATTCCGTGCATTTTAAGCAACCGCAAGCGTGGAAAGCAGGAGGCCTGGCTGCATCCATTGCACAAAGGAGACTTTCCATTGCACACCAATCACATCGACTTCTTCAGTCCACTAGATTCTACAAGCAAGAATTACAAACACATACTCGACGTCGTCGATTCTTTTACGAAGTTCTGCTGGCTTTATCCTAAAAAGTCAACGACCGCAAGCGAAGTCATTACAAAGCTACGAGGACAAAGTAATGTGTTTGGCAACCCAGCTTGTATCATTTCAGATCGAGGTTCAGCTTTCTCAGCCCAAGATTTTCTCCAGTATTGCGACGATGAAAATATAAAGGTAGTCAAGTCTGCGACGGGCCTACCACGGGTTAACGGACAAGTGGAGCGACTCAATGCCATAATAATCCCATTTTTGTCAAAACTCAGTGTGGATGATCCTACAAAATGGTACAGACACGTTGATCGAGTTCAACAAGCCATCAACTCTACTTTCTCGAGAAGCATCATCGCCACACCTTTTGAGCTTCTAATCGGTGTCAAAATGACAACAGCTCCGTGAGCTAAAAAAAGATAATATTACTGCTAAAAAAAGGTCAGTACTGTCTCATAACACCTCAAAATTTTTTACTCTGCTGTTATTTTTGTTTTGCTCCATCTGTCCTCTTCAAGAATAAGTGTGAAACATAGAGCAAAACATTTTCTTGTGCTGCAGAGTGAGCGACGCGTCGCGACGTTTCAAGTGAGCTTGTGCAACAATAAATAAAAACAATTAAAACAAGAAAGGAAGTTAGCTTCGGCAAGCCGAAGCTTATATACCCTTGCAGCTATAATTATTAAATTTAAAAACACAAAAAATGATATTCCCAATAGTATAAGATAATATGTCAAAAAACACCGAAGCTATAATTTGTTTCATATTATTTTCCTACCAATTTTCCGATCGTTCCTATGGCAGCTATATGATATAGTCGTCCGATTTTGATAAAATTAAATTCGAAACTCAGAACTAATTAAAAAATGTTATTTCCAAGCGTAGGAGGTTATATGTTAAAAAACACCGAAGCTATAATTTGTTTCATATTATTTTCCTACCAATTTTGCGATCGTTCCTATGGCAGCTATATGACATAGTCGTCCGATTTTGATAAAATTTAATTCGAAATTCAGAACTAATTAAAAAATGTTATTTCCAAGCGTTGGAGGTTATATGTTGAAAAACACCGAAGATATAATTTTTTTCATATTATTTTTCCACAAATTTTCCGATCGTTCCTATGGCAGCTATATGATATAGTCGTCCGATTTCGATAAAATTTAATTCAAAATTCAAAATTATTTAAAAATTGTTATTTCCAAGCTTAGGAGTTTATATGCTAAGAAACACCAAAGATATAATTTTTTTTCATTTTTTTGTCCGATTATTCCTATGGGAGCTATAAGATATAGTTGTCCGATCCGGCTGGTTCCGACTTATATACTACCTGCAAAAGATATAAGACTTTTGGGAAAGTTTCAGCCGGATAGCTTTAAAACTGAGAGACTAGTTTGCGTAGAAACGGACGGACAGACGGACAGACGGACAGACGGACATGGCTAGATCGACACGTCTAGTCATGCTGATCAAGAATATATATACTTTATGGGGTCGGAAACGTCTCCTTCACTGCGTTGCAAACTTCTGACTGAAATCAATATACCCTCTGCAAGGGTATAAAAAAGATTTGATGCAAAATGGAAGTATTTAATATTTCAAATACAGGTATTAACTATTATTTTAAATTATATTCATGTACTAAGATTGTTGTTTCTATTTTTAATAATTAAGTTAATATTTGTCCACTTTTGTACAAAATTTGTTTGTAAGTTAAAGTTTCACTAAGACTATTAGTTGTGAAGTTAATCGAAGTTAATGATCAAACTTATAATAAACAAGGAAGAACGCTATAGTCGAGTACCTCGACTATCAGATACCCGTTACTCAGCTAAAGGGACCAAAGGAAAATGGAGATATGCAAGCAGCAAATGCGCCACCTACCGGCAGTAGACAGATTTAAGCGTTGTGGGCGTTAGAGTGAGCGTGGCAAAGTTTTTTTTAAATCAATCGATAGGTATTGACAAGACCAATACATTTCAGTTAAAATTTTTTATCTAGCATGAAAATTGTGGGCGCCACAGGCTTGGGCGGTTTGTGGGCGTTAGAGTGGGCGTGGCATATTCGCGTGACAAACTTGCGCTGCGCTCAAGCCTACGGAATCTAAATCTGAAATCCCATTTCTCTATCTTTGATATTTTCCGAGATATCCGCGATCATATTTACGATTTTTTGAAGTTTGTGGGCGGTTTGTGGGCGTTCAAGTGGGCGTGGCAAACTTTTTTTTGGGTCAATCGATAGGTATTGATGAGAACAATACATTTCAGTTAAAATTTTTATTCTAGCATGAAAACTGTAGGAGCCACCGTTTTGGGCGGTTTGTGGGCGTTAAAGTGGGCGTGGCACTCTGCTGAAACAAACTTGCGCTGCGTAAGAAGCTCAGGAATCTGCACGCCAAATCTCAATAGCCTAGCTCTTATAGTTTCCAAGATCTCAGCGTTCATCCGGACGGACAGACAGACGGACAGACGGACAGACGGACAGACGGACATGGCTAGATCGACTCGGCTAGTGATCCTGATCAAGAATATACATACTTTATGGGGTCGGAAACGCTTCCTTCTGCCTGTTACATACTTTCCGACGAATCTAGTATACCCTTTTACTCTACGAGTAACGGGTATAAATATAAACGAATATTTACAGATTATTTAGAGAAAATTTCAGCTGCTAGTTTTTGCTAGCCGCTGCGTAAGCTTGAAAAGAACCACGTGGTCTCGCCCTTTTCGAGCATTTTTTTCGTTTGTGTAACTGTGCTTTTTGTGGCGTCTATCTCTGTCTCTGCCTTCGTCTTCGTCTTCGTACGTTTTGATGTGTTGTTTGTGATTGTCATTTGAGTTCATATGTTATACAAATTTATAATTTAAATTTATATTATACTTTATTTATTTTATAGGAGCTTTTCACGAATGGGAGGCCTAGATGAGGACCTTATTGAACGATGTGCAGCGATATTGCAAGCACTAAGTTCTGGGTATAAAATTAGTGTTGACAAATTTAGGACATTTGCACTCCAAATAGCCGTTGATTTAACAAGGACATATTCATGGTACTACCTTCCGCCTACCGTTCATAAGATTTTAATTCATGGACCATCCATAATTGAAAACGCTCTGGTGTCGATTGGGGAATTGTCGGAGGAAGCTGCTGAGGCAAGAAACAAGGACATAAAAAAATTTCGTCTGCAGCATGCAAGAAAAACGTCCCGAGAAGCAACAAATGAAGACCTACTCAATCGTCTACTCCTTTCATCGGATCCGTTTATTACAGGACACCGAAAGTTACCACCTTAAACGAAATCTGTTTATAATAAACATGTTTTTGATCTTTTAGAATAATACAATAATAGCAAAATTATTATTTTGTCTAAAGTTTTGATATGCTGATTTATAGCAGGGGGTGTAACTTCAATAGTTGGTTGAATATAAACGTTTTGTTTTTTTTGTTTTATTTATTATATTTTATAGAATTTTGGAAAAAAATTTACATTTTTATCTACACTAGAAGTATTTTTGGCCGCTCGCTCCATACATGCCCGACCCGATCGACAAGATATAGTGGTACGATCCGGTCAATTTTTATACCCGTTACTCGTAGAGTAAAAGGGTATACTAGATTCGTCGGAAAGTATGTAACAGGCAGAAGGAAGCGTTTCCGACCCCATAAAGTATATATATTCTTGATCAGGATCACTAGCCGAGTCGATCTAGCCATGTCCGTCTGTCCGTCTGTCCGTCTGTCCGTCTGTCTGTCCGTCCGGATGAACGCTGAGATCTTGGAAACTATAAGAGCTAGGCTATTGAGATTTGGCGTGCAGATTCCTGAGCTTCTTACGCAGCGCAAGTTTGTTTCAGCAGAGTGCCACGCCCACTTTAACGCCCACAAACCGCCCAAAACGGTGGCTCCTACAGTTTTCATGCTAGAATAAAAATTTTAACTGAAATGTATTGTTCTCATCAATACCTATCGATTGACCCAAAAAAAAGTTTGCCACGCCCACTTGAACGCCCACAAACCGCCCACAAACTTCAAAAAATCGTAAATATGATCGCGGATATCTCGGAAAATATCAAAGATAGAGAAATGGGATTTCAGATTTAGATTCCGTAGGCTTGAGCGCAGCGCAAGTTTGTCACGCGAATATGCCACGCCCACTCTAACGCCCACAAACCGCCCAAGCCTGTGGCGCCCACAATTTTCATGCTAGATAAAAAATTTTAACTGAAATGTATTGGTCTTGTCAATACCTATCGATTGATTTAAAAAAAACTTTGCCACGCTCACTCTAACGCCCACAACGCTTAAATCTGTCTACCGCCGGTAGGTGGCGCATTTGCTGCTTGCATATCTCCATTTTCCTTTGGTCCCTTTAGCTGAGTAACGGGTATCTGATAGTCGAGGTACTCGACTATAGCGTTCTTCCTTGTTTTACAATGTATTTATAATATTTTTATAGATTTTTGGTGAAAGTTTCATGCCGATAGCACCTCTAGAAGTATTTATGGCCGCGGCTCCATACAAGCCCGACCACTGTGCATGGCCCACCCACTATGACAACGACAAAACATTCGATTAGATTGTTTGATCAGAATAGCCGACTGTGGGAGTGATATTACGAGAATCACCCTAACAATCCCGATCTAGACAACGAGAACGACGAGCAGTAAAACACATTCCAGAAGAAGACGACCCAAAAGAAGTAAAGGACGAGAACAACGACGATAAGACGAGAACGACGAGTAGAGGCAGTATTTGACGAGATTTGATCCAAAGGAGACATGCTTGTGTGAAAAGCAAAACGACGCGACGACGGTCTTAATTATGCTCACATTGTGACATACCATATCTAATCATTTAAATAAACACTTAAGCGTCTATACTTTATAAAATAATAAGAACCCCACATATGTTTATAAGTGGAAGAAAGAGCTTTGGAAGATATTATTTTTATTCGTACACAAAATATACTGCTATTTTTAAATACACTAATTCACTTAAACACAAAAACTAAGTATATGGTATGCTAGCGGCATGCTACGTCTTTAACGGTTGATGGAGATACTCGTATTCTCTTTCGAATCGGTTTATTTAAATGCATTTCAATGAATATTTGAATAATATCATATTCTGATGATTAATAACATATTTTGAATGTTTTCATTTTCACTTGTTCTCGAATTTAAATGTACATATTGTGCTATTGGGCTTTTGTTATGTAGAAGTTCACTTTAGCTTTGACTGACTCGTTTAACACATTTCTAGCGCGTCACTACTTTTGCCAAAATATGCTATGCATCCTAGAAATTTTCAGGAGCATGAGAATCCCGAGTATTGCGGCCACAAACATCACAGAAGTTTGGAAGTCGTTCTTACTGTTGATCCCCTCCACGTCGGCGGTGTCTGACACATAAGATATTTTCGAGCTTCTATTCGGGTCCTCCTCAAGGACGGTTGGATGGAATAGTTGGTCGGGGGTTAGTAAACTCCGTGGGCTCTACGATTTGGAAAAATGAGGGTATACTTAGATAGCAAAACGATACAAAAACCTTTTACCGATAAATTTTAAAATTTATTAGTGGCCACTGGCCATACGTGAGGTTGTACGTGTATGATTGAGTCGATACATCTTATCGTCCTTGTTCCTTGACTCCGCAGATTCTTCTGATAGCTCTCCAATTGAAACTAATGCCTATTGAGTAATATCTGGAGCATGTTTTAATATTTTATTCCTTGAGGAAAGCACATAATACCAGGATATTTTGATGTCAGTTCTTTTGCAGTATCTAGCGCTAATATTCAAAAATTGATTTTATTCTCTGATTCTCTGGTGTCGACCAGACGTATTTTTTCGCTATGTCTTCTAATTTGTGCGTGGAGTGCAAAGCTAAAGTTACAGCTGCACAGCTTCGCGGCAATGAGGTGGTTTGTTGTGCCTCTCTTTGTCGCCGCAAGTTCCACTTCGCTTGCGTTGATGTGTCGGAAGATGCAATCAAACTTTTAACAACCATTCCCAATCTTATGTGGCAATGCGACAGTTGCGTTGTGAGCAATGACTCGCATTCCAAAACAAATGAGATTATGAAAGATCTTTGTGAACTCAAAAGTCTTTATTCAACATTGTGAAGTAGTTTCTTAGGCTGCGGTAAGCTCGGTCACGCCAGGATCTCTTTACCGACAAATTTATAAAGATTGGGACTGGGGTCTTCGATGAGCGGTGTGCTGACGTGAGATGGAGGGTGTCAGCCATCGGGTTACTGAGTAGAACACAGTTTTCATTTGGATATCAACAAAAGCGAAGGGGCTCAGCGGTAGCGCGTACTGGGTCTGACTCGCGGCACTCGCCATGAGGTGACCGAGAGGGAATCGATTAGGGGACACGCCTTGCAATTCTAGGGCATGTGGCTGCCTTCTAGGAAATCCGCCAGCACTCGCTGTCGGGCCAAGCTATGCGGCCGGCTGAGCCTGACCTCGGACAAAACATCTTGTTAAATAAATCTAGGTATCAACGTTAGAAGGCATTTTTGGGCCGGCTCAAGTATGGGCAAGAAAATGTAGTGTATTTCTAAACTTCAAGTTGATCTTTGCTTTTTACTTGATTTTTTGACATTTTTATACCCGTTACTCGTAGAGTAAAAGGGTATACTAGATTCGTCGGAAAGTATGTAACAGGCAGAAGGAAGCGTTTCCAACCCCATAAAGTATATAAGTTAACACGATCACCCAGCAACAAGAAAGTTCCCAGGCTAATCCCGCATAACGAGACGGGAATAATGCAAGGCCAGCGACACCTGCGGACATTGCACAACGACGGTGCTACGGTCAGCACAATCAGCGGGCAATGCACTGCGACGGAAGCAGCGGTTGCCCAACTCAATGCACGAGTCGCCGGGTTAGCAGTTTCAGAGCATAGGGCTAGCTTACATTTTAAGAATTTATGTACTTATGAGTTAGTTGAATTTTGGAAATAAATCGTGACGGTCATCGCCGCGCGAAACCAAACTCGTCTCGAATAATTAATTGGCGTTCGTAAGACCCTCGAACAGTTAAAAAATAAAATTTGTTATAAATAAATAAAAACAGTACCAACGAACCCTGAACCAACAGCAGCAGCAACATTAATAACATAACATAAATAAATACGCCAGGAAGAAGGAAGCTACAACAAGAAGCACCAGCAGCAGCATTAATAACATAACACAATTAAATACGCCAGGAAGAAGGAAGATACAACAAGAAGTACCAGGAGCAGCAACATTTAATTAAAAAAAAAATTTTTTTAAGACCATGTAAGTAGAGTGTTCATTGATACTTTTCCCCCTTATCTGGCCCAAATAAAAAGCGATTCAAAAATTTAAGAATAAATCAAAAGTTTTCATAAATTATTCCAAGAGTCTCTGACAAAAAATAGGCGCAAGTTCAGACAAATTTTCGTACAATTTTCGAGAAAAAATTAAATACAAAAGGAACAAAAAGTCTTTGTTCTTTGTGTTAAAACATATGAGTGATAGTGAAATAGAAGATTTGCTAAAGGAATTTCGAAAACTCAGAAGCGCGGAAGATTGTCTGGAAAAACCAAAAAATTCAAATATGGCAATGACTAACGAGCAGTTAAAAGCCATTGTAGAAAGCGCAGTTGCAAGCGCCCTCGCCTTGCAGGAAAGAAGTTTTGATCAAAAGTTACTAGAGGTTCAGAAGCGCTTAGGTGGTGTAAATATTAGCACACCAGAAGTAGAAACATATAGGGATGCTGAGATCAGAATAAGTGTTTCGTGTAGTGAGACCTTAGATGTTATGAAGTCCCTGCCGGACTTTGAGGGTAAAAATGAGACGTACGTCTCATGGAGAAAAGCTGCGCACACAGCATATAAAGTGTACGAAAAATACGACGGTAGTTCCAAGCACTACCAGGCATTAGGGATATTAAGAAATAAAATAAAAGGTTCAGCCGATATGGTTCTTTCGTCTTTCGACACACCTCTTAACTTTAAAGCCATAATAAACCGACTAGATTTTACATACGCTGACAAACGACCGGTATACTTAGTAGAACAGGAGATGTCAACGCTTCGCCAAGGAAACATGACTCTCTTGCAATACTACGACGAAGTGGAGAAAAAGCTGACTCTGTTAATAAACAAGACAATTATGACCTACGACAATACCGTAGCAGCGTCAATGAACGAAAAATATAGAGCAGATGCGCTTCGCGTATTTATTTCGGGAACAAAAAAATCCCTAAGCGATGTTCTTTTTTCGGCTAGACCATCCGATCTTCCATCCGCTCTAGCCTTAGCACAAGAGGTAGAGGCTAATCACGAGCGATATATGTTCGCAAGTAGTTTTGCCCGTAGCACGGAGGAAAAACTTCAAAGGTCCGAACAGAGACAACAGGACAGAGAAAGAAATACAATAACAGACTCTAGATCTAACCTGGAGGGTAAAAACCCCCATTTTAATAAAAAACCAAGACAGCCACTCAGACAGGATCCAGTCCAGCCAACGGACGTCGATAGTTCATCTCGTTTTAGACAACCAACTCAAAATCAACAAAGTAGTCTGTTTCATAGACAAACCCAAAACAATCAGTGGCAGACCAATCAACAAAATAATCAACCCAACGCTTATAGTAACCATGGACTGGCGCATAAAAGACCCAATAATAGTAGCGCAAGGTACACGGGACCGAAACATCAAAGAATAAACCATTTGGCGTTAAACAATGACCAACCTATCGAAAACAATGACGAATACCCTACAGTAGCCGAAGAGGAAGTAGAAGACATAGATGATGACCTCGTAGATTATGACGAAATAAATTTTTTAGGCATGACTCCCTGCTCCCGTTCATAGAAAGGGATATCGCGGGGAGAAAAATCAAACTTTTGATAGACACGGGGGCTTCCAAAAATTATATTAAACCTATGAAAGAATTAAAAAACGTTATTTTCGTAAATAAGCCATTTTCTGTAAAATCAATCCATGGGTACAACACTGTAAACAAAAAATGCATCTTAAACCTATTTAACACAACTACAACATTCTTCTTATTACCGAACTTAACAACGTTTGACGGAATAATTGGACTGGACTTGTTAAAAAAAACCGACGTCGTACTTGACCTAAAATTCAGAAAGTTAATAACTAACAGCAATTCGAAAGAAATTAAGTTTTTGAAATGTGAAAATGTTAATTTTACAAAAGTTGATGACATCGAGGTACCCCACGAAATTATGGAAAAATTCCAGTCAATGTTAGAAAACCGCACGGGTGTATTTCCAGAACCGAATGAGGCGCTGCCTTACAACACTAATATCATCGGTACTATCCGGACGGAGAATGAAGACCCAATATATTCAAAATTGTACCCATACCCGATGGGTGTGTCCGACTTTGTAAATACAGAAACACAGGCTGTGTTACGGGACGGCATAATTCGACCATCTCGGTCTCCATACAACAACCCGGTTTGGGTTGTAGATAAGAAAGGGACTGATGAACAGGGAAACACAAAAAAACGCCTTGTAATAGACTTTAGAAAACTTAATTTAAAGACAGTAGACGACAAATATCCTATTCCGAATGTAGTTTTCATCTTGGCCAATTTGGGCAAGGCAAAGTACTTTACCACTTTGGATTTGAAGTCTGGTTTTCACCAGATATTACTCGCCGAAAGTGACAGAGAGAAAACGGCCTTCTCAGTAGGAAATGCGAAATACGAATTCTGTAGACTTCCCTTTGGATTGAAGAATGCACCCAGCATTTTTCAGAGAGCCATCGACGATGTGCTCAGAGAACAAATAGGGAAATCTTGCTATGTCTACGTCAATGACGTAATTATTTTTTCAGAAAATATGCATGAACATGTGAAACACATAGCATGGGTCCTGGACAAGCTATATGAGGCCAATATGAGGGTTGCGCGTGAGAAATCAAATTTTTTTAAAGAAAGCGTAGAGTATTTAGGTTTCGTAGTTTCACGAGGAGGTATAAGAACATGCCCAAACAAAGTAGATGCAATTCGTAACTACGAGCAACCAACCACACTATTCAATGTCAGGTCATTTCTTGGATTAGCAAGTTACTATAGGTGTTTTATTAAAGACTTCGCGTCTATTGCAAAACCTATAAGTGACATCCTAAAAGGTGATAACGGCAAAGTGGGTGCTGGACAATCAAAGAAAATACCAATTAACTTTGATGAGAATCAGCGCCAGGCTTTCGAGAAGCTTAAGAATGTTCTCGCATCTGAAAATGTAATGTTATTATACCCAAATTACAAAAGAGCGTTCGACCTAACGACAGATGCTTCGTCTTTCGGTTTGGGAGCAGTCCTATCACAGGACGGAAAACCCATAACCATGATATCACGAACTTTAAAAGACAGGGAACTAAACTTTGCAACGAATGAAAGGGAGTTACTAGCAATTGTATGGGCCCTAAAGAGCCTCAGGAACTACCTATATGGCGTGAAAAATTTGAACATTTTTACTGACCATCAACCACTCACTTTTGCCGTCTCAGATCGCAATCCAAACGCCAAAATTAAGCGGTGGAAAGCTTTTATTGACGAGCATAACGCCCAAATTTTTTACAAGCCAGGAAAAGAGAATTACGTCGCTGACGCGCTGTCCCGACAGCACATCCACTCACTGGAAGAGGATGCGCAGTCAGATATTGCCACAACACATAGCGAGTTATCACTCACCTACACTATCGAAAAAACAGACAAGCCGGTCAACTGCTTTCGGAACCAAATAATAATAGAGGAAAGCGGAACTGCTTCAGTTAGAACGGTCATTATGTTCGGTGAAAAGACTCGACATCTCTTGTATTTCTCGGATGGAGAAACACTTATACAGAGAGTATGCGATGTGGTCAAGAAAGACGTAGTCAGTGCAATTTTATGCGAACTTCCAGTACTGGCATTTATTCAGCATAAATTAATAGACACATTCCCGACATCCATATTCCGTTACACGAACCGCATGGTGACTGACATCTTAGACAAAAATGAACAAAAAGAAATTACGGTGTCAGAACATAACAGGGCTCATAAAGCCGCTCAGGAAAACGTGAAGCAGATTATGCAAGACTATTTTTTCCCCAAAATGACTCATATGGCAAATGAGGTCGTCGTTAATTGTAAAACCTGCCAAAAGGCAAAATATTTGTGTAGACAAATTATCAAAATTTTCAATTGTTCAACCAATCGCTTCCAGAACCATTGCAGACGTACAAACCGCGATTTTACAGCTTATTAATTTCTATCGACGAACAAAAACCATATATTGCGACAATGAGCCTTCTATTAAATCCGAAACAATTAAGACCCTTCTAAGTAACCAGTTTGACATACAAATTGTTAATGCACCGCCACATCATAGTACGTCAAACGGACAAGTGGAAAGATTCCACAGTACACTGGCAGAAATTGCACGGTGCTTAAAAATCGAAAGAGGAATTAAAGACACGGTTGAACTAATACTTCTCGCGACTATAGAATATAATAAAACCATTCACTCAGTAACAAATAAACGACCCATCGACGTAATACACTCGTCGACCATAGAGCTAAACACAGAAATTAGGGATAAAGTTTTAAATGCACAAAATATTCAACTGGAAAGATTAAATAAAACAAGACAAGACAGAAATTTTCAGGTAGGAGACAGGGTCCTTGTAAAATCAAACAAGAGATTGGGAAACAAACTTTCAAATTTGTATTCTGAAGAAATTATAGAAGCAGACTTGGGGACCACAGTCTTAATAAAAGGGAGGGTGGTCCATAAGGATAACTTGAGGTAAATTAAATAAATCTTATTTTCCTTTGGACAATAATACTTCTCGCCGTATCCATAACAGCAAAAATGACCGACTACACGACTTCAAATTACATACCAATCATGGACGGGGATGTAACTATTTGGAAAGACTTCCAATACCTTAAGCACTCAAGTAACCTAACCCTGTTCTCGGAATTAGTAAAGGAAACAGAAGAAATGAGAAACCATTTCCCTCAGTCACATATGAGACAAATATTAGATTCAGATTTACAACACATTAGGACTCTCATAGGTACAGTAAATATTCATCATAGACACGCAAGAAGCATTAATTTATTAGGTACTGCATTAAAAATTGTAGCCGGTACTCCAGATTTCGATGACTTCGAGAACATAAAATTTACACAGAAAGAACTCATAGAATCAGAAAACAGGCAACTAATTATTAACACAAAGACCCAAGAACAAATAAACAGCATAACAAACGCGGTAAACATTTTGGTAAAAAATGCAAAAACAAAACAGATAAATACAGAAAATTTATATGAAAATTTGCTATCAAGAAATAGAATAATTATTTCCGAACTCGAAGCTTTGATGCTGTCAGTTACACTTGCGAAAATTGGAATAATTAACCCCGCGATTTTAGACTCAAACGATTTACAAAATTTAATCAATGAACATTCTACAAATATTACTATTACTGACCTAATGGAAGTCGCTCAAATAAAAGTTCTATTAGATAATAATTTTTTACACTTTATATTAAAATACCCTAAGCCTTATATAGCATGTAAAAAAATAATCTTGCACCCCGTTGAACACAACGGCACTATTCTTAATTTTGCTGAAGGCGATACTATAGCTGACTGCGGTAACAAAATTATGCCGATTGGAAACTGCACCGCTGCCCTTACAACAACGTTCTGCAGAGAAATGCCCTACACAACATGCGCACAACAACTCCACTCAGGGGGCAACGCACACTGTTCGACTCGCACGAGCCACCTCGAGCCGCTAACAATCATCGATGACGGCGTTATTATTCTCAACGACGGAACAGCTACGATCAACGGACAACTTGTAACTGGAACATTTCTCGTTACATTCGACGAAGAAGCAAAAGTAAACAACACCATTTACCGCAACGTAAAGAACTACGTAAAGAAATACCCAGCGCCAGCCGCATCAACGGTCATTAACATTACGGGCCACCAAGAATTATTGAGCTTACCATACTTGCAAAAATTAAATATGGAAAACTTACGATACATTGGTGAAATGGAAAAGGGGCTGGTAAAAAAGCCGATAGTATCTGGCCTGGCCGCGATCGCCTTTTTGGCCATATGCTTTACTATTTCCGAGCTCTATCAGAGACGCCAGCGGGTCCGTCGCCAGCATGACCTTCAAGTTATTATTGACGGTTTCAAAAAGTCCGAGGACGTCCTTCATCTAAGTGGGGGAGGAGTTAACACGATCACCCAGCAACAAGAAAGTTCCCAGGCTAATCCCGCATAACGAGACGGGAATAATGCAAGGCCAGCGACACCTGCGGACATTGCACAACGACGGTGCTACGGTCAGCACAATCAGCGGGCAATGCACTGCGACGGAAGCAGCGGTTGCCCAACTCAATGCACGAGTCGCCGGGTCAGCAGTTTCAGAGCATAGGGCTAGCTTACATTTTAAGAATTTATGTACTTATGAGTTAGTTGAATTTTGGAAATAAATCGTGACGGTCATCGCCGCGCGAAACCAAACTCGTCTCGAATAATTAATTTATATATTCTTGATCAGGATCACAAGCCGAGTCGATCTAGCCATGTCCGTCTGTCCGTCTGTACGTCTGTCCGTATGAACGCTGAGATCTCGGAAACTATAAGAGCTACAATACTGGGATTAGGCATGCAGATTCCTGAGATTCCTGCGCAGCGCAAGTTTGTTTCAGAAGAGTGCCACGCCCACTCAAACGCCCACAAGCCGCCCAAAACTGTGGCTCCTACAGTTTTGATGCTAGAACAAAAATTTTAACAGAAATGTATTGTTCTTATTAATACCTACCGATCGACCTAAAAAAAAGTTTGCCACGCCCACTTTAACGCCCACAAACTTCAAAAAACCGTAAATATGAACGCGGATATCTCGGAAAATATCAAAGATAGAGAAACGGGACTTCAGATTTAGATTCCGCAGCGCAAGTTTGTTACGCGAATATGCCACGCCCACTCTAACGCCCACAAGCCGCCCAAATCTGTGGCGCCCACAATTTTTATGCTAGATAAAAAATTTTAACTGAAATGTATTTGTCTCGTCAATACCTATCGATTGATTTAAAAAAAACCTTGCCACGCCCACTCTAACGCCCACAACGCTTAAATCTGTCTACCACCGGTAGGTGGCGCATTTGCTGCTTGCATATCTCCATTTTCCTTTGGTCCCTTTAGCTGAGTAACGGGTATCTAATAGTCGAGGTACTCGACTACAGCGTTCTTCCTTGTTATATTTGCTTTGATTTAGCTTTGACAAAATATATGTATAAGTTTCGTTGTATTTTGGGTTTTATTTAAATGTATACATCGTATTTCATCGTATTTGTTATATTTATATTTATATTTTTTTATAGTGTATTCAATTTTGCATTTTTCATTTTGAGGTTGGGTTTTGTGCGAATTTCTCATTCCCATTACCGTTACATGTGTTAGGTTTTCTTTAACAAGGGTTATGGCTACGGAATCTAAATCTGAGATCCCAATATTCTATCTTTGATAGTTTCTGAGATATCCACGTTCATATCTACGATTTTTGAAGTTTGGGGGTGGATGGATTGTGGGCGTTTAAGTGGACGTGGCAAACTTTTTTTTTGGGTCAATCGATAGGTATTGATAAGACCACAATACATTTCAGTCAAAATTTTAACTGTAGTAGCCACTGTTTTGGGCGGATTGTGGGCGTTAGAGTGGGCGTGGCACTCTGCTGAAACAAACTTGCGCTACGCAGGATCTACAGGAATCTCAGGAATCTACATGCCTAATCCCAGTATTGTAGCTTTTATAGTTAAGGATATTTCAGGGTTCATACGGACAGACGGACATGGCTAGATCGACTCGGCTAGTGATCCTGATTAAGAATATATATACTTAATGGGGTCGGAAACGCTTCTAGTATACCTTTTTACTTTACAAGTAACGGGTATAAAAATGACCTAAAATGCCCAAAAATGGACTAGAATTTAGGTAAAATTGGCCTAAATCTGGAGCTAAGTCCATGTATGGCCTTAAATTTAGGACTCCATGAACTAAAACTATAGGTCACTAATGGCCTAAAATGTGGACAATTTTTGGCCTAGATTTTAGGTAATTGGCTGCCTAAAAATATAAGAAAAACCCGAAGCCTACATTTTAGGGATGTTACGGTCTAAAAGTTTGTGACATTTTTTCCCTATATTTTAGGCAATTAACTGCCTAAAAATATAAGGAAACCTAATGCCTTAATTTTAGGCATATTACGGCCTAAGAGTTGGGCCAGCATTGACCTAAAACTCGTGCCCCATTTTTGACCCCCAGCCCAATTTCTAGGGCAAACGTGCCCTAAAAACTAAGTACAAATTGTAAAAATAAATACAGAGTTCTGTTATTGTATTTTATTTAATTCAAATAATTTATTTTAAAGTTATATCTTATTAAAATTGTTTTGGCTTAATATATTTTTTACCTTTAAGAGTATACATATGAGCAAGAGGGTTAATAATATTCTTAAGATTAAATATTTTATATATTCCGTATCCGTATTTGATCCATATCTAAAATGAATTTGATATCATTTACTTATTGTTAAGTAAGCCTAATGCGCAATACAAACCGCATGGCTTTCCCAATACATACATACATGCACACTAGGGTGGTCCAAAAAATGAAAACTGGTTCTCATCTTTTTACATGGTAGATCAAGGTCTGTAAAAAATGTATTCAAAAGTAAACAAAATTGTGTTGAGGTTTAGACCTTGCGAATCGTCCTCGAAGTTTGCTTTTAAATTACTTATACGACATGTGTTCCAGCCAGAACTTTATTAGAAAAAATCGATTTCCCACCCCCAACTTTGTCAACATTCTAAACTCAGTCAATATTAGTAAAAAATTGAAAATTCCGAAATGTTTTTGGTTGGACACCTAAAATTCGAATTTGACACAACGGATTTACCATCTAAAAGATCCGTATTATCTAGTGTCCTCTATAGGACTAGATTTTCCGGAAAAACATTTTTACAAAGCGACACAAGTTCTAGTTACCATTTGGAGTCAGAGGAGAATTCTAGTCCGGCCTCACCATCATATTATTAAATCCATACCGCGGCTTCACAAAGATTTTATTAGCCTAAAAAAATATGTTAATTAAAAAGGAGAGCTTCACCGAAACAGGGAAAGCCCTTTTAGAATCATGATAAATGAACGCTTTAATATCAACCATGCCATGGCATCTTCATCTGCTTTGTCGGAAGAAAGTGATGGCAATGTAACTGATGGCAATTTTTAAATCATAAATAAACATATGTAATTAAGTATTGCCTTCTTTGTCCTTCCTCATTTGGGTATATAAGTGTTTAGAGAAGGTCCATTTATAAAACGGTTATTTTTAAAAATAAAAAAAATTATTTGCGAAATGTTTAAAATGACTTATTATGCAAATCGAGAATTTTAATATCTTATTGTCAATATTTTCAAAAATTAAATCCAATTCGATCTTCTACGACCATGTAAATTCTGGTCTTAGCAACTAGAAAACTTTTTAAATTTTTAAAGCTTTCAAAGTAGTTCGGAAAGGTGACAAACGAATTTGAGATATAAAAACAAGTCAAGGCCACCCATACGAAAATAGTAAATTTGATCAGGGGCAACAGTGCGTATAAGTTATAAACTTTGAAACCAAAATCGCCGACCCTAAAACGCGTTTTTTTCAAACAATTTCTTTTGGTATACATTAAATACCTCAAAGCGCACCGTATAGGCGGGTGAAAGTAGGACTTTAAAAATTTCAATACAAATGTGGACCGCCCTAATTTTTGCGCACCGGCGGTAGACAGATTTAAGCGTTGTGGGCGTTAGAGTGGGCGTGGCAAAGTTTTTTTTGGATCAATCGATAGGTATTGACGTGAAATTGTGGGCGCCACAGGCTTGTGCGGTTTGTGAGTGTTAGAGTGGGCGTGGCATATTCGCGTAACAAACATGCGCTGCGCTCAGGCCTACGGAATCTAAGTCTGAAATCCCATTTCGCTATCCTTGATATTTTCCGAGATATACGCGTTCATATTTACGATTTTTGAAGTTTGTCGACGGTTTGTGAGCGTTACAGTGGGCGTGGCAAACTTTTTTTTGGGTCAATCGACAGGTATTGATGAGAACAATACATTTCAGATAAATTTTTCATTCTAGCATCAAAACTGTAGGAGCCACAGTTTTGGGCGGTTTGTGGGCGTTAGAGTGGGCGTGGCACTCTGCTGAAACAAACTTGCGCTGCGTAAGAAGCTCAGGAATCTGCACGCCAAATCTAGACTAGCTCTTGTAGTTTCCGAGATCTCAGCGTTCATCCGCTTCCTTCTGCCTGTTACATACTTTCCGACGAATCTAGTATAGCCTTTTACTCTACGACTAACGGGTATAAAGATTTACTCCACATCCTAGATATGACCCTGCTTATACTCCAAGGGAACTGCAACGGCTACATGAACAACTTACAACAACATTTACAACTTATTCTAAAATCCTACATGCCTGAAGTAATTTGCCTTCAAGAACCCCACATCCACTCCCTCCATAACATCCCTATACCCCCAAACTTCACAATAATAGGAAAAAACACAGCCAACAACTCACTTGGTGGATTAGCAATGCTAGTCGACAGCTCCTTGCAATACGACCGTCTTAGATTGAACCACGATTTCGATCCAGTAGACATATACTATGTTTATGCTATGAATTTCATGCTTTCTCCAACTCACGAAATTATAATAGCCCCTGTTTATACAACACAGACAAATTCATGAAATGATTTTAGTTGAGCTGTCAAATTTTTTGAATTTGATATAGAGCTCTATAGAGTAGTAGGCTGTGCCTCAGTATTTCGTAAATTGGGACTGAATTCATAGTCAACTTTCGTGTGTTATCGAATTCATGAAACGGTGTTTATGCACACACGAACTTGCGCATTTCATGAATTGATTTCATGAAATAGGCATAGCATAAACACAGTAATAGTCATACATTCCAAAATTAAAATACACCTGATAACAACCTATATCCCACCTGATAAAAGTTTTCAGCTTAATAACTTGGTTAACATGTTTGGAAACCCTTACGAAAACACGATAATAACGGGGAACTTCAACAGTTGGCATCAAAGCTGGGGGTCGCCTACAAACAATAGAAAAGGAAATATTATATTCAAATATATAACAGAATCAAACCTAATCACGGATCTCCTACCCACTTTTCAACACATAATTCGCTGATGCTCGTTGATCTCACAATTAGTACTCCAAATTTTGTCACCCACTCAAAGTGGAAACCGGACGAAGCGACTATTTTCCCATACACAAATCTCTGTTTGAGGATGTAATGGAAAAAGAAGGATATGGACAGCGAAGATTTAAGCTAGACGCAGCTGACTGGCCAGTTTTTATGGCCCTTACGGAGAAATACCACATTCTAAAAACAAGTAGCAACGAAGTAAATCAAGAAGCAGCAAATTTAATTAAAACAAGGAAGAACGCTATAGTCGAGTACCTCGACTATCAGATACCCGTTACTCAGCTAAAGGAACCAAAGGAAAATAAAGATATGCAAGCAGCAAATGCGCCACCTACCGGCGGTAGACAGATTTAAGCGTTGTGGGCGTTAGAGTGGGCGTGGCAAATTTTTTTTTAGATCAATCGATAGGTATTGACGAGACCAATACATTTCAGTTAAAATTTTTTATCTAACATAAAAATTGTGGGCGCCACAGATTTGGGCGGTTTGTGGGCTTAGAGTGGGCGTGGCATATTCGGGTAACAAACTTGTGTAGGGGTATGATATATTCCCCCAAAGTTGAACACCAACACACATATATATGTACTCCTAGTCTTTATTTTATAATTTCGTCTGTTCAGGATCACGGTCGGCGTTCAACTGCTCTCGCTCTCAGCTCACGATCCGCATCAAACCCCGACTCATTGGGAGAGTGTGAGAGCGATGAGAGAGATAGAGAACAGTGAGCGGCATCGTACAACAACAACAACTTATTCTTAGAACTTACACGAATGATCTAGAAGGAATACATTAACATACACATACATACATACTACGACGTAGCAATCCTGCTACAATTCGGCCGTCCTGACATTTTAAGATCCCCTGATCTTGTGTTAATTTACAATTGATTTCGGCTTATATTTATCTTAGTTTCTATAATTTAGTTTTGTATTTACAAATTCTTAGATATATTTACAACTTTATTTTCGTTTTCCAATCTAATGCTTAATATTTTGGCTACTCCAGACACCTTGATAAGGGCAACGCGATAATTGAAAACCTTCAACATCTTTTATCAAGTATCTATCATTTCTCAAAACTTTATCTATAACATAAGGACCCCTGTGTTTAGGTATTAGCTTTCTTGCAACTCCTACTGAGCTATCAAAATGTTTTACCATAATATAGTCTCCAACTTTGTACTCCGAACTCTTTGTCCTTTTTTCATTGTATCTCTGTTCGTTGTCTTTTTGTAATTTTCTTTGCGCTTCTGCAACATCTTTTCTAATTTTGTCTAAATCTCTAACATCAATAACATTATCTAATTCTTCTAACTTTTGTCTCAATTCATCAATAACTTTTCCTTTCTGCTCGATTCCAAACAACATTTTACTTGGCATTTGTGCTATGCTTCTTTGCTTCGAGTTGTTTAATGAAAACTCAAAATCTTCCACAACTGTGTCCCAATGCATTTTCTGTTCAGGATCTGCTAATTTAGCTATCATTGGTCCCACAATTCTATTAATCCTTTCTACTTGTCCATTGGCTTGAGGTGACCCAGTCGCAATTTTGACATGTTTAATATTGCATTCTTCCATAAATGTTCCAAAATCTTCCGACGTAAAACAGCTTCCCCTATCCGAAACTATACAAGTTGGTCTGCTGTAAGACCTAAAGTAGTCTTTCAATGCTATAATTACTTCCTTTGTGTTCGTCGTTTTTGTTGCATATAGCCTAACAAATTTAGTAAATCCATCTATAACCACAAAGAGATGTTTCTTTGCTCTTCCATTATCAACCGGTCCATAATGATCAATATGTATAATTTCGAATGGCACATTTCCTTTTGGTATACTGTGCAACAGTCCTTCCCCTTTCCCTGACTTTGGCGAATATGCTACACATCTTATACAATTTACTATATGTCTAACCACTTTCTCTTTCATATTCGAAAACCAATACGTCCTAACAATAGCATCCATAACTTTATCTCTTCCTAAATGACCTAATTCATTGTGATATTTGTATAACATATTTTCCTCCATTTCTTCTGGAACACAAAATAATAACTTTCCATCATTCGACTTTCTATATATAACTCCATTCCTCATCACAAACATTTTATCTTCCTCATTTTCTAACTTTTTTCTAACATCTTTTAATTTTTCATCTTTCGCTTGACAAATAATTAAATTATCTTCAAAGCTATTCGTTTCTACTACCATTATGTTTGTATTTCTACTTAACGCGTCAACATGTTGCATAAGTTTTCCCGATTTATGAACTAATTCAAAGTCATATTCTAGCAATTCTAATGCCCACCGTGCAATACGGGGGTTTAACTCAATTCTATTTAACGTCAACGTCAGTGAGTTATCTGTGACTATTCTAAATCGTCTACCCTGCACATAAATTCTAAATCTTCTAAGAGCGTAAATTATTATTATTTGCTTCGTCTTTTGTTGTTGCTTTTGAAAAATAAAATATTGGATGAAGCTTTTTATCCTCTTTTCTTTGCAGCAAAACTGCTCCAAAACCGTGTGCACTGGCGTCTGTATGCAATTCTACCTCGTCCTTGTAATAATATAATCCTAAGACTGGAGCTTCCACCAACTTTTTCTTAAGCATTTCAAAACATTGCAATTCCTTTTCTTCAAATACAAATTCTTTATCCTTTTTTAACAATTCATATAGAGGTTTAGCGATCATCGAAAAATCTTTAATGAACCTTCTAAAATACGAACACAAACCCAGAAAGCTTCTAACACCGTGTAATTTGTCTGGAACGGGAAAATCTCGAACAGCTTCTATTCCTTTGTCATTAGCCTGTATTCCTTTGCTTGTTACCAAAAATCCTAAGTATTGTACACTTGCTTGTAGAAACTCACACTTGTCCATTCTTAATTCTAGTTTGTTCCTTGCTAATCGATCAAAAACTTCTCTAAGAACACTTAAATGTTCTTGCATTTCTTTACTCGCAATCATAATATCGTCCATGTATATAACTAACACTATTGGAGATGCATACTCAGATTCACTTGGCCTTATAATTCCTTCACTTAAATATTCGTCTAATATCACCTGTAATTTTTCTTTCTCTGTGTAAGCTAAACAACTGAAAGGTTTTGAGTCCTCTAATCTTAATTTCATTTCGCATCTAACCTCCGGTTCCTTTGGCCTTTCTTTATTTACATAACAACTTTCTACCATCCTAACAAACTGACACCTAACATTATAATTCACATGATCACCAACTTTGTATTCTACACTTTCATCCGTTAAATTTATATTAAATAATTCCTTTTCCACAAGATTTATTTCCGGCTCAACATAATTTTTATTCGTAACTTCTTCTTCATCTCTGATTTTACTAAAAATTTCGTTAATTGTTTCCCTGCTGTCCCTAATTCCATGATTAACATCGCTAAAAATTGTATTTTTATCCCTAACATTACTAACAACATCGCTAATTATTTGCTTTTCATCACTAACATCATCGCTAACTATCTGCTTTTCATCACTAACATCATCGCTAACTATCTGCTTTTCATCACTAACATCATCGCTAACTATCTGCTTTTCATCACTAACATCAGAAGGATTTTCAATATTCTCAACTGTAACCATTTTCAAAGTGTCAAGGCTTAAATTTAGATTACAAGCATCCATAAAACCTCGTCCCAAGATTACATCATGACTCATAGATTCGATTGCCACAATAACTAAATTAAAATGTATTTTATCTAAATTTTTCATAACATAACATAATACTTTTCCATGCGTTTTTAGGTAACTTTTGTTTAAACCGTAATATAAACTTAAAACTGGTAATTTTGAAATGTCTTTGGGTACTTTGGATATTTTGATAAATGAAATCGGACTTCCTGTATCTATGAGGCATTCTGCAATTAACCTGGTATTTGATTCATCTACAAAATTAATTTCAACATATCTTACATAATTATTTTCGCCCTCGTTCATGTTTTTATTGTTCAAGCATTTCGCAAAAAAATGTCCCCTCTTACCGCACGCATAGCACGATCCTTTCTCCCGCTTCGACTTCCTGCACTCGTATGTCCAATGCCCTTTTGCATTGCAATTGAAACAGCGAGTCTTCTTGCTGTCCTTGGGACCAGTTGATGTCGTCGGCCTGCCAACTCCATATGATTTTTAAAAGGTTACATCCGCAAACGCTCTCTTAATGTGCCCAATATCCACAAAGCATTGAATATGCGCCTGATTACGTAGCCCTTGATTGGGAATTCCTTCGATGATGCAGCTCAACATTTTATCAGCATCAATATTAATACCTTGAGCAAGCATTATCTTGTCGTCGACATAACTCCCAAAAGTTTCGCTTTGTTTCCATTTGCGACCTTCGAATTTGCGTCTTATCTCCAACTTCGATGATTTTCCGCCAAACGTTGAAATCAGCTCTGCAGTCAACCCATCCAACGGTAGCAACACGCGGTCTGATTTTGCGTGCAGCCACTCATAAGCTTTTCCTTTAATTTTGCTCACCATTAGCATTTTCTCGAATTTTCCACCTATTCCATAAATCTTCGCGATATTATGCATTTAAGTAGTCCATTTGCAGGCACACGACTCGCCAGCAAACTCTCTCAACACCTGTGTTGCCATACTCAACGAGACGCCGATGCTCTCGTTAAAGTTTTCCACCACCGCAACGTTGCCGTTTTTCACCTTACGTTCGCTGCTCTTTGCTTTCCTAGAATTCTCTGCAGCCTGGTTGTGCATGTCGTCTTCTGTATAGTTTTCGTTCCGTTTGCTTCTAATTCTGAGAATGCTGCCAGAAATTTCGTCATTCCTTTCACCATCTTCGCCGTTAATTTCGCCGTCTTCTTCGTCGTAATTCTCAATGCTGCCATCTTCGCCGTTACTTTTGTCGCCGTCTTCTTCGTCGTAACTCTGGGTGCCGCCGTCTTTGCCGTTACTTTTGTCGCCGTCTTCTTCGTTGTAACTCTGGATGCCGCCGTCTTTGCCGTTACTTTCGTCTCCGTCTTTGCTGTTACTTTTGTCGCCACCTTCTTTCTGGATAGTTCCGCCGCCGTCTTCGAAATTCTCGTCGCCGCTGTCTTCGCCTTTACTTTTGTCGCCGTCTTTGTCTCCTTTTTGTCTCGCCATTTCGTCAAACTTTTCCCGAATTTCCTTCGGTATATTATTTAATCGCAAGATCAATTGTCTCTTTGTTCCGGTTGTTGATAACTTCAATACACTCAACCAACTTTTTAATTGTTCAATCGACTCGTTGTTTAAATCCATTTTGATTTTCCTTGTACTAACGATTTAATTACTTGGCTCGTGATCGGCCCACTTCTGATTTTGTAGGGGTATGATATATTCCCCCAAAGTTAAACACCAACACACATATATATGTACTCCTAGTCATTATTTTATAATTTCGTCTGTTCAGGATCACGGTCGGCGTTCAACTGCTCTCGCTCTCAGCTCACGATCCGCATCAACCCCCGACTCATTGGGAGAGTGTGAGAGCGATGAGAGAGATAGAGAACAGTGAGCGGCATCGTACAACAACCACAACTTATTCTTAGAACTTACACGAATGATCTAGAAGGAATACATTAACATACACATACATACATACTACGACGTAGCAATCCTGCTACAATTCGGCCGTCCTGACATTTTAAGATCCCCTGATCTTGTGTTAATTTACAATTGATTTCGGCTTATATTTATCTTAGTTTCTATAATTTAGTTTTGTATTTACAAATTCTTAGATATATTTACAACTTTATTTTCGTTTTCCAATCCAATGCTTAATATTTTGGCTACTCCAGACACCTTGATAAGGGCAACGCGATAATTGAAAACCTTCAACATCTTTTATCAAGTATCTATCATTTCTCAAAACTTTATCTATAACATAAGGACCCCTGTGTTTAGGTATTAGCTTTCTTGCAACTCCTACTGAGCTATCAAAATGTTTTACCATAATATAGTCTCCAACTTTGTACTCCGAACTCTTTGTCCTTTTTTCATTGTATCTCTGTTCGTTGTCTTTTTGTAATTTTCTTTGCGCTTCTGCACCATCTTTTCTAATTTTGTCTAAATCTCTAACATCAATAACATTATCTAATTCTTCTAACTTTTGTCTCAATTCATCAATAACTTTTCCTTTCTGCTCGATTCCAAACAACATTTTACTTGGCATTTGTGCTATGCTTCTTTGCTTCGAGTTGTTTAATGAAAACTCAACATCTTCCACAACTGTGTCCCAATGCATTTTCTGTTCTGGATCTGCTAATTTAGCTATCATTGGTCCCACAATTCTATTAATCCTTTCTACTTGTCCATTGGCTTGAGGTGACCCAGTCGCAATTTTGACATGTTTAATATTACATTCTTCCATAAATGTTCCAAAATCTTCCGACGTAAAACAGCTTCCCCTATCCGAAACTATACAAGTTGGTCTGCTGTAAGACCTAAAGTAGTCTTTCAATGCTATAATTACTTCCTTTGTGTTCGTCGTTTTTGTTGCATATAGCCTAACAAATTTAGTAAATCCATCTATAACCACAAATAGATGTTTCTTTGCTCTTCCATTATCAACCGGTCCATAATGATCAATATGTATAATTTCGAATGGCACATTTCCTTTTGGTATACTGTGCAACAGTCCTTCCCCATTCCCTGACTTTGGCGAATATGCTACACATCTTATACAATTTACTATATGTCTAACCACTTTCTCTTTCATATTCGAAAACCAATACGTCCTAACAATAGCATCCATAACTTTATCTCTTCCTAAATGACCTAATTCATTGTGATATTTGTATAATATATTTTCCTCCATTTCTTCTGGAACACAAAATAATAACTTTCCATCATTCGACTTTCTATATATAACTCCATTCCTCATCACAAACATTTTATCTTCCTCATTTTCTAACTTTTTTCTAACATCTTTTAATTTTTCATCTTTCGCTTGACAAATAGTTAAATTATCTTCAAAGCTATTCGTTTCTACTACCATTATGTTTGTATTTCTACTTAACGCGTCAACATGTTGCATAAGTTTTCCCGATTTATGAACTAATTCAAAGTCATATTCTAGCAATTCTAATGCCCACCGTGCAATACGGGGGTTTAACTCAATTCTATTTAACGTCAACGTCAGTGAGTTATAATCTGTGACTATTCTAAATCGTCTACCCTGCACATAAATTCTAAATCTTCTAAGAGCGTAAATTATTGCTAACGTTTCCAGTTCAAAACTATGATACTTTGCTTCGTCTTTTGTTGTTGCTTTTGAAAAATAAAATATTGGATGAAGCTTTTTATCCTCTTTTCTTTGCAGCAAAACTGCTCCAAAACCGTGTGCACTGGCGTCTGTATGCAATTCTACCTCGTCCTTGTAATAATATAATCCTAACACTGGAGCTTCCAACAACTTTTTCTTAAGCATTTCAAAACATTGCAATTCCTTTTCTTCAAATACAAATTCTTTATCCTTTTTTAACAATTCATATAGAGGTTTAGCGATCATCGAAAAATCTTTAATGAACCTTCTAAAATACGAACACAAACCCAGAAAGCTTCTAACACCGTGTACTTTGTCTGGAACGGGAAAATCTCGAACAGCTTCTATTCCTTTGTCATTAGCCTGTATTCCTTTGCTTGTTACCAAAAATCCTAAGTATTGTACACTTGCTTGTAGAAACTCACACTTGTCCATTCTTAATTCTAGTTTGTTCCTTGCTAATCGATCAAAAACTTCTCTAAGAACACTTAAATGTTCTTGCATTTCTTTACTCGCAATCATAATATCGTCCATGTATATAACTAACACTATTGGAGATGCATACTCAGATTCACTTGAGCTTATAATTCCTTCACTTAAGTATTCGTCTAATATCACCTGTAATTTTTCTTTCTCTGTGTAAGCTAAACGTCTGGGCGAACAACTGAAAGGTTTTGAGTCCTCTAATCTTAATTTCATTTCGCATCTAACCTCCGGTTCCTTTGGCCTTTCTTTATTTACATAACAACTTTCTACCATCCTAACAAACTGACACCTAACATTATAATTCACATGATCACCAACTTTGTATTCTACACTTTCATCCGTTAAATTTATATTAAATAATTCCTTTTCCACAAGATTTATTTCCGGCTCAACATAATTTTTATTCGTAACTTCTTCTTCATCTCTGATTTTACTAAAAATTTCGTTAATTGTTTCCCTGCTGTCCCTAATTCCATGATTAACATCGCTAAAAATTGTATTTTTATCCCTAACATTACTAACAACATCGCTAATTATTTACTTTTCATCACTAACATCATCGCTAACTATCTGCTTTTCATCACTAACATCATCGCTAACTATCTGCTTTTCATCACTAACATCATCGCTAACTATCTGCTTTTCATCACTAACATCAGAAGGATTTTCAATATTCTCAACTGTAACCATTTTCAAAGTGTCAAGGCTTAAATTTAGATTACAAGCATCCATAAAACCTCGTCCCAAGATTACATCATGACTCATAGATTCGATTGCCACAATAACTAAATTAAAATGTATTTTATCTAAATTTTTCATAACATAACATAATACTTTTCCATGCGTTTTTAGGTAACTTTTGTTTAAACCGTAATATAAACTTAAAACTGGTAATTTTGAAATGTCTTTGGGAACTTTGGATATTTTGATAAATGAAATCGGACTTCCTGTATCTATGAGGCATTCTGCAATTAACCTGGTATTTGATTCATCTACAAAATTAATTTCAACATATCTTACATAATTATTTTCGCCCTCGTTCATGTTTTTATTGTTCAAGCATTTCGCAAAAAAATGTCCCCTCTTACCGCACGCATAGCACGATCCTTTCTCCCGCTTCGACTTCCTGCACTCGTATGTCCAATGCCCTTTTGCATTGCAATAGAAACAGCGAGTCTTCTTGCTGTCCTTGGGACCAGTTGATGTCGTCGGCCTGCCAACTCCATATGATTTTGGCAAGCTTACATCCGCAAACGCTCTCTTAATGTGCCCAATATCCACAAAGCATTGAATATGCGCCTGATTACGTAGCCCTTGATTGGGAATTCCTTCGATGATGCAGCTCAACATTTCATCAGCATCAATATTAATACCTTGAGCAAGCATTATCTTGTCGTCGACATAACTCCCAAAAGTTTCGCTTTGTTTCCATTTGCGACCTTCGAATTTGCGTCTTATCTCCAACTTCGATGATTTTCCGCCAAACGTTGAAATCAGCTCTGCAGTCAAGCCATCCAACGGTAGCAACACGCGGTCTGATTTTGCGTGCAGCCACTCATAAGCTTTTCCTTTAATTTTGCTCACCATTAGCATTTTCTCGAATTTTCCACCTATTCCATAAATCTTCGCGATATTATGCATTTAAGTAGTCCATTTGCAGGCACACGACTCGCCAGCAAACTCTCTCAACACCTGTGTTGCCATACTCAACGAGACGCCGATGCTCTCGTTAAAGTTTTCCACCACCGCAACGTTGCCGTTTTTCACCTTACGTTCGCTGCTCTTTGCTTTCCTAGAATTCTCTCCAGCCTGGTTGTGCATGTCGTCTTCTGTATAGTTTTCGTTCCGTTTGCTTCTAGTTCTGAGAATGCTGCCAGAAATTTCGTCATTCCTTTCACCATCTTCGCCGTTAATTTCGCCGTCTTCTTCGTCGTAATTCTCAATGCTGCCATCTTCGCCGTTACTTTTGTCGCCGTCTTCTTCGTCGTAACTCTGGGTGCCGCCGTCTTTGCCGTTACTTTTGTCGCCGTCTTCTTCGTTGTAACTCTGGATGCCGCCGTCTTTGCCGTTACTTTCGTCTCCGTCTTTGCTGTTACTTTTGTCGCCGCCTTCTTTCTGGATAGTTCCGCCGCCGTCTTCGAAATTCTCGTCGCCGCTGTCTTCGCCTTTACTTTTGTCGCCGTCTTTGTCTCCTTTTTGTCTCGCCATTTCGTCAAACTTTTCCCGAATTTCCTTCGGTGTATTATTTAATCGCAAGATCAATTGTCTCTTTGTTCCGGTTGTTGATAACTTCAATACACTCAACCAACTTTTTAATTGTTCAATCGACTCGTTGTTTAAATCCATTTTGATTTTCCTTGTACTAACGATTTAATTACTTGGCTCGTGATCGGCCCACTTCTGATTTTGTAGGGGTATGATATATTCCCCCAAAGTTAAACACCAACACACATATATATGTACTCCTAGTCTTTATTTTATAATTTCGTCTGTTCAGGATCACGGTCGGCGTTCAACTGCATCAACCCCCGACTCATTGGGAGAGTGTGAGAGCGATGAGAGAGATAGAGAACAGTGAGCGGCATCGTACAACAACAACAACTTATTCTTAGAACTTACACGAATGATCTAGAAGGAATACATTAACATACACATACATACATACTACGACGTAGCAATCCTGCTACACTTGCGCTGCGCTCAAGCCTATGAAATCTAAATCTGAAGTCCCGTTTTTCTATCTTTGATATTTTCCGAGATATCCGCGTTCATATTTACGATTTTTTGAAGTTTGTGGGCGTTAAAGTGGGTTTTTAGGTCGATCGGTAGGTATTAATAAGAACAATACATTTCTGTTAAAATTTTTGTTCTACCATCAAAACTGTAGGAGCCACAGTTTTGGGCGGCTTGTGGGCGTTAGAGTGGGCGTGGCACTCTTCTGAAACAAACTTGCGCTGCGCAAGAATCTCAAGAATCTGCATGCCTAATCCCAGTATTGTAGCTCTTATAGTTTCCGAGATCTCAGCGTTCACACGGACAGACGGACAGACGGACAGACGGACAGACGGACAGGGCTAGATCGACTCGGCTTGTGATCCTGATCAAGAATATATATACTTTATGGGGTCGGAAACGCTTCCTTCTGCCTGTTACATACTTTCCGACGAATCTAGTATACCCTTTTACTCTACGAGTAACTGGTAAAACTATATTGTAATAAAAGTGTATAATAAGTGAACATAACATTATAAGTAAATTCAATTTACTTAATTTTACTATAATCAAATAATTTACTTTTATAAAACAATATTAGTTGATTTTTTTTGATATGCAATAATTCTCCTAAAATATTAGGGCATTCACATGTGGCTGCGCGACTAAAATTTTTCCGCCAAAGGATTAGTCGCTAGCCGAACATAACGGAGTGACTCCAAAAAAAAAACAAGGAAGAACGCTATAGTCGAGTACCTCGACTATCAGATAACCGTTACTCAGCTAAAGGGACCAAAGGAAAATGGAGATATGCAAGCAGCAAATGCGCCACCTACGGGCGGTAGACAGATTTAAGCGTTGTGGGCGTTAGAGTGGGCGTGGCAAAGTTTTTTTTTAAATCAATCGATAGGTATTGACGAGACCAATACATTTCAGTTAAAATTTTTTATTTAGCACGTAAATTGTGGGCGGCACAGGCTTCGGCGGTTTGTTGGCGTTCGAGTGGGCGTGGCAAACTTTTTTTGACGAGACCAATACATTTCAGTTAAAATTTTTTATCTAGCATAAAAATTGTGGGCGCCACAGATTTGGACGGTTTGTGGGCGTTAGAGTGGGCGTGGCATATTCGGGTAACAAACTTGCGCTGCGCTCAAGCCTATGGAATCTAAATCTGAAGTCCCGTTTTTCTATCTTTTATATTTTCCGAGATATCCGCGTTCATATTTACGATTTTTTGAAGTTTGTGGGCGTTAAAGTGGGCGTGGCAAACTTTTTTTAGGTCGATCGGTAGGTATTAATAAGAACAATACATTTCTGTTAAAATTTTTGTTCTACCATCAAAACTGTAGGAGCCACAGTTTTGGGCGGCTTGTGGGCGTTAGAGTGGGCGTGGCACTCTTCTGAAAGAAACTTGCGCTGCGCAGGAATCTCAGGAATCTGCATGCCTAATCCCAGTATTGTAGCTCTTACAGTTTCCGAGATCTCAGCGTTCACACGGACAGACGGACAGACGGACATGGCTAGATCGACTCGGCTTGTGATCCTGATCAAGAATATATATACTTTTACTCTACGAGTAACGGGTATAATAACGGACCGGCCGAAATTTGTCTCTGCGAGCGCGGAGTGCAGGCACATTATAAGACAAGAAAGAGAGGGATGTCTCCGAATATCTGCCTCTCTTTGTTGCACGATCGCTTTCGTAGGCAGTCTTCTACGCTGCGCCGACTTCTCTGCTGACGTCAACAGCGGCACAGCGTTTTAGGCACAAAAAAAACAAAAAAGCTTTTTGGCTTGAGCCATGTCACCGCGTCCCTACTGCAGAACTGAAGGGACTTTTTGTGGCAGGAAGCTAAAACATGACATCCACTGAATTTCCTCTCCAAATGATTCATCCCGAAACATAACTGGCAAATCGGAAATCGCTCAAACCTTTGCAAACTACTAGTCAGAAAGAACCTAGCATATCCTGTAACTCAAAGACTCATAAACCTATTCAACAATATCCTTAACAGCCACATCCCACAACAATTTAAAAACAGCACAGTTATACCCATTCACAAACCGAATTCCGTAAAGACAGCAGTAAGTTCATACCGGCCCATATCCTTAAACCCATGCGTGGCAAAGGTCATGGATAAAATCGTTGCGAACAGGATGTGGTGGTTTGCTATTAATTGCAAACTCCTCGATAGCCGTCAACTTGGCTTTCGAAAAGGTATGTCGGTATATGAGTGTTTAGCACAGCTAGGTCATCAGACTAACGCTGCCCTATCGACAAGAAGACATTTGTCAATAATATGCTTGGACTTCGAAAAAGCATACGACATAATTGGAATCAATACGATAGTAGATGAACTTCTAGAATTCTTAGATATGTTATTAACTTTCTCAGCAACAGAAGAATAAAAATAAAAATAAACAAGAAAGGAAGTTAGCTTCGGCAAGCCGAAGCTTATATACCCTTGCAGCTATAATTATTAAATTTAAAAACACAAAAAATGATATTCCCAATAGTATAAGATAATATGTGAAAAACACCGAAGCTATAATTTGCTTAATATTATTTTCCTACCAATTTTCCGATCGTTCCTATGGCAGCTATATGATATAGTCGTCCGATTTTGATCAAATTAAATTCGAAATTCAGAACTAATTAAAAAATGATATTTCCAATCGTTGGAGGTTATATGTTGAAAAACACCGAAGCTATAATTTGTTTCATATTATTTTTCCACCAATTTTCCGATCGTTCCTATGGCAGCTATATGATATAGTCGTCCGATTTCGATAAAATTTAATTAAAAACTCAAAACTAATTAAAAAATGTTATTTCCAAGCTTAGGATGTTATATGCCAAAAAACACCACAGATATAATTTTTTCAAATATTTTTTTTCCGATTATTCCTATGGGAGCTAAAAGATATAGTTGTCCGATCCGGCTGGTTTCGCCTTATATACTACCTGCAAAAGATATAAGACTTTTGGGAAAGTTTCAGCCCGATAGCTTTAAGACTGAGAGACTAGTTTGCGTAGAAACGTACGGACAGACGAACAGACGGACAGACGGACATGGCTAGATCGACTCGTCTAGTCATGCTGATCAAGAATATATATACTTTATTGGGTCGGAAACGTCTCCTTCACTGCGTTGCAAACTTCTGACTGAAATCAATATACCCACTGCAAGGGTATAAAAACGTATATTCAGAAAGCAAGCCTTTTCACAATGGCATACCACACGGATCGCCTCTATCAGTGTTACTATTCCTTATTGCATACAATAAATTGTGCCGCACGATTGCTATTTACAAGGAGTTCAACTTCTTTTCCTACGCCGACGAATTCTCTATAGTAAAACAGATCAGCAAGAGGACCATCAACGCAAACATAAATCCACTTTTCACTGACATTCTAAATTGGTGTAGTTATTCTGGAGCAAAGCTTTCCATCTCTAAATGCCAGCACTGACACATATGTAGAAAAACCAAATGCAATTTCAAGATCAACTCGACCGCTTACCCTCTAAGCTCAAGCGACCACATATAGGTTCTTGGTTTAACCATAACCAAGAGATACAGATGGAAGGAACACATTGACGCACTGACAGTCAAAATCTCCAAGCGTCTCATCATCATAAAATGGTTGGCAATCCAGAGACACACCTGTGATACAAATGCCCTTATAATGACCAAAATTGACTACTGTCTACCATTCTACGGAAACTGCCATGCTTCGTACTTAAGAAAACTTAAAGCCAATTACCATTCAGCCTTAAGGCTGGCGTTTGGAGCCTTCGCACCACCCCCATCAACAATCTCCTTTTTGAAGCCCAATTGATGCCAATAGAGCTAAGGTTTGAGATGAGCATAGCAAAGATGTACAAGGCATTACTGCTCGCAGCAAACACCCCAATCCAAACCATTAAAGAAAATTAAAGAAGTCTGAACGTAAAGCATTCCAATTTTCCAAAGATAATGGCACATTTACGCCCTCTATATAACCATACAAACAAAAGACACCACCATGGCTTTTCTCAAAAGACACGGTGAACCTTTCTCTGCACCATACGACGAAGGCAATCACTCCGCCAACAGTTTACCAAAAAAAATTTATATTCTTCAAGGAATAACTTCGGATTTATCTACACGGACGGTTCCAAATCCGCCCAAGGAGTATCCTATAGCATCACGACAGAAACAACTGAAATTAAAACAGCCATTCTTCCGACACTCAGCTCAATCTATACAGCAGACGTAGCAGCCATCTATGCTGCATGTAAACATGCGGAAAAACAAAAGAAACAAGGGAGAACGCTATAGTCGAGTACCTCGACTATCAGATACCCGTTACTTAGCTTAAGCGACCGAAGGGAAATGGAGATATGCAAGCAGCAAAGCGAGATTTAAATGCGCCACCTACCGGCGGAAGACAGATTTAAGCGTTGTGTGCGTTAGGGTAGGCGTGAGAAATTCATTGTTCAAAGATTAAATTAGCCGCGCACTTTGCTCTCTCTGAGCGCCGGCAGTGCTTTTCTCTTTGCCGCTAAGTTCGGCCGGCAACTATTTACATACACACACATACACACGTAAAAACATTTCGCACTGTCTGGCTCTGACGTCATAGCTTTTTTTCTTGGGAGGTTTGTGGGCGTTAGAGTGGGCGTAGAAAAATTTTTTTTGGGTCAATCGATAGGTATGGACAAGACTAATACATTTCAGTTAAAATTTTCTATCTAACATCAAAACTGTAGGAGCCACAGTTTTGGGCGGTTTGTGGGCGTTAGAGTGGGCGTGGCACTCTACTGAAACAAACTTGCGCTGCGTAAGAAGCTCAGGAATCTGCTCGCCAAATCTCAATAGCCTAGCTCTCATAGTTTCCGAGATCTCAGCGTTCATCCGAACAGACGGACAGACGGACAGACGGACAGACGGACAGACGGACATGGCTAGATCGACTCGGCTAGTGATCCTGATCAAGAATATATATACTTTATGGGGTCGGAAACGCTTCCTTCTGCCTGTTACATACTTTCCGACGAATCTAGTATACCCTTTTACTCTACGAGTAACGGGTATAAAAAGTTGTTTTCGGCTCTAAATCCCTGTCTGCTGTAACTTCAGTTACCAACACCAATAACCAATCTTCCAATAGCGTTCGCATTCGAGACATCCTCAACTGCCACCAACCAAAAATTATAGTACTGTGGATTCCAGGCCATAACAATATTCCTGGTAACGACACAGTAGACCTATCAGTTAAAGAAGCTCACAAATTCCCACAGGTTATGGAATGCAACTATAACTTCACAGACACACAGCTATTCAATAAAAGTACTTTCAAAAAACAAATGGAATCGATCTGGCAAAACACATCTGACCACTACAAATATTTCAACGAAAAAAAATTATCAATCAAAGATTACACCATCTCATCCGAAGACAAAATCAACCGCAGAGATCTCACAAAATTCTTAAGACTACGCATGTTCTTAATAAACAACCCCCACCCCAGTGCGAGCACTGCGGTGTGCGAAATTGCGTGCGGCACTTTTTCCTAGAGTGTCCAATCCATGAAAATACAAGAAGCAACACCCCCCTCCATAAAGTCACCTGATGCCCTATCCCCAAAATCCATCAATATCGTCCGCGCCAATGATTTTACCAAGGCCATACGCTTGTATAATAATATATAATTTGTAAATAACTATAAATAAATACACGTTTGCCGAAAATATGTAAATAACACGCTTCTAGCTTAAGGCCCAGTAGCTATAGTTGGTGGCAATTTGCAATTGTCTCTAAACCAGAATATAAATAAATAAATGATGGCAACACTGCAAGAAAATTGTTCAATCATATATCTGCAAAAATAACAGGCATAAAACAACATTTAATTGAAAATTGTGCAACATTACTGCAAGCATTGTCCTCCGGATATAAAATTAATTTAGAAAAATTTCGAAAATTAGCTCTAAATACTGCGAAAGAACTGACATTAAAATATCCTGGTATAATTTGCTTTCCTCAGTAAAATATTAATACCTGCTCCAGATGTTATTCAATAACAAATCTTTTCAATATAGAACGCTATAGTCGAGTACCTCGACTATCAGATACCCGTTACTCAGCTAAAGGGACCAAAGGGAAATGGAGATATGCAAGCAGCAAAGCGAGATTGAAATGCGGCACCTACCTGGGATACCGACAGATCTTAGCGTTATGGGCATTAGAGTGGACGTGGCATAATCTAACATGCAAATTGTGGGCGCCACAGGCTTAAGCGGTTTGTGGGCGTTAGAAGTTGACGTGGCATATTCGCATAACAAACTTGCGCTGCGTACAAGGCTACGCAATCTAAATCTGAGATCCCAATTCTCTATCTTTGATAGTTTCCGAGATATCCACGTTTGTGGGTGGTTTGTGGGCGTTAAAGTGGGCGTGGCAAACTTTTTTTGGGTCAATCGGTAGGTATTGATAAGAACAATTCATTTCATTTTGTACTCTAGCATCAAAACTGTAGGAGCTAACATTTTGGACGGTTTGTGGGCGTTGAAGTGGGCACGCTGCTGAAACAAACTTGCGCTGCGTAAGAAGCTCAGGAATCTGCATGCCAAATCCCAATAGCCTAGCTCTTATAGTTTCCGAGATCTCAGCGTTCATCCGGACGGACAGACAGACGGACATGGCTAGATCGACTCGGCTAGTGATCCTGATCAAGAATATATATACTTTATGGGGTCGGAAAGGCTTCCTTCTACCTGTTACTTACTTTCCGACGAATCTAGTGCACCCTTTTACTCTATGAGTAACGGGTATATAAATGGAAGAAAAGCACCTAAAACAAGTAAAGGAGGGCAGTACAGATGAAAATGGACGCCTAATCCAAGCTGTTGCCCATTATTGTGGGACTTGGCCGACAGGAACCAATACCACAATGGGGAAAACCCGCAGAATAGTTGAAGCGCTGGAGGAGATCCACTAGAGAATCCCAGTGGGCAAGAACATGGGACATCGCACGATCTCCAACGAGCTCTCCATTAAGGACTCCTCCTTCACCAGCTACTTGGCAGCTTTTGATGGAGCGGAGATAGAGGATGCGCCGGCTTCTATAGGGAGGAGGAAATAAGGTCGCCCGCTAAGGGTCGCCCGGGCTGCAGAGAAGTGAATACGTCAAGATTTCTTTTCGTACTGATTTTATTGAGCATGGATCCGGGTTTATATGCATGATTTGGAGTTACAACGATATTTACTTAGGTCTAGTCTAGATACAAAGGGACAACATGGTTTATTATCAGATTACAGGAAAATAGCCTAATTAAGCAACTACATCTACCAAATGGTGTGAAGACACGTCCGTCGGCTGGATGCATATGGTTTATGACCCGTTTATCATATGCAGATGTGCGCAGACCAAGATTTCAGCTACCTATTTATTTAGGTTAAAGTAGCTATAAGCAACGAACGAATTTCTGCTAAGTCGAAATCGTACATACTCCCGGGCGTTGAACTAATGTTCAACAATCGTTAATGTTGATCGTGAAGGGCTGGATCGAAGAACCGCCTCTATTTACAGGCGTGGGCGGCATTTGATTCAGCTGAAGGGTATTTCTAGGTTTTTTGCCATTTCTTCATAAAGTGAATTACAACAATGATTATTATAAAAACTAATCCAATATAAATAGCAATATGATGTTCAATAGTCTCAAGATTATGTGGTAATTTTAAACTATTAGGAGGCAAGAGTTGAGCCTCTCGTTGATACAACTCCTTGTATTTAAGGTTTGGGTCTTCCATCAAACTTGTAGAGGTAGATCTTGTTGAATTAGGTCGTAAGTTCTCCTTCTCCAAAGCGAGCATACGATGTACTTAATGTGGTTTCCAATATGTCTTGACTTGTAATTGTCATTATGGAATTTCGAATGGTGCATCCAGGTTTAGCAGCCATTAACCCTGAACCTCTTAAATTTATATTGGAGGTTCCGTCTAAACGAACTGCAGATAATGTTAGCGTGGATCTTGTTGTAAAGATCCAGTGATTTTTAGAATGTGTTCTTAGCCAAACTAACGGTCTTTCTGCCTATATTAGTTTGCGTTTGTTTGCGTTTTATTATGAAACATTTGCATTTCGCAGCTAGTTTCCGAAGAGAACATTTCTTGTTTGTTGTAACATATTAAATCATTGTTTGTGCCTAACCGAAGTAGACACTTCTGGGTCACACCGCGGGTCAAGGGGGTAATGAGCGCTTGTCGCTGGCACGAGGACGCTTTGTTGGCAGGACGATCGCGTCGCGGCAATGGTAACGATGGATACTGCGATGCCGGAACACAAGTGATGCAGAACTGCGCTGAGGTTGACCTAGCGTAGGTTAGCTGCTAGTGGAGATAGTGTATTACGAGCCCTATTCCCAGAGGTGGGAAGTAGAACCGCGGAGTTATGAGATGCGTTAATAACTGATTTATTCTTCATTTAATACATGCTTATATACTACTCTAGTTTAGTGCAATGATTAGTGAAATAAGCTATGTTCTTAAGTAGGTAGGTAGGTAGGTAGGTCAGGGAGTTACGATTATGGTAGCAGTTTGCGTTGTTTGCTCGGCTGACACTGCAAAATGTGCTGACTGCATTAGTTAGTGAGACATATAATATGCTGATCAGCAATTCTCATCTGCAGTGAGTGCTACTGAGCGCCTGGTACTGTTCCCAACTTGGCTACTGCTTGATTTGTTGGGTGTGGTTATGTTGAATACCTTTGGGTACGAACAATCATCTTTCGCTCTCTCTTGATAAGCCTCCAAATCAATCTCTGACATTTCAACGAATTCATCTCGATGACTGTTGATTGCGATGTATGGGGTTTTAATTGCAAACATACTGATTCCATCTTCAGCCAGAAATGGAATTGGTGTCAATCTGCAGATATAAAAAATCTGAGTAGATACCAAAGGCAAGTTTACCTTGATGATAACATGCTCCTTTATGATGGTTCCCTCAGCCCTCATCATCTGATATGCCATTAATATATTATCAGAAGAGACTGGAAGCATTTGTCCAGGCTTCAAATGATTTCGTATCTGATCTAACTGATCCTTTAATTGCCTTGGTGACAGCAACATCGGACTTATTGTGTTATGCCGAATATCTGTTAAAACGTTTATATTGATGGACGTTGATGCACTACGAGCAGTACAAACAAGTAGCCCAACGACACCAAGCACGTGCTTGTTACGCGCAGGGCCCTTTTATCATTTTGGGCAAAAATGCGAGTTCGCGAGGAAGTTACAAAAAAAAAAAGAGAAAAAAAAAGAGGCAACTAAGAATGAAGCAAATGAGTTAAAATATTAGTTTTGAAGTGCAAATTAAATGGTAAAGGTTGTTATAATTATTACATATAACGCGAAAGGGCTCGTGCAGACAAAAATTTGATGTACATCGTGGCAAATTTAGGGGATAATAATTTCGTGTTAGGCTAGCAGGGACATTGAATGTTAGGCGGCTTACAAGTTCTACAGAATCAATATCACCTCTAATTAGATTTTGCATAAAAATAGTACCAATAATTGTTCTACGATTTACAAGAGTAGGTAAATTAAGCAATAGTAATCTACTCTGATAGGAAGGTAGCCTTACGTTTTGATCCCAGTTCAAACTACGAAGGGCAAAAAGAAAAAATTTTTTTGTACCGACTCAATACGGTCAATGCGCACTTGTACCGACTCAATACGGTCAATGCGCACTTGATATTGTGAACTCCAAACCGAAGAACAATATTCCAAAATAGGACGGACAAGGGAGGTAAATAATAATTTGGTTGTATAAGGGTCATCAAATTCTTTTGACCAACGCTTTATAAACCCAAGAACACTCATGGCCTTGTTGACAGTGGACATTATGTGGCAGTCAAATTTAAGTTTTGGGTCGAGAAGAACGCCTTAGTCATTAACTGAATATATACGGTCGAGTGACGTATTTTGAAGAGAGTAACTAACAAATGTAAGAGTACCCCCATAAAAAGTCATAATGTTCCATTTAAAGCAGTTCAAATTTAAAATGTTGTACTCACACCATCCCTGAAAACAATCCATATCTGACTGTAAGTTGAAACCCGACGCTATATCGTTGTATGATAAACAAAGCTTTACATCATCAGCATACATTAGTACACGAGAATGTGTTATGGTAGAGGGAAGATCGTTAATAAACAAAGTAAACAGCAAAGGACCCAAATGACTACCCTGAGGTAGATGTAACGTAGATCAATTTTGAAACAATGTTCTTGAATATAACCCTCTGAGTCCTACCATTCAAATAACTTGAAATCCAAGTTAATAGATTACATGGAAACCCAAGCTGATTTAATTTGAATAATAGAAGAGGATGGTTGACAGAGTCAAAGGCCTTACTAAAATCTGTATATATAACGTCAGTCTGCATTTTTTTCTTAAATCCATTAATTACAATAGATGACAATTCAAGAAGGTTGGTGGTGGTCGATCTTTGCTTAACAAAACCATGCTGACACGGTGATATGAGCGAGGAACATAAATGTTGCAAATGAGAAGTAATAATACGTTCAAATGCTTTAGGAATTGCCGACAGTTTGGAAATACCTCTATAATTCTGGTCATCCGCCTTCGCACCCTTTTTGTGAAGTGGAATTATTAAAGAGTCCTTCCAGATAGTAGGAAAAACTGATGATGAAATAGACAAATTAAAAAGTTTAAGAATCGGTTTACATATGGCTGACGCACAAAACTTAAGCACACACCCGGGGAGTCCATCTGGACCGGGAGAATAAGTTGGCGTTGTTGTTGCTAAGTCTCTTAAGAGAGAACTTTCCGTAATTTCAGGGGTAAAAATACAATTCGCCCTATTGAAGGGATTAGGGTAGTTTTTTTAGCTTTTTGGCGCAGTGGAAGGTCTGTTATTTGTTCTCGGTTTATTGGGAACAAATTCTTTTATTACTAAATCATCATTAAGCTAAAAGCTTTCAGAAAATAGTACCTTAAACAAAATTGATCCACTGAAATATTCTCTGATGGGAATTTTTCACGAATAAATTCCAAAACATCCTCAGATGTGGTATCTGGGGTGAATCTAGAAACAAATAATTGCTTCGTATGTGGAACAACTGACAGTTTCTTACGTCCCCCAGCAGCAGATTGAACCACACTAAGCTGAGAGCCAGAAACGGTACCTTCTGTACCTATTGGTACGGTCGGCACCGTAGCCGGCACTGAAGATTTGTTTACCACCAGACTTCGAGAAACATTGACTCCGCCTGAATCAGCTGTATCCCTAGGCGCAGTTGGTTCACTTACCCTAGTGCCGACAGAAACTGCTGCAGCTACCAAGTTCGGATTTGGGGAGGATACCGTGACCGTATTAACTGCCGCTAAGCTGGCTTTTTTGCGTTTAGGCGACTCAGTTAGTAATTTTCTATTATTAAATTGGGCACAACCGGAATTCAACCCCTCATTGAGCTGTTTAGAAGCACCTGAGAGATTTAAAAGGTTGTCTCGAGTCTACTTCATAAAGCCGCTCATCTCAAGTACCATTTCCTTGCTGGATCCACATGACCACATGAGACCAGAATTAAAATCAATGAAGTCTTTGACTCTGCCAGTAAATCCTGCGCATTTAACGTGCATCATCGATTCGCAGAGCCAGCAGAAAATAAAAGGGTCTATAGTTGAAGACGAAAGAGTACAATTTTTCTTACAGCAGACAAGAGCCATTTAAAGGAGATGAAATAAAATAAAATAAAATATGAAAAATACCTCAAGTAAATTTGGCACTGGGATCAAATTCCAAAACCACATAGGCACGAAACACGAAAAAAATAAGAGCGCGAGATCGCGTATTAATTTAAATGTAAGAGAGCACGAGAGAATAAATCTTCTGTCGACTGAGCGTTGCTTGTGGGACACTGACAACTTTACGCACGAACAGTTACAATGTAAAGCAAGCAAGACAGAGAGAGTAAGAGAATAGCACACCAAAAGTCTACCAGAAATTCGGCAGTTTACGAGAGAGTTTAAATTACAGTTGTAATATAAAGCGGGAGAGAGAGTGGGAATAAAAGAGTTTTAGCCAGATTATTGAGAGTAAAATTACACTAACAACGCTAGGAGATTTAACAAATCTAATAGAAATGTTAAAATAACTATAACCACATACCCGTTTACTGGGGGATCTAGTCAAGAACACTAACACAACTATTAGGCAAAGCTTTGTTAAAAAACAAGCTCAAGACACTCGCAAAAAATCACTGAATAAAACAAAATCTCACAGCACAAAAGTAAACACATCTGTTCACAAGCGACGCTAAATCGTTATGATCTCGGTTTGCATTCTTTGCAAACTGGAGGCTAATAGAGAGAGTTGAGTCGCAAGTGTTATGTACCATGAAAACTTACTAAATCTACTTTCAGTACCAGTTGTTTTTGCGATACAATTCGAGATCTCATCCCTTTTAATAACATTAATTTTAGAGTCAATAAAAGATCTTTGATTTCTTAACAACGTTAGCAAATGCTTCTTATTTGCTTTAGCCTTTGTTATCGTTTGCACCATTTTATAGACGTAAGTAGAGTCCAATACGCCGGAAAGACTACTGGCAATATTTCCAACTATGTTCAATGGCGCTCTTGGCTGACGTGATCTTGCTATCAGAATGTTTTCAGCATGAAGATCCTCCTCGATGTGTTTAAAATGTTGATACATGCTTGAACATGCCTCAGTATCTGGAAACTGCTTACAGAATTCAATTTTTGTCCAATTTTTGTTGTGCTCATTGAAAAGGTACTCATATACTTCCAGTAAGGTTGCAAATTACAATAGACAACTAAGGTCCAATCCGTTTTCGCAAGTTAGCTCTTTCCAATCCTTTCAAAGAATATTCCAGGTTTCGATGCAAATTGAGTAACAGTAACAGTTATGAACAGGCTCCTCTTCTGAGAATAGTGGGCGATATGTTGAATATCTCGTTTAAATATTCCTTTACTCGTTTTGACTTCTACAACTCTGACAAAATGATCCATGCCATGAATTGTCTTAATTATTCGTCCCAATGGCCATTGCAGAACTGGAGTTTTATCTTCCTTTATCAACACTAACGCTCCTTCCTTTACGTTCGCCGCGGATCTTCTCTATTTCTGATGATGCTGAAGTTGTTGCAGATAATCAGTTGACCATTGAGTCCAAAACGCATGCTTTAACTTGGAAACAGCTTTCCATCTCTGTCCCAATGAATGTGGTTGCTGAGATGGCTCAATATGTGCTTGTGAGGTTAATGGTTCTCCAATTAGAAAGTGACCCGGGGTAAGTGCCGTAACATAATTTGGATCGCTCGATATCGGAACCAAGGGTCTTGAATTCATGATAGCTTATATTTCCACTATCACAGTTTCTAGTCCCTCATAGGTCAGATCCGCTGTAGAAACATTCTTTAGCAATAAATGTCTTGCCGATTTTACCGCCGCTTCCCAAAGTCCTCCAAAATGCGGTGCTATTGGTGGGATAAACTTAAAGTTGACGCCTTTATTATTGCAGGTCTCCACTATACTTGTAGTTCTCTTGGCCTTGTCTGAGAAGATAGCTTCTTCCAATTCCTGAAGCTTATTCCTTGCTCCAACAAAATTCGTAGCGTTTTCGCAGTGTAGAGTCTGACATTGCAGGCAGTATGTAGTTTCTTTCCACGAATTATGTAGTGAATCTTAAATGGTCCACAATAGTCAACTCCAGAATTAAGGAACGGTCGAGCTTGTGTGACTCTTAAGGGTGGTAACTGTCCCATTATTTGTTCCATTAATTTTGGTTTAGCTCTGGTGCATTTGACACATTTTAAAATGACATTTCGAGCTATTGTTTTTGCCTTTATTGCCCAATATCTTTGCATTGATGTGGCTAATAGAGTTCAGGCACCACAATGCATATTTTCCTTGAGGATTTTTTCAAAAATTAATTTGACTATTGGATCATTATATGGCAATAGAACAGGATGTTTTGCATCGCATGAAAGCTCAGATGCTTCCAGTCTGCCTCCAACTCGAATGAGATCATCCTGATCCAAGAAAGGTGTTAGGGCGCTGAGATTACTGCCTCGTCCGACTTCCCGGCATTTCTTTAATTCTTTGATTTCGGCGCTAAAATTATTGTGCTGAATTAATCGGAGAAATATCTTTCGAGATTGTTCCTCAACTGTTATAATAATAATAAAACAATAATTGCTTTCTTAGCAGTCTTTTTCATTACATTAAGAATCAAAAATAAGAAAATAACAAGAAAGGAAGTTAACTTCGGCCAGCCGAAGTTTGTATACCCTTGCAGTTATAACAAGTAATCAATGTTAGTAACATGTAAGGACCTTTTTCATAGGCTGGGATAAAACTCAGTCCGGCCAGGGTCCTCTACAGTTAAATTTGTAGAAAAAAATTGGGACGAAACTGGACGGGGAGCTGCCGCGGGGATTTGTGGGGAAAAGAGGCCAGAGTATCCGCGTTGCACCGAGTAAGCAGCTCTAGCGCAACACGGCACCCGAAAGGTATAGTGGAGGGCGGGGCTGCTCCCGGCGAAAATACTAACGAAAACGAGCGGCGTAGCCGATCCCTGAGAAAATACCAACAAAACTGGACGGCGTGGCCGTTCCCCCTGGATGTGCGACTCTCAAGCTACTTGGGTAGGGGGTAGGGATCCGAGGGGAGGGTGGCCAGAGGCGATCCTTTCCTATGCTCCTTGTGGGCGATCGGGTGGTCGTTTGCACTGAGTAAGCTTCTCTGGCGCAACACGATTCCCGACCGGCACAAATCACTGCACGTGGGTTCCCGAAAAATGCACAAATTCACACGGACACATACTTCCTCATTCTCTCTTGTCTTTATTATTAGCTGGTACTACTACTACTACCCCTACTCGCACTCAGTCTGATCTCTATGGTCTGTCCCACTTACTTCTTGGATCCGGCGTGCCGACGCTCGTGCCGCTGTACCACTCCGGGTTGAAGTCCGCTCCTAGGTCTGATCGCCTTGGCTGCCATTCGGGAATGAGACCGAGCTTCCGCCCTTGCGGCCGCATGTAAGCCCGGTTTGCCGGGTTTCTTCGTTTCCCAACACAGTTTCTTATCGAACCTCCGCTATCGCTATCGCTATCGGCACTATCAGCTGTTGGCCCTCGGTAGACCAACACTGGGGGGTTTTCCAGCCCTGGTGCGCGCGATATTTAAATCTGATAAGCTTAGCTTCTAGTTTGAACTTAAATAAATTGCCTTCGTGGCGTAACGACTTATGGCTAACTTATGCTTATAACTTATAAATAAATGGCCTTCGTGGCGTAATCTCCAATTATATGCCTTCGTGGCGGAAAGAAGAGAAGTGGCGAAATGTGGAGGGTGTGTTTCACGCATCCTCACAAACACCACGTTAAATTTTTAAGGATTGTTGCTAACTTCAGTGATATTTGCGTAAAATTAAGTTCGTAATGCTGAAAAGTTAAAATATTCTATATCCCAGAGTAGGAAAAAATACGATCAAAACCAACAGAGCACAATTTTTAAAAAATAATTATTTCATTAATTATGTGACCGTTTTTTTGACAGCTATGTGTTAGAGTCGTCCGACTTTTATTAAATTTAATACGAAACTAATATGATTTGTCTCATATAATTTTCCCACCAATTTTCCGATCGTTCCTATGGCAGCTATATGATATAGTCGTCCGATTTTGATAAAATTATATCCAAAATTCAGAACTAATTTAAAAATGTTATTTCCAAGCGTAGGTGGTTTATGTTAAAAAACACCAAGGATATATTTTTTTACTCTAATTCATTCCCAGTTATTGGTAGGGTTGCTATCGATAATAAATATAGAATTCTTACGTTAAACTGTTGATCATTGTCGATCGTCTTCGCTAACGCGTGTGTAGTGATCATGGTACACGGATGTATTCATAAGAAAATGGGAACCACGTTCCGACAAACTTACCCTCCTTTTAATCCTGGACGATGAGATCTCGACGCTCCGGATCCTGGGCTTTCGGAGACGTTACAATTGGTTTATATATATATATACGTGCAATATTGGATGGTGGTCCACAAAAACATAACATTAAAACTACGTAACACAAAAAAAGAACACTATTGTATGTATGTAAGCATCGTATGGGAGTTACACTGCGGCACACGTCAGTTCGGGCTGGGGCTGGTCGGTGCCGCTCCAATTTCTTGTTCAACGTATGATTTGCACTGTTTCACTTGCATTCAGAAATGCATGCACTGGCAAATTGGTTGTAATTGTTCTTGGCGATTCACTTTTTGTTTGTATCAGAATTGAGAATCACTTTTTGTTTGTGATTTTAAATGCCATTAATTCGCCTTTTATTGTTTTTATTGTCTTTTCTTGTTTCACTTTGTTGGAACTGCTTTGCTTATGCTCCGATGTGGGTCACCACTTTTCTCCAGGGCGATGTTGGTCGCGGCGTCTCTGAACAGAGCGCTTGCAGATCTTAACAACCTTAAGGATCACCAGAACCAGGAGTAGTCCAACGATGAGCTTCATGGTCTTGTTAACATCCTGAATATCATCCTTGTGGTCAACAATCTCCACGGTGTTAATAACATTGGCGGTGCTGCCGGCCACTTTGGACGTTTTGCTGCCCATCTAGGGGTCCTTAGGCCATATACTTGTTTCACCAATACTCTTCGTCCTTCAGGGTGTGCAGGTAGACTTCCTTCAGGAGGTGGTCGATTGCAGGACCGGTAAAAAGGATTTTCTTCCAGTTAAGGTTGGCTTCCGGGAAAGGATGGGAACGTCCTTCGGGACACTAGTCTTCTTCCAGTCGTGATCCTCACTTTAGGGGAGTTGCACTCCTAAACCAGTGCCAGGGAGATCAGAACAAATTCTGTCTCTCTTCTCCATTTGGCTGGGATCTTTTATACCGGACATTAAATAAATTTATTGCTGAAAAGGAAAGGCTTTCCGGCCTCGCACGGAAACATACATACATACATATTTATACCTGTAAACAAAAGATATGCCTCATAATGATATATATAATATGGCTTTAATGAAAATAATATATAAAAAATGCAGAAGTGTGAAACCGTAACCACGGTTTTTGACCGGGGGCTACTCAGCTTTATTGTGAAAAGTTTTCCCATTTCCCAAAGAAAAAAAAAATATTAAAAGTATAAGTATAAAGTATAAAAATAAAAGTATTTACTTAACATTCTATATTAATTACAATGATTTAATCTACTTAACTTTGAGGCTCTTTCATGATGGCTGCTATGTCTTCCCTCGCCTGGATTCCAAAACGAGGGCTTCGGAGGTAAAGCCGGCGGTCCTCGCGGTTCATGCGCCTGCTGATCTTCCAGGTTTCCCTTTGTGTCCGGGCGATGCGTGTCTGACTCCGTTGGAGTTGCTCCTGGACTCGGAGCAACTGGATCTCATCTTCATCTTGATCCCGGCTCCGGTGCCGGATCTCTCGCTCTAGTTCTTCCCCGAGTTCGTCATTTTCTGCTTTATACCGCTGTATCCCGCACTGCTGGATACAGTCCTCGTTCAACTAATGCTACGGCAGAGCCCGTGCATCCGCTCGACGAGGAGCGCCAGATATGATGCCTGGTCCTCGTACCTAACCTGTAGTAGACGAAGAAGGCGGGCGGCTCGGATGGCATGGTTGTAAAGGATGTGGGACTGCATCATGTTTGGTAACTGGTCGGTCCCTGGTTGTGGCTTTTATAGCAGAATCGGGGTAGTTCTGATGACTGCTCTACCCATCATGTGATCGGGAACTCCTATTCATTTGTGCAATCCTGCAGTTGTGAGCTTATTGCTTTTTGGGTGTCGTCGCATTACGCCTAGGTGTTCAGGCGACATACAGGTCTTTGGCATGGAATACCCCGACACTTTTCCCCACTTCGTTGCCTAGCTCATATAGCGCTTTGCCCTTACGCTGGAGTACAACACAGCGAAGCTTGCCATTATATCCGTCAGCTTTGTTACTCTTCCTTTAGTTTTTCCTATAGACAAATTGACCCACGGAAAATTCTACGAGCTTACAATCCATGCCTATCGACTCGTGTAGGCCATTCCTAAGGGCACACTCTATTCGACTTAGTTGGGTATACCAATTTCGCTGATCAGTGGTAATTGTTGCTCGCAAAATTTGGAGTTCTGATCGGCTTACCCTCTCAGCCGCGTTCTCTTGCGGGGAGTAAAGTCCAGTCTTTACGTGTCGAATACCGTAGGGGGTCATTAGCACGCCAAAAATTTGAGACACAAATTGTTTGCCGTTGTCTGAGTGTACAAACTCGGGGACCCTATATAGATGGAAAATTTTGGTCTCAAGGAATTTGGTGACTTCTGCAGCTACTGCATGTCTCATCGGCTTCAGCCAGACAAATTTGGAGAAATGGTCTAGGCATACAAAAATCACCGAATTCCCAGCTTTGGTCCATGGGTATGGTCCCATAAAGTCGATGAACAACCTTTGGACAGCCCGCTCCGTAACCCGCTGTTTTCCCATGGGTGGTCGGTTATTTTTGTTGCCGGTCTTGGTGATCTTACAGACCTCGCATTCCTTCACTACTTTTTGAAAATCTACAGCCATCCCTGGCCAATAGTAAAACTGTCTCAATTTGGCTAGTGATTTTCGCAACCCCCCATGCCCTGCGGTTAAGGCATGATGTGCTCTTCGGACTAAATCGGGTCGCAGCTCGACGGCAACCCAGAGCTTCCATGCTCGGGCTTCATCCACGGCGTCGTTTAGGCAGAATCCCATCCGTTTATATACATAGCCTTCCGATGTTTGAAGGTCTGGACTTTTACCTAAATTTTGGTCCATCGCCTGTACTAGGTTGACATAATCCGATGACTGGAACGCTGTCGAATCGAGGTTGATGTGTATGTCCAATTCTTCGGCACCAGCCTTCTATAGCTCGTCCATATGAAGCATCTGGGACTACAGTTAGTGACCCTTTCATGTTCTTGTAGCGCAAGTCTGCCTGATAAGTCTTTCTGACCCATCAGCCATTTTAGAATAGCGTGGTCAGTGATCACTTTGAAGGGCATCCCATCTACGTAGGCACGGAATTTGGTAATGCTGAGGATAGCGGCATAACATACCAACTCAGTTATGCTGTAATTCCGCTGTGCGTTGTTCAATTTGGCTGACATATAGGCAATTGGATGTTCTCCGCCCTTGTCATCGGTTTGGAACAAAACTTCCCCCACTCCAGTGGTGGAGGCATCACATTGAATGGTAAAAGGTTTTTTAAAATCTGGGGTGACAAGTACAGGTGCTGTTGCCATGCTGGTTTTTAAAAGTTCAAACGCTTTGATTGCCTCTTCTGACAATTTAAATTTCTTTATGCGGTGTTTCTTCAAACAATAGTGAAGCGGTGCCGCTCTCTGGGCGTAGTTTTGGATGAACCTCCTGTACCAGCCAGTCATCCTCAGGAACCTCCGCATCTGTCTGGCGGAGCTAGGCTGAGGAAATTCCTGGATCGATTGTATTTTTGCATCGTCCATTCGGATGCATCCTCCCCCAACTACGTATCCTAAATATCTTGCCTGGCTGTAGCAAAACTTGCTTTTGTCTACATTTATTGTTAGCTCTGCCCGCTGTAAGCAGGCACTGACCTGGTTCAACATAACAATGTGAGCTTTAAATGAAGGTGAACAGACCAGTAAGTCATCCAGATACACAATTACATTTTCGCGTAGCGCCGCTGGTATAACTTTATCCATTATTAGGCACATTCGCTGCGCGGCATTGCACAAGCCGAACGGCATGACTTTAAAATGATACAGTGGCCTGCCAGGCACTGTAAACGCGGTTTTCTCCCTACTTGACTCGAGAGGTATTTGCCAAAAGGCGTCTTTTAAGTCAATTGCGGAAATGTAATACGTTTCCTGTAGTCGACTCAACAGAACCTCGATATGTGGTAGTGGATACGCATCTTTGATCGTCCGGGAATTGACTTTACGTGCATCGAGACAAAGCCGATTTTTTCGGCCCTTTTTGCACCAGAGTTACCGGTGAACTCCAGCTACTATTGCTCTCTTCGATTACGCCTTGACCTAACATGCGATCTAGCTCGGCATACACCAGCTTCTGTTTTGCTGGGAATATCGGGTAATGTCGCTGTTTGATTAGTTGCTCACTTCAATTATATGTTGCTCTAAGCTCTTTCCTAATCCTTTTTCCAGACAGGAGGGATATGTGTCTATCACTTGCTGCAGCTTAGAATGTAAGCTGATGTGGGGTATAGGCGGTCTCGGGCGTATTTTCCATGATTAGGTCTCCGGTCATAAGGTCGACCTCCGGTGTTGTTTCAACGGCGGCAACCTCGCGTCCACCTTTGCCGAAAAATGTGAGGCTGAACGTATACCAGAAATTAATTCCAAAATAAAATCGTTGTGTCAGACCTAGCACTATCAAAAACGGTAGGTCCTTAGTCTCTCCTCCCCATTCTACAGGTAACGTTACCACCGCTGGCTGTACGTTCTTCGCATTCTTCGCATTCTTCGCTTAGTTTCCTTATCGGCCGCGACCGGTTTTTTAGGAAGGCATTCGCTCCTCTGCCAATACAGTTCATGCCAATACCATTTAGTGCCGGCACCTGCCAGCAGAAGATGGAATTCACGAAAAACTTGTTGGCGGCTGAGGTCATACAATTCTTGTAATCGGTCCACGCGGAACAGGAAACTTCCAACTGTCATGCCGCGACCGCTTCCATTGAACTTTAGGTTCCATCTGTCTAATCTGACGTCTTTTGATCTCGGTCCCTGATGATGATGAGTTCCGATCGATCTCTGGATGCAGTTGGTGACTCGTCTCCCTTTCGTTTGTTCTGGCTTGTCTGTGGGACGGAGTATCGATCCGCCTGGGTGTTTTTAACCGGTGCATCTGGCTATTGAGCATGTCTTGCGTTACCGGTTCCAGAGGCGGAGTCTCTTGATACCTCAAAAAGCTGTCAGCTGGATTCGGTACGGTTCGGGGCGGCAAGGGGAGTCCCTTCTGTTCGGGTCTCCTGGATGTCGGAGACTGCAACTTTGCCACTTGTTCCTTCAGAGCTTCTAACTGGGCGCTCTTACCACTTTGCGCTGCCTCAAGAGCTCCATAAATCTTTGTTCACGCCGCTCGGCAGCTTCTTAAATGTCCTCCTCGTGCCTCTGAAATTGGGGAAGCATACTTGATTTTCCTTTTGGCGGTCCTAAGGGTAGATTCTCCCCTCCGGCTGCTCCTTCCATTTCAGTGGATTGGTCCAGATAGTTCTCCTCGGAGAGGGTATCTACCTGTCCTGGCTGATTCTGTGCGAGCTCCCACAGCTCTCGTTCAAGTGAATCTAATAGCCTTGGCGCGCTCGCACTTCGGGGTTGGTGATTTTCACCGCGCGTTGTTGCTTGGGTCACTCTTCCGGTGCTGGGTTAAAACAGGACCTCCTTCTTGGTCCCCTTCATTTATATGATTGGGCCTTCTTTAAAAGCCTCCGCATTCTTTTATAAATTGTCACTTTATGCTAATTAATACACGCACTAAAATTTATCTTCAGTTTTTGCCTTTGGTATAACAGGATCACTTGATTCCTGTTAACACACCCGGTCAGCAACGTCAACGCTCAATAAGTCAAAAATAAAAAGTTTATATTGGGGTGCCTCTCTCTACTTCTCAAGTTTCTCTTCGGTCAAGAAGCGTCCGATATTTAAGCCCCAAAAATAAAACAAAACAAATATACCTAACTAGGGGTGTTAGCCGCTTCTACACTACTGCACTACACTACTACTAACATGCCCTTACTTTCTTTTTTTCTAGACAGCTCAAATGTTCCAAATTGAAGCTAGCTGTGTTTGGATAAAAAACCCCCTCCCGCCAGTCTTCGGAAAACAGGTTGTTGGACTGATCATTCTCGGGCTCCACAACCGTTTCCTATTTCTCTGGACTCGAACCAAGCAAACGACCTGACAAACTAGCCTAGTACGTTGTGGGGCGTCGGACAGAGAAACTAAAGATCGTCCCCCGCCCAAATGTGTCAAGGGGAACCGCAAAGACTCTAACCAATCAAACGACCAGACAAATGCCCAGTACGTCGTGGGGCGTCGGCTTTGCATTTCCTGTCAGTTCCCCCACCTCCCATTCTGTCCTGGATCGACAAACGAACAGTAGACCCGCACCGCAATTGCTAAATGCGCTTGCGCTTCTACTCTTTCCGGAATCGAAGCTAGCAAACGACCTGGCAAATGCCTAGTAAGTCGTGCGGCGTCGGACAGAAAGCACCTATGAATGGTATTTTCTTTAATTTCAACAAATAGTCGGTCAGCACTTAGTTGTAGGTATAGTATTATAAAAAGGAAGACTCATAGTTCTTGGGTAAAGGAAATTCCGGTAAATTTGTCTATGAACAAAACAGGGAATTTCTACGGTTAAAAAACTTTCAAAGTCAGGCCTCTATTCTGCGATAAAGATCTGATTGAGTGGCCTCTCAACACTGACAGTCACAGAAGTTGGGGAATATACAGTTACTAATTTAAAGACAAAAACAAATAAGTAGGTGCATATTTAAAATTATTTAAGTTCCCTGCTCTATAAAACAATCAAATTACTAATGGCAAATAAAGATGAAAGTTATGCCATCCTTAGGTACAGATACTCCGATTCCGCAGGTATCCGATTGTTGACTCTAGCAAAATTCCTTAAAGAGTATAAGAATTCCTAACGTTGGGCGCCAATTCTGTTACGTGGGCATATTAGTGCCCGAGTCCTGAAAGAGAGGCGTCCGATGTTCAGGCACCATTTGCCGGCATAAGCTACGTCGTATTCGGGTCGTGGGATCTTGGTAAGCAAACGAGAATAAATATTTAAAGTGCCTGGAAAATTAATATTAGACCAAATTAGTCCACACATTCGTATGCCAATGGATCGTCGCGGGCCGCGCAATACGATCGCCTATTGTCAAGCTTGTCCTTCGAAAGTTATGTCATTGTTCTTGACCTACTCCACTTTTCGCGTCAGCACACCCCCCTTAATAAAGCTCTAGCACTTCATGTTTTTGATATTCTTTTACATTATAAATTTTTTGGGTAATATTTATACCGGCGTGTGCTGGGGATGAGTAACTTAATGTTGGCTAATTTATATGAAAATTAAACTAATTAACAATTATTTTGTTAGCGCAGAGTATCGAATTTATCACCTGTGAAGTGCACACATCAGCAAAATGCTGACTATTAACGACTACAAACGACGCTCAGAGGGCACTTGTAATTGGACATACAACTACAAGGCTGATACTCGCCGCTGAAAAATTAACATTTAATTAATATATATATATATAAATGTATAAGAAAGGAGTGTATATCTAAATGATTATATATATGAAATAGTTATTTCTAAAAGATTAATTCTTAATTTTAACTAGGAAGGTATTAACATTGCCCAAAAATACATTTCTATCTAAGCGAGAGAGAACAATGACCGTTGGAACGGTAGAGATAATAATTGCCTTTTCGGTCTGGTTACAGTGCACAAGTGGTGAGAAATCTAGACGGAAGGTCTCAATATATAAGTACTCTAATTCATTTACAGTTATTGGTGGGGCTGCTTTCGATAACAAATATAGAATTCTTACGTTAAACTGTGGATCCTTTTAATCCTGGGCGATGAGATCTCGACGCTCCGGATCCTGGGCTTTGGGAGATGTTACAATTGGTTTACATATATATATACGTGCAATATTGGATGGCGGTTCACAAAAACATAACACAAAAATTACGTTACACAAAAAAAAAAAAGAACGCTATAGTCGAGTACCTCGACTATCAGATACCCGTTACTCAGCTAAAGGGACCAAAAGAAAATTGAGATATGCAAGCAGCAAAGCGAGATTGAAACGCGCCACCTACCGGCGGTAGACAGATTTAAGCGTTATGGGCTTTAGAGTGGGCGTGGCCAATATTTTTTTCTGATTAATCGATAGGTATTGACGAGCATGAAAATTGTGGGTGCCACAGGCTTGGGCGGTTTGTGGGCGTTAGAGTGGGCGTGGCATATTCGCGTAACAAACTTGCGCTGCGTACAAGGCTACGGAATCTAAATCTGAGATCCCAATTCTCACGTTCATATTTACGATTTTTTGAAGTTTGTGAGCGGTTTGTGGGCGTTAAAGTGGGCGTGGCAACCTTTTTTGGGTCAATCGATAGGTATTGATGAGAACAATACATTTCAGTCAAAATTTTTATTCTAGCATCAAAACTGTAGGCGTGGCGCTCTGCTGAAACAAACTTGCGCTGCGCAGGAATCTAAGGAATCTTCATGCCTAATCCCAGCGGTCATACGGACAGACGGACATGGCTAGATCGACTCGGCTAGTGATCCTGATCAAGAATATATATACTTTATGGGGTCGGAAACGCTTCCGTCTGCCTGTTACATACTTTCCGACGAATCTAGTATACCCTTTTACTCTACGAGTAACGGGTACAATAGCACTATTGCTGTATAGATATGTACATATGTATCTGTGCATCGTATGGGAGTTCCACTGCGGCACACGTCAGTTCCAATGGTCGGGCTGGGGGTTACACTTGCATTCAAAAATGCATGCTCTGGCAAATTGGTTGTAATTGCTCTTGGCGATTCACTTTTTGTTTGTATCAGAATTGAGATTCACTTTTTGTTTGTGATTTTAAATGCCATTTATTCGCCTTCTATTGTTTTTATTGTCTTTTATTGTTTCACTTTGTTGGAACTGCTTTGCTTATGCTCCGATGTGGGTCACCACTTTTCTCCAGGGCGATGTTGGTCGCGGCGTCTCTGAACAGAGCGCTTGCAGATCTTAACAACCTTAAGGATCACCAGAACCAGGAGTAGTCCAACGATGAGCTTCATGGTCTTGTTAACATCCTGAATATCATCCTTGTGGTCAACAATCTCCACGGTGTTAATAACATTGGCGGTGCTGCCGGCCACTTTGGACGTTTTACTTGTTTCACCAATACTCTTCGTCCTTCAGGGTGTGCAGGTAGACTTCCTTCGGGAGGTGGTCGATTGCAGGACCGGTAAAAAGGATTTTCTCCCAGATAAGGTTGGCTTCCAGGAAAGGATGGGAACGTCCTTCGGGACACTAGTCTTCTTCCAGTCGTGATCGTCACTTCAGGGGAGTTGCACTCCTAAACCAGTGCCAGGGAGATCTGAACAAATTCTGTCTCTCTTCTCCATTTGGCTGGGGTCTTTTATACAGGAGTAGAGCTTTTGCTAGCCCCCCGTATTGGATGAATTAACTAGGTGTTCCCACCTAGGGGTATTGCTTCTCTATTCCCCCTATCTTAGGAGTCAACGGCCGGCTGGTGCACTTTGCCACCTCCTGGAGTATGGTTACGAGTAGGTCGATCGTGGTCGTTGTTCTGGCCACGCGACACCCGTGAGTTGTCGAATTGTATTGCTGGTTTGCCATTATCACTCTGAGTGTGATTAGTCATTAGAGGTCCCTACCCTCAACTTAAGACAGTTGTTTCGCTGGAGTTAATCTTTGTATGGGGACATATTTTCCCACCAGTCGTCCGATTTTGATAATTATAAAATGTTATTTCCAAGCGTAGGTGGTTATATGTTTAAAAACACCAAAGATAAAATTTTTTTAGTATTTTTTTTTCTTCCGATTATTCCCATGGGAGCTATAAGATGCAGTCGTCCGATCCGGCTGGTTCCGACTTATATACTTCCTGCAAAATAAATAAGACTTTTGGGAAAGTATCAGCCCGATAGCCTCAAAACTGAGAAACTAGTTTGCGTAGAAACGGACGGACAGACGGCCAGACGGACATGGTTAGATAGACTCGTCTTGTGATGCTGATAAGGAATATATATACTTTATGGGGACGGAAACGTCTCCTTCACTGCGTTGCAAACTTCTGACTGAAATCAATATACCCTCTGCAAGGGTATAAAAAAATAAAAATTGGAATTTCAATATTAATTTAGTATATAAAATTTAATTTTATCACTGAGCAAGTGTTTATGTCATGGGGGAATTTGTTTTACATCAAGATCATTGGAATATATGTAAACAGTCAATCAAAATATAACATAACGACCGGAGCCGAACCACCATATCCAATGTTGAAAGCGCTTTCAATATGTTGTATTATTGGCTGTAATTTTTGTTTATAAATCAAGAAAATTCATTTCAATTGACTGTAGTTTGACATAAATTGGGGGAAAACACTTAAACACTTGCTTGCATGACGAGATTTGCTTAGGGCATAATGATTTTACACTAGGTTTTGGATAATTTACGTTAACTTCTTTTTATAATTTTATATTTTAATTAATTAACTGATAGGAACTTAATTTAAATTAGATAAATAAATATAGTAATTTAAATTAAATAAATTAATATGATTATTAATAAGATTAAAAAGATTATTATTATTAATAAGATTATTTATTTAGATTTAATTATTCAAGTAGTTTTTGTGTTGCTTTTCTCCGAATCACATATTAAAACCTGGTGTTGTTGGTTTGGGCCTGCCCACTTGCGCACTTTCAACAACGGGTGCGCGGTGTTGCGTTTGTGCACTGCGTGCACTGGGGTGCACTGCGTTGCTTGCGTGTATGTATGTCAGGGTGTGCACTGTGTTGCTTGCGTTTATGTATGTCAGGGTGTGCACTGTGAATTTCACAAGAACTTTCGGCGTGGACGCCAAAGTGTCCACTCTGATTAAGACTTTCGCTGCTTTATATGCACTTTCCTGATAAGGTTTGCAGATTGACTCCTTTGGGTGTATGTCGAAAAGCTAATGATAATGTTGGCGCTGATATGGGCAGAAGTTTCCCCGATTGGGCCTTAAGCCACGTCAAGGAGACCACTCGACTTCCAAGAATTTACCTATGAAGCGCAATATTTTATGAACACCGGGGCTTTTCCACGAGATATTAGTTCAACTTACTTTCATTTATCAATAGCAACCAAATGATAACAAAAAATCTTGGCAGAGACCGAGGACGACTGATATTTTGCAATTTTAGTTTGGTCAGATCACTGCGTTTGAGTTTATTCACCGAAGAAAATTTGTTCAGGAGAGAACGATCTTATCACAGCCGCGGTCCAAAACGGAAAAGACCGGACACTCGATACGCTTCAGTAATCACGGCTTGTGTATCGGAAATTGTGGGACCAGAGTTGCTTATGCAAATCTATCGAATGCCTCTTTTCAGTGTTGTAAGGACGATGCATTTTGTTCGGCCATTTTAATTCCTGGCGGCAAGTTTAAGCGCTGGCGGAAATTTTGAATTGTATTAAAAATGTTGTGCGTTGCAAATTTCTTCGACAAGCGCCCTACAATTGCAACCGATCTTAATATTCCCTAGGGACTGCCGTTAGCAGATCCCGACTTTCGGCAACCTGGATCCATTGACCTAACCTTAAGGGTTGACGTATATTCTAGTGTAATAACCGGTGATCTTCTTGAACTAGGACCTAATAAACCTTTGGCTTAAGGCACAAGGCTTGATTATGTAATCACAGATTTTCTGAATAAAGAAAACTCATCTGATACGGAAATCAACCCTATTCTGCTCGAAGACTGAGATGGTCTTGCAGGACCGAACGCAGCTTATGAGCCAACGAAAGATAAAAATCCGATGAATTATCATCAATTTGATATAGAAGATAGCAAACGGCAGAATAAGATTTCAGTCGATGAAGAAGGGATTCATTTAACGAACTTATCATTGATGGATCATAAAATAAAGGAGCCTGAAGATATATGTAGCCAATAAAGAACTAGCGACACTGAATCGTCCGATCGAGAATCAACCGCTATACGCAATGGTTCATTGCAGCTGACTGAACTTTATACAGCAAGAAAAAAACCAAATAATATCAACTTCAAACCTACAAGAAGTCTGACTTTTGTTCAACATTTCTAAATTTAGCCAAGAAATATCTAAGTTTTGTTGCATAAAGTCCAAATACCATAGACGTGCCAAATGATCAAGTTCTACGAGGCCACAATTTCAGTCCCCACGGTAATGTCAATTTTATCGCAAAGGGGAGTGTTAAGCAGCGTCAAGAAGATATGAAGGACCTTAATCAAAAAAAAAAATCCGCAGCTGAAGGAAAGATCCTCCACGGTCAATAATTTGTTAGGTGCTTTCTATACAATTCGGCCAAGGGCTGCGGGGAGCCGCAGCCATGTTTGTGCCTAACCGAAGTAGATACTTGTAGGACGATCGCGTCGCGGCAATGGTAACGATGGTTACTGCGATGCCGGACCACACGCGATGCGGGAACTGCGCTGAGGTTGCGCTAACGTAATTATGAGTTGCGTTGATTTATTCTTCATTTGATACATGTTAATATACTACTTGGAATACGGAAGTATAGTGCAATGATTAGTGAAATAAGCTATACTCTAAAGTAGGTCAGGGAATTTTGATTATGGTAGCAGTTGCGTTGTTGGCTCGGCTGACACTGCAAAATGTGCTGACTGCATTGGCGGGACAGTGTACTGCATTGGCGGGTCAGTGTACCGTTGAGTCGGTGAGACGGTGAGACCTATAATATGCTTATCAGCAATTCTCATCTGCAGTGGGTGCTACTGAGCGCCTGGTACTGTTTCCAACTTGGCTAGTACTTTATTTGTTGGGTGCTGGTCATGCTGAGCACCCTTGGGTACGAACAGCCACAATCGACCTACTGGTAACCATACTCCGGTAGCTGTCAAAGTGCAACAGCCGGCCGTTGACTCCCAAGATAGCAGATATCAAGAGTAATCATAGGTGAGAACACAGAGTTAATCCGATCCATACCGGCAGCCAAGTAATAGCTTTAGTCTGGTATAAAAGACCTTAGACAATTAGAGGAAGGGAGAGAATTCACTTGGGTGTCTTGCTGACGGAAACCGGTAGCTTCGAGAGAAGGCGACTTTCCCTGGGAAAGTCGTCCACGGAGTTTTCTGCCACCAGGACCAGCCACCATATCCAATAGTCCTTGAGGAGTACACAAAGCTCGAAAGAATCTTATGTGTCGGGCCAGCGCCGCCATTGTCATCAAAGAACGTGGAGAGGATCAACAATAAGGACGACATCTGACTTACTGTGATGTTTGTGGCCGCAGTACCGGTGATCCCCATTCTCTCGAAAATTGTTCAGCTGTAGAAGCCATCCTTTAAAAGCGTAGTGACCAATAATATACTTCGGAGAAATTAGTGATGCAATATAAATTTGTTAATAGAGCCAATCAAAGCTTAAGTGAACCTTTGCGTAACCAAAGACCAATATCCTTAAGTAATACAATTGGAGAACAAGTGAAAGTCGAAAAACATTGGAAGCATTTAAAAAAGAAAAAAAACGAACCGATAGACAAAGTGCGAATCATGATGAACAATTAGAGAAGGCGAGTCTCTCCACCAGCCGTTGAAGAAGTTGCTTGCCTCTTTCATAATGTATCTATATATTTTGTGTTTAAGTGAATTGGTATACTTAAAAACAGCCGTATTTTCGTGCACGTATACTTATGAATCCAATATAATATTTTCCAAAGCCCAGAATACGGAGCGTCGAGATCTTATCGCCCAGGATTTAAAGTTTGTCGGAACACGGATCCTTTCTTATAAACATACATATATAAATATTCGTGCAGTATCCTACAAGAACACTTGGCTACTATAAACTTTTCAGCGGCGAGTATCAGCCTTGTTGTGTGTGCAATTGCTAAGGCCCTCTGAGAGACTCTTATAGTCGTGGATAGTCTGCATTTTACTGATGTGTGCAGCTTAACAGGTGGTAAATTCGACACTTTCCGCTAGCAAAAATAATTGTCAATTAATAAATTCCATTAGGATTAGCCATTATTATGTTACTTATCCACGGCATAAGCCAAAATATATTACTCAATAAATTTATAATGAAAAAAAAAGAGATCAAAACCATGAACCGTGACCATTATTTCATATGCCTTATACCCCCTTCCCATAGAGTCCATCCGTTCGAAAGGGTTGGGATTTTTGACAAATGTGAAACTCCGATTCCCACACGGCACATCCACCATCTACCATCCGACAACAGCTGTCAGATCAGCTGTGGTTAATAAAAACACAAGCAAAAATTGTTAAAGTGGATTTTGCCAGTTTGAACAATTTACCAACTATTTTGGCTGTTGTACAACAGCAAAATCTGAAGTTGAATCAGCTTTTATTGGCAGCCAATTCAGAGGAGTGGAATGACGACGAAATGGATCTGTACGAAAGCAGTTTTTCTGCAAAAGAGCAAATGCCACGAAGCATCCACACACTTCGTGCACACACACTGGTACGTGCTCATAAGTTGTATTAAAAACACTATAAAAGAATGCGATGTATATTAAACAGAAGCGATACGGGACATTTTGGGAAAATGATATACTGGAAAACAACGACGAGTTCTTCAAAGAGAGCTTTCGTATGGAGGAGAGTACCTTTTCGTTTTTTGGTGGACCGACTTGGTGTTTTGTGGAAGAAGGACACCAACTGGCGAAATGTCATTCCTCTTGAAAAGCGGATCGCTATAGCCTTGTACACCTTGGGATCATCAGCGGAATATCGGTCCATCGGAAGGCTTTTTGGATTTGCACAGAGCACTGTGTGCAAAATTCTCCATGAATTTTGCCGGGCACTCATTTTTGAGTTTGCTAGCTAGTTCATGTCACCTGACTGTCTTACTCCAGAAAAAGTGGACGAGTGTGTCAAAGGATTCGAAGCAGTCGGATTTCCCCAGTGTCTAGGTGCAGATGGTAAGACATAAATTCATTAAATAAGTTCATGGCCTTAGCAATGTATAAAGTGTAGATGGTTGTCACATCGAAATAAAACCGCCAGCAGCAGAAGCAGTCGATCACCACAACTACAAAGGCTGGTACTCAATAGTACTATTCGCTCTTGTGGATTACAGGTAAACTGCCTTCTTCTAAGAGCTCAACAATGATCTAAACGCATTGTATGTTAAATTTACTACAGATACAGATTTACCTATGTAAACATCGGCTCTGCTGGGCGCTGGAAAATGGGTTCTTCACGAAAAAATAAGGGACATTTGTGGTGTTCAAGTTCCTGTGCTGCTTATTGGGGACTCTGCCTTTAGATTTTCCCAAACGCTCATGAAGCCGTACCCACTTTCCACAACTGCGTCCGAAGAACAGTGAAATTTTAAATACAATCTGTCTAAGGCTAGGCGAGTAGTAGTAAATGCATTTGGCCATTTAAAGGCAAGATTTCGGTTTATTGGGAAAGGTCTTGACAGCCACTACTAAAATAATAGTGCAGTTTTTCTAGCCTGTTGCATTTTGCACATTTTAAATGAGCACAACAGCGCTATAAATGAAACTTGGCAACTTGAATCAATCGATAGGTATTGACGAGACCAATACATTTCAGCTAAAACTTTTTATCTAGCATGACATTGTGGGCGCCACAGTTTTAGGCGGTTTGTGGGCGTTAGAGTGGACGTGGCATATTCACGTAACGAACTTGCGCTGCGTACAAGGCTACGGAATCTTAATCTGAGATACCAATTCTGTATCTTTAATAGATTCTGAGATATCCACGTTCATATTTACGATTTTTTGAAGTTTGGGGGCGGTTTGTGGGCGATTAAGTGGGCATGCCAAACTTTTTTTGGGTCAATCGATAGGTATTAATAAGAACAATACATTTCAGTTAAAATCTTTATTTTAGCATCAAAACTGTAGGAGCCACAGTTTTGGGCGGTTTGTGGGCGTGGCATTCTGCTGAAACAAACTTGCGCTGCGTAAGAAGCTCAGGAATCTGCACGCCAAGTCTCAATAGCCTAGCTCTCAGCGTTCATCCGGACGGATGGACAGACGGACAGACGGACATGGCTAGATCGACTCGGCTAATGACTTTCCGACAAATCTAGTATACCCTTTTACTCTACGAGTAACGGGTATAAATATAAGTGTGGGGACATACTCTCGTTCTCCAAGGTGTTCTGCTCCATGTTGTGGATGCGGTATGCGCCTAGAAACGTATGGAGCAACTCATAATGCTGCCACGCGGAAGGAGCGCCACGGCTTGGCCCCATTTTATTTTTTTCCTGCCTGAAAGGAATAATATCGTTGAGTAGACTTCCAATAAGTTGTTGCGCGCATATTAATTACCTGTACTTTTTGGTTAGGTTCTCTATTTTTGTCCGGACGTCCTTGTAGGACACATCAAACCCAGCTTCCATTAAGGTCTGGGCCATCTCCATGTATATATGGACATTTTTTCGGGCTCTCCGCAACTGCTCGATGTTCTGCCGCCAAATATCGACCAGCAGGACCTCCATCTGCATAGTCCACCTCAGCTTGCCACCGGCGGTTTGCGTATTATTGACTGTATAATTAAAAGCAATGAACTATTACAAATATAAAGAGCATTTATGTTCATACCTGTTGCTTTGTCGCCTTCCATTTTCAAAAGTTCCCGTCATCATTGTTTACGATTTCGAAGTGAATGTTCCACTTTCCACTTTCAAGAAGAAGAGTATCGCCTAACTATCGCATAAAATAGTCCGTCAAATTTGGTTGGGGAACTAACTGGGAAATTTTCGGAACGGCAAAACCTTATGGACCATCCCTTCAACGGATGGAAGATGGTGGATGGATCTCTGTGGGAAGACCCTATTAGCCAACACTAAATTACTCTTCCCCGGCACTCGCCGATATATTACTCAATAAATTAGGTTAGGTTAGGTTAGGGCGGCTGTCGGACTATAGTCCGTCACACTTAGACCTCAATGGGTCCGTTGTGATACCGCATGATCTCGTTTCTTCCTTCTCTAGGGTCCCGTTTCTAGTAGTTTCAGCTTGTGTTAAGCTGATCAGCATGTCTTCCACCCGGAAGATTTAATAAAGGCACTTATGCTTTTGAGATTAATCTCCGATATTTCGGTAAGATCGTCGATGAAGGGGCTTCCTAAGTGTTTCAGTCTGAGTCTGCATAGGGCTGGGCAGAAGCAGAGAAGGTGTTCTACCGTTTCCAGTTCTTCCTCATCCCTACAGCTTCTGCAGAAATCATTTTTAGGGGCTTTTAACCTGCCGGCATGCGCGCCAACAAGCCAGTGGCCTGTAAGAGCTCGGATCAGCATGCCACACTCTGTGCGGCTGAGCTTGAGTAACTCCGAGGTTTTTTTTATTGTTTATCACAGGCCATGTCTGGTGAGAGATGCGACACTGTGGTGCGTTTTGCCAATGGGTGTTGGCTAGTGTGTTGAAGTGGTTTTTTATGTTTAGCTTGCAAGTAGCCATGGGCATACCGACATTTTCCTCTCCTGGTAGGAGAGCCTTGGTGGTGCCCTGCCTGGCTAATTCGTCCGCTATGCAGTTGCCTACGATGTCCCGGTGACCAGGAACCCATATTAGGCTGATAGTAAACTGATTTGCCATCTCGTGGAGAGATCTGCGACAGTCTGCTATTGTACGAGAGTTGGTGTTTGTCGAGTAGATCGACTTTATAGCCGCTTGGCTGTCACTATATATGTTTAGGTGTCCTCTCTGGAGGCTAAGGTTCCTTAAACAGGTTAGTGCTTCTTTTATAGTGTGGACCTCCGCCTGAAAGACGCTACAGTGGTCCGGGAGCCTGAATGACTTCCTGATATCTAATTGTTCGGAGTATACACCTCCGCCGACGTGTCCTTCTAATTTGGAGCCATCTGTATAGAAACAGATTGCGTCCGTCGTGCCCGGTCGGCCCTGTTCCCATTCCTCTCTATCAGGAATCAGGGCCTCAAAGGGTGTGTGACTATATTCAATGGATTCGCATAGATCCGTGATTTTCGGAATCGATTTATCATGCTGGAGAATTTTAGCATGGCCATATAATTGGGCTTTCCATTGCCCTGTGTCCCTCAGTCGAATAGCTGCCGATTTGGCCCTTTCCATGCCTGCTAAGTCCAGGCTAGGGAGGTTCAAGTTCGCATTCAGCGCTTCATTCGGGGTGGTTCGAAGGGCTCCACTAATACACAAAGCCGCCATTCGCTGTACTTTGTTTAGAGGAATCAGTATGCATTGTGTGGGTAAGGCGGTCCACCACAGAGCCACTCCATACAGTAGGATTGGCTTGACTACCGCTGTGTATATCAAGTTAACTATTCTTGGGGACATGCCCCATCTTAGCCCGATTGCTTTTTTACAGGAGTAAAGTGCAATGGTCGCTTTTTTGGTTCTCTCTTGGTTGTTTAAGCCCCATTTGAGGCGTTTATCTAGTACTAGCCCCAAGTACCTGGCGTGATCGCTAAAGGAGAGATTACAAATGTTTAAAATGGGTGGGTTAAGTTGTGGAATTTTGTACCTATTTGTAAATAGAACAAGTTCGGTTTTCGAGGGATTTACTCCGAGTCCGTTCGCTATCGTCCATTCCGATAGCATTTTAAGTTTAGCGGTCATAAGATCGCAAAGTGCTTGTGGATATTTTCCATTAAAGATGATGGCGACGTCGTCTGCGTATGCCACGACCTTACAACCTCCTCCCTCCAGAATCCGCAGTAGTTTATTTACTGCGATATTCCACAAGAGGGGTGATAGTACACCTCCTTGCGGGGTGCCTCTGTTCACTAGTCTAGTCTGGGTTGAGGTCCCTAGTGTGGCTGTGACCATTCTGCTTATCAGCAATTTATGGATTAGCCTCACCATTGGCGGCTCAACCCCTAGTTCTGTGAGAGATTCTGTTATAGCGGTGGGAAGCACGTTATTGAAGGCTCCCTCTATATCCAGGAAGGCGATCAGTGTGTATTCCTTGATGTTGAGTGATTTCTCGATGCTGTTTACCACCAAGTGTAGCGCCGATTCGGTTGACTTACCTTTGGTGTAAGCGTGTTGTGCTTCTGATATTTGTGTCGGGCTTACGGTGGCCCTTATGTGTAGGCTTATCATTCTTTCAAAGCTCTTAAGCAGGAATGATGTTAGGCTTATTGGCCTAAAATCCTTTGCTGTGGTGTGAGTGGCCTTCCCTGCCTTGGGAATGAAAACCACCTTTGTTTCTTGCCATGCTGTTGGTAGTTCTCCTACCGCCAGGATGGATTGGAAGATTTTTTTCAACCAGTTAATGGCTATTTGTCCTGCTTGCTGGATGTGAGCCGGTGTTATTCCGTCCGGTCCCGGTGATTTGTATGGTTTGAAACTATGAATGGACCATTTCATGTTGCGGTCTGATAGGAGTGGATCTATTTCGATTCCCTCTCCTGCTCCCCTTTCAGGTGGATGACCTGCTTGTTGGCTCCCCGGGAAGTGAGCGTCTAGGAGCAGGTCAAAGGACTCTTTACTGCTCCATCTGCTTTTTGAAGATAGCCCAAAGGCGCAGCTGTCTTAGAGAGTATTTTCCTGAGCCTTGCGGCATCAGTTGTTTTTTCTATGTCAGAGCAGAAGGTCTGCCATGCCGTTCGTTTTGCTCTTCTAATGGCCTTTTTGTAGGAGGCTAGTTCAAACTTGTAGTTCAGCCAGTTGGTGTTCTCATTTTCCGCCTTTGCTCTGTTAAACAGGCATCTGCAGTTGGTTCTGAGGATAGATAGTTGTTGGGTCCACCAGGGGGGTTTTTTCCTTCCTCTCGGTTTCTCTGTGGGGCATGCCACTTTGAAGGCAGTGTTGCATGCCTCTGTGAATTTGTATACTGTTTCGTCCAGCTCATGTGGGTTTGTGATGCTTTCTGATGGTTCCATGGGGAGGTTATTTGTCAGAACTTCTTTGTACCTGTGCCTGTCCGCTCGTCTGGGGTTGGCGAAGCTGACCGGCAAGGGCGAATCAAGGGACAATACGGTTTCTATGAATCTATGGTCCGAAAAGGAGTGCTCGTCAGAGACTGCCCAGTTTTTGACTGCGCCTACGAGTGAATCTGATACCAAAGTTAGATCTATGATCGTTTGGCAAGCTTTAGTTATGAAAGTAGGGGCATTGCCCCTATTGCATAAGAATAGGTTCGAATTTAGAATAAAATCAAAAAGAGACTCACCTCTGTCGTTGTTGTTTGGGCAACCCCACTGGGTGTGATGGGCGTTGGCGTCACAGCCTATTACCAATCCATTCTTGAGCTTTTCGCATTCCTCTGCTAGTCCTCTGACCAGCGCATCTGGGGGGTTTTCCTTCTCAAAGGCCAAATAGGCCGATAGAACCCTTATAGAGCCACTCTGCAGCTCCAGGCTTACTGCGGTGTTGTCTCCGTTGCTGTAATTGCGAAGTAGAAATATACTTAGATGCCTTTTGGCTAATATGCGGGTTCGAATTTTACCTTCTTTGGGGTCAAGCATAAGCTTGCATTCCTTTGTTCCTAGTCCAGCAACCTTGCCTCCTACAACCCAAGGTTCCTGTACGAGGACTAGGTCGGCTCCGCCTTCTGTCAGGCGAAGCAGAAGTGCAGCAGACGCTGCTTTACTGTGGTGAAGGTTTATTTGTAGAAGTCTTAATGACATCTACAGCTTCAACCTCCACCACAGTGACGTCGGCCTCCTCTGTGTCGCTGAGGTCCACGTCCTCGATTGCCGGTCCGAGCGCACGCATCTCTCTGCTTAGCGACGAATCGGTAGAGTAGCCGTCCTCCGGCCCACCTGGTGCCTCCAACTCCTCAGCAAGCACCTGCTCGGCTGGGTTGCCGGCAGAGCTGCTAGCGGCGTTGGAGTCGCCCTTATACACTTTGATGTGTATCGCACTGAACCCGAAGTTCAGCACTCCACGAGCAGTCTCGATCGGAGCAACTGACTCCTTGTTCAGGACCAAAACCGCCTGGTTGACATCCCCTTCATGCTCCTCCACCTTGACGACTTTCCAGTCCTTCGTGGGGAGGTGCGGGTTGCATTCTTGCAACATGAAGAGGATGTCCTCCGGCGTCTTGATCGCTGCTGGAAACCAGATCCTGGCTCGGGGTCTACTGGGGACATCGCACCAGTCAAGCGCAACGATGTTCGCCCCTTCGTAAACCTCGCCGAGCTTGCTTGTCGCCTCTTTGTACATATCAGCCGACCGCTGACTGTCGCATGCTACCACCTTGACGCTGCCCTGGTACCAGCCCGCGTCCATGCAGCAGAGCGAGGTGCCTGGCTTCTCTCGTACCATGCGCAGGCAAATGAGGGAAAGGTGGGACTCCACTGCCTTCCACTTGTTTCTGGGGATCCTGCCCTCCGGATTTCCCCTGTCAATCAGGCCAAGTAACACACGATTCTTCGTGATTTCGGCGAAAGAGACCGATGGCTGGATCTTAGATCTCTTCGCCGATGGCCCGGGTAGTTCGAGGGTTCGCTGCCTTTTCGCCTGAGTCGCCTCTTGAGTGGGCTTTTCCTGCCCGTAGTTTGGGAGCACCTTCCTTGCCCACTCTACCTTCTTTAGCCATTCAGGCGAAGGCGTGGCAACGGTGCTCCTGGTGTGTGAGCGCAGAGTCTGGGCGGCAGTCCGCCTTTCTGCGTATGTATATTTAGCACCAGCGGGTGGCCCGAGTGCCTTGGCAGTGCCTACCGTTGCTTTCGGCGCAGATGCGCACGTAGCGGAGGCGTTTGCGGTTGGCTTTCTGCCACCCATCATCCCCAGTTTGGGATGCGGCCCTTTCTGGGCCGTGCTGGTATGGAAGGTGGAACCAGTGTTCGTCTTATCCATGGGTTTTTTAAGAGTACCCGTCTCTATTTTTTTTGTTTTTTTATCTTCTGTTTTCTGATCCATAATTTGGTCCCACGAGTTGCGGAGAAGGGAAAAAGTCCGCCCGGGCAGAGATCCGCGATGCCCGGGTAAGGCGATAGTTAGAACAGGGGGTCGCCATGTCCCTGAGCACACCGTTTAAGACTGGGCTATTTTTGATCCGGGCCCCCAGCTAGGCTGACTCTTGGCACGGTCCGTATTACACCGTAGTCCGGCCCGGAGTGAGATGTTGTTTGGGAGGGGAGTTGGGTAGGTGTTGTGTTGGGAGTGGGTTTGTGTAAAGCAACTATTTAAATGCGGCTGAACAACTCGCATCGTCGGTATTGCTTCGTTGCAAAATACCCGCTGGCTGTCCGGGACTGTTTATTTACTGGGATTGCCGTCCACGGTACCGTGTTTGACTTATCCCACCACCTTATTCACAGTTGACCTCGAGAGAGGTCGTCCGCTATCCGCAACCCGCGACCCGCTCGGTTGCCCCAGCTAGGCGACTTTGGAACCATCTCACAAGTTCCTCAGCCGAGACTCAATAAATTAATAATGTGAAAAAGAATTCAAAGCCATTGTGGGCTAGAACTTTAACAAGGGGGGTGTGTTGACGCGAGAAGTGAAGTAGGTCAAGATCCATGACATAATTTTCGACGGACAACCTTGACAATAGGGGACCGTATTGCCCATGACGATCCATTTGTGTGGACTGACGACTTACTGGCATAAAACAACATTTAATTGAAAGTTCTTCAACATTACTGCAAGCATTGTCCTCCGGATATAAAATTAATATAGATATATTTCGAAAATTAGCGCTAGATACTGCAAAAGAAATGACATCAAAATATCCTGGTATTATTTGCTTTCCTCAGCTATTAATACATGCGCCAGATGTTATTCAATATGCATTAGTTTCAATGGGAGAGCTATCAGAAGAATCTGCGGAATCTGGAAGTTAAGATGTATCGACTCAATCATAAACGTAAGGCCTCACGTTTAGCCACTAATGAAGACCTGATAAATCGGTTGTTACTTACTTCAGATCCTTTCATAACCGGGCAACGTAAATTATCTAACGCGTTCAAAACGTGTTTTTGATTGCTTGGAATAATATTTTGAATAATATATTTTTTGGATTGTTTTATTAAGAGCTATTCGGCCAAAGAGCTAGTGGGATGGCTTGAAGGGCGCCGAGCTGAAGGCTACCGAACGGGTCGCAGGTTGCGGATAGCGAGCGCCCTGGTTCTCCAGGGTAGCTACGAATAAGCGTGGAAGTTGGATAAGCGTAAATAAGTAGCCCGTAGCGCCGGAGCAGTACCGACGTCGCGCTTGTGCTGCCGCCTCCGACAAATAGCTCACACTCACCCCCTTCCCACACTGCTCCGAAGGCCCAAGTCCATGTGACTTCAACCCCAGCGAAGGCCAGCGAACAACGCAGCCGTGTAAACCCAATACACCAAAAAGACCAGCCCAAGCCTCCCACCAGCGTTGGAGTGGCTAACCAGCTACTCCAACCTGAGGGGAGCGCCAAAGCCGGTCTTGTGGTGAGCACCAGGGCCAAGGAGTTCAAAGGACACCAACTAACCAGGCAGGACCTCTGGAACGAAAGAAAGCATTCCGTATCCTCAAACGGCTGGCCACCAACCCCATACGTGAGGATCAAACGTCGAAATTGGACTACCAGAAAATCCAAGAAGACATAGCCTAGACAAAGGCGGTAATCCCAGACTTCGACATCGCTATGACCACCAGCAACAGCAACAAGCGAGAGAGGTCGGTGGAAGCAGCGCAACCAGTGAGCTAAAGGCCAAGACAACCAACCGAGGAACATGGTCGAGATCCTTTGCGGAAGTGGTAAAGGATCGGAAGATCATTGGCGTCATCGACTAGAGCGATGAAGGCGGTAGGATCCCTAGGAACCAATGGGGTCTGGTTAGACGGGCCCTTGCGTCAGTGGCCTTAAAAGTGCTGGACGAGAACCCAGGTCCGCCACCCGATTGCACAGATGCAGGGTACCTGGTACCACAGGGCAACGTAAAGTTGATTGCCTGTGAGGACGAAAGATCGGCAGCACTTTACATGGCTGCCATCAACAAGGTCGGCGAGGTCTACACCAGGTCCAAGTTGGCAGTTTGCGAGGCTGCAGAGATCCCGTCTCAACCGAGAGCGAGGGATTGGCTGCCGTCTGAACCCTCGGAGCCAGGGGCTATCCTCAGCCTGCTGACTAGGTTCAACCCGAAGCTTCCAACAAAAGGTTGGAAGGTGGTTAAGGTGGAGAAACCCGAGCACGTCACCATGAACGTGGTAATCCTCCTGAACCAGGCCTGCTTGGAACATCTCGCAGCGCAACAGAACCGGTTGAATTACGGGCTCGACAAGGCGCAACCTCGCATCTACGACAGTTTGAGACAACCTGGCTGCCTGTGCGTCGTACGAACCCCCGAGAGACGACGAATTGGAGCACGAGAAGGCCACCCATACAGGGTACGTGTCAACTGACTCAAGCTAACCGAAAGCCTAAAGCAGCTGTGAACTCAGAACACGACCCGACCAGGGCGCAATGTTCTCCAATAGCGGAGGAAGCGGAGGGTACACAGCCCGACCACGGTCCTCCTCATACGCCTGGCAACAGGCAACATAGACGTAGTCCTCATTCAAGAGCCATGGATTGTTGGTAACAACATCTGTGGCTTATCAACCCCCTATACAAGCTATTTTACACCAAGGGTAAGGGTAAAACCAGAACCTGCATTCTTACAAAGATACACTTTAACGCATTTCTTATTCCACGAAGGCGACCTCACACCATATCATCACTTTATCTGGCTCACGACTATGACGGGCTATTACCAAACACGAAAACAGAACTACTCATACATGCACACTCATCTAAGGAACTCATCCTGGGAGGGGACGCTAGGACACCACACGCAATGGGGAAGTACAAACATAAACGAAAGGAGTGAGTTACTCTACGACTGTCTCTTTCAATCAAATCTATTCATCTGCAACAAAGGTAATGACCCAACTTTCATCACTAGAAATAGGAAGGAAGTCTTAGACATTACACTAATATCTGATCCCCTACTTAACCAGCTAGAAGCGTGGAAGGTGGGGATCGAGCACTCATTCTCAGACCACCGATACATAGAATTTACAATAGCTCTAGACTGTCCTCCCGCCGAGAACATTACTAATCTAAGATTAACCAACTGGGGATATTACAAAAATCTCCTCAACAGGAACCTACACGCTCCACCGATGCACGTCCGCAACGGTCAAGAACTAGATAACCTAGTTAACACTTTTACTGACATCTGCGGTAAGGCCATAAAAAGGGATTGCCCAATCAGAACAGTCAAAACAAAGAACAAACCCCCATGGTGGAACACAACCCTGGCGAACCTTAAAAGAGAGTGTAGAACTTACTTCAATAGAGCTAAATACAACAATAGCGAATCTTCCTGGAATTTAAACCATACAAAACTAAGCCTACACGAAAAGGAAATTAGAAAATCAAAACGAAGAGCTTGGGCTAATTTTTGCAGTAGCATATAACCTACTGCGGAAACATCCAGACGCAGAATTATTGCACAACAACGTCACCCCAACGGCTATCACTGGCGCTCTGACTGAACTGGGCGGGTGACGTGGTTATCCTACTGCAGGGTAAATTCCCGAAGACTCTTTGCAATCTGATGGAGACAGCCCTGTCCACCCTCTCAATGTGAACTGCTGATTGTGGACTGGGAGTTAACCCAGAAAAGACCGAACTAGGTATTTTTACAAGGAAGTACAAGATACCAAATCAAACTCTCCCAAAACTCACCAAACGCGCCTAACCCTTAGCAACCAAGCAAAGTACTTAGGTGTCATCCTTGACAAAAAGCTCCACTGGTCAGACAACATCCTAGAACGCTCACGCAAAGCGGACATAGCTCTCTTCGCTTGTAAAAAAGCCATAGGGTGGAAGTGGGGTTTCTCTCCCGTAATAGTTCACTGGCTATACACTGCAATAGTCAGGCCCATTCTCCTCTACGGAAACATCGTATGGTAGCCGTCCCTAGAAAATAATTGTAACCTCACGATCCTTCACAAGATCCAAAGAACCGCAGAACTCTGCATCAATAGAGCGCTTGGCACCACCGCCGCTGAAGCACTAAACACAATCCTCCACCTTCAACCCCTGGACCTACTTGCCAAAAGCTGGGCATCTGCAACCGCGCTGAGGCTCCGCGAAGCAGAGGCATGGACAACAGGCTCAACGGGTCACTCCAGTATCCTAACAAACCATATATCCCACCAAACCATATATACCACATATTACAGACTACGTTCCACCCATAGTCAACCTCGAAAGAAGATACAAGATCTTCGTCCCCACCCTTACAGACTGGGACAACCTCCCACACCAAGCTTAATTCCCAAATAGGTGGGGGAATCTTCTCTCCCGAACTGGACGTAAAAGTCTCAAAACGCCCACCAGACCACTGTATTGCTTTCCAAGCGGAAGTCATAGCAATTCAGGAAGCCATGTTCCACCTCGATACATCAGAACATCACGACACAGACATTTTCATCTTTTCGGATAGTCAATCAGCCCTCAATTTTCATGCTAGATAAACAATTTTAACTGAAATATATTGGTCTCGTCAATATCTATCGACTGATAAAAAAAAACTTTGCCACGCCCACTCTAACTCCCTAACCCTTAAATCTGTCTACCGCCGGTAGGTGGCGCGTTTCAATTTCGCTATGTTGCTTGCATATCTCCATTTTCCTTTGGTCCCTTTAGCTGAGTAACGGATATCTGATAGTCGAGGTACTCGACTATAGCGTTCTTCCTTGTTTTATTATATTTTGTATGGATAGATATTAAAATTAAAATAAAGTTTCTTCTGAGATTTCCTTACCCTGAAAGTATGCATATGAATTTAAGCTTTAAATGTTATTTTAAAATATTTTTTCTTTTTCGATGCATCGATGTTTTCAACCCTTTCCTTTATTTTTGGATAATTCAATTTGTTCGGAGCAGATCGCCAGCGCCTAGTCATGCGCGCATAGGTGTACGACGGCACCTGCAGCGCTCTCTGCTTATCTTTCGCCTTCTTTCTTATACCACTAAAGCTGTCGCTTATCTATTCAGCAACTACTTTGTAAGCCTGCATATGTCTATATGAAGATCTTGGAGCCAAGCTTTTTACACATTCACAGTCCGTCTGCCGCTCCGAATAAACGCTATACATTTTAATATAACCTATTCGTGCGTTATTAGTTATAAATATGAGGGTGGCATATTTGTTGTCTTCCCCATAAACACAATTCTTAGAAGCCTTTTAAATTTTTTTATCAGATTTTTTCATAAATTAAATAAAAAGGAAATAAGACTACAAAAATTAATGCTTTCTCAGTTTTTTTTTAAATTTTTTATTGAGTGTTTTAGTTAACAATATGATAAACAGAACTTAAAACTATATCAATTTATGATTCATCATCATGAGTTAATAGTTAAATAATAATATAACAATAATTGCTTTCTTAGCAGTCTTTTTCATTACAGTGAGAATCAAAAATAATAAAATAATAATATAAGTATAAATGCTTCCCTAGCAGGGGTTTCGTTATGTTTCTAAAGTAATCTTAATTATTAAAATTACTTTTTTATGTTGTGAAGCTCGACGCCCGATGCTTTGTCAAACGTCGATGCATCGATAAACATCGGTATGACACAAAATATCGGAAAACATCGAAAATAGTCGCCGAAAAATGATCAATACTCGATGCATCAATGTTTTTTTTACATCGCTTAGTCATTAACAAGTACAAAGGGCAATTACAAAAGCCAACCAATTAAAAGCTAAGACCAAAGTCCACTCATTAGAAAAGTTTAAAAACTTAAGGCCGTGGTATATTTATATTATATTTTGTTATATCAAACCAATGGTAAAAACTTGTAATTACATATATACTTTATAAGGTCGCAAACGCTTTCTTTATTTATTCGTTTGGTTTGGAACATAGTTCAGTTTGTGAAATAAATTGATCTATTTAGAAGAAACTAAGACTATGAAGGTTTAAAAATTAAATTCTAATTGACTTAAGGTCGTTAGAAAAATAAACGATTTGGATGTGTGGACTGTATGTAATTTTATTCTTGCCAGTTGCGAAGCCTATTTGATACTGATACGAATTTCACAAAAAAGAAGCTGTCGTAGCAGCGTTGCCAGAAACGAAAAGCTATATATATATATGTATATCGGTTTTCTGTTACATAGGATAGAGATGGCATTATGCGCCTAAATATGAGAGTTTATTAAAGACTGCAACCGTTCACGAACATCCCGGCCCGCCCTGAAACACAGTTTCCTGATTGGGCAAAACAGCAACCTTCGTGATCGGTCTGATTATCTCTCCAGTTGATGTCTTCAATTTGACTGCTCGAACGAGGTTGTCCTTCCCTGGATTTCCATAACCTGTGCGATGTGCCAAGAAGCTGGTGGTGTATTGGACTCCTTAACGAGAACTACATCACCAATCCAGAGGTTGGGCGTTGAAATGGTCCATTTCGGACGTTGTTGCTGAGTAGTCAGATACTCCTGATGCCATTTCTTCCAGAATCCTTGAAGCATAGCCTGGATGCTTTGCCAATATCCTAATCGGCCCACAGGGATGTGGCTTAAGTCAGGATCTGGCACGGTGGTTAACGGTCGCCCAATTAAGAAGTGGGCGGGTGATAAGTAGTTGTTCTCGGTATCCGATGTACAGCACAAGGGGCGTGAATTGATCACTGCGCTGATTTGAGCAAGCAAGGTATGCATTTGTTCGAAGTTGAGCGTTGAATTGCCGGTGACGCGGCGCAACTGCCGACTGCCATTTTCCTCCCCAATGAGGAGCTCTCGGGGGAATGAGTACCCATTGAATTCCATCATCCGCCAGAGTGGATGTGACGATGCCCTTATGTTGTTGTGATGAATGCAATTCCTGCATTTCGTTGAGGGATCGTTGTTGGGCAGTGTGGGTGCGTGTGTTATTCTGCGAATGAGATTTCGTGCTCCAATTATCCAGAATCTCTGGCGAACGATTACAAACAGGGAAAAAACGCCAGGGTGAAGATTTAGTTGGTGCTCGTGTTCCAGGATCAGCTTCGAGATGCGGTGCGATTTTGGTAGCAAAACTGGGTGTTTTGCCTCTCGGGACAATTGCGATTGGTGCAGTCGTCCGCCTACCCTCAGCAAATCGTTTTCGTCTATCATTGGTGTAAGTTTGATCAGCTGCGATCGGTTCCTTAGGGGTTTCTTGACAAGGAGCAATTGATAGTCCTCGTGAAAACAGCGTTGAGCGTGTTTTATACAAATGATCCTTGCTGCCTTAATCTCTTCAAAGGTAAGAGCTCTTGAGGCCTTATCGCAGGATGGATTTTGTGTCCGTTGAATGAATCGCTTCACATGGCGAAATCCAGAAGAGATCGAACGAATGAGTTGGCTTAGAAGAAGCGCTGCGCAAAGCTCTAGGCGTGGCAAGGATTGTTGTTTCAGTGGCGCCATCCTTGTCTTAGCAGCCACAAGGGACACCGAGATGGATCCGTCGACATTTGTAACTCTGCTGTACACCACAGCAGCATACGCCTTGGTTGAGGCATCCGAAAATCCGTGGAGCTCGATGTTGTCTGCGTCGTTGGCAACGAAGCATGGTAATTGAATTTTTTTTAGAGTGTCTAGATCTTCACTTCAGCCAGTTGTCCGCTAGTTTAGTTGGGAGCGGGTCATCCCAATCCAAGTTTAAGAGCCAGAGTTATTGGAAAATAATCTTAAGTTGGATTACAATGGGTGCCAAGAGTCCGAGAGGATCAAATATCCTGGAGACGTCGGACAAGACTTGTCTCTTTGTGCAGGATTTGCCGCTAGACCTATGTTGTACGTTAAAGTGTCTTTTCCAGGATGCCAGTATAGTCCGAGAACCTTAACTGGCGACGATTGTGCGTCGGTATCATCCGTTTGTATGAATGAGGTATCGGATACCCATTTCCCGAGTTCAAGATTTGCGCGCGACATCAGCTGAATCAACTCGTCTCGGTTTCGACGTGGTTCATCCTCATTGTTTGACCCAGTAACGACATCATCGACATAAAAATCCTCCAGTAGGATTTTTGAAGCATTCGGGTATTCCTCTTGGTGATCCACAATGAGTTGTTCCAGCACTCGTACCGCCAGGAATGGTGCACATGACGTTCCGTAGGTTACAGTACACAATTGAAAATGCTTGATCGGATCGGATGGATCCTCTCTCCAAACGATCTTCTGGTAGTTTCTGTGCTTGTCGTTCACCCATATTTGGCGGAACATTTTAACGATGTCCGCTGAGAATGCGAACTTGTACATTCGAAAGCGTAGGCACACAGCAAATAAATCGCGTTAGATTCTGGGCCCTGTGAAAAGAGTGTCATATAAGGCCTTACCATTGGCGTCGAGAAAGGATCCATCAAAGACCACTTGCAGTTTCCTAGTACTGGGTGGTGGGGAAGATAGAACTGATTTCCAGTAGCGATTTCCTCTGGCGGCACCTCACGCATGTGCCCCAGGTTGATATACTCCCGCATAAATTATACGTACTGCGTCCGCAGCTGCTCGTTTTGTTGTAGTCGTCGCTCCACCCATTTGAAACGTTTAAGAGCGCCATGTAGAGTTTCTCCAAATTCAGGACTTTCCGTGTTGAATGGAAGTTCCACGACATACTTCCCGTTTTCATCGCGACTGTGGGTGGCGAGAAAGTGCTTCTCGACCTGGTCGTCTTCCGGTTCCAATTTTGTGTTGCTATGAACGTTCTCCAGAACCTTTGTAGCGTGTTGTCGATATCCATTGTTGTGGTTAGTGCAATAGCGTTGCTTGCGTTCGATGTGATGAGTGAAGTGATAACCCATCCAAATACCGAGAAAATTGCGATAAGATTACCCTTGTTGTCGTACATCTTTCGTCCTGTGAACACTGACCATAAGTGTTCGCTTCCCAATAGTATATCGACTGGTGTGTTTGCGTTGAAGTGTGTATCCGCCAGCTGCAGATCCTTGAATACCTCGAGTGTGGATGCGTCGATATTTCGGCGTTCCGGAGATGAGGTGATTCTGCCTAGCACTTGGGCATAGACAACCAAACGATCATCGGATATGCGAGACTTGATTTGCAGCGTGCTGCATCCCATTGTCGTGTCTGCTTTTACGGAAGAGATTCCCGTATCCAAAATGCGTGATGCCGACCGTGTCAATCCGAGAGCTTGGATGCAACGCTCATATACATAAGATAGCTCTGATCCTGTGTCCAATAGAAAACGGCATGTTACGTGGTCCCCTTTTGCGTTCTTAACATAAACCATAGCAGTTGGTAATATGCTTCGTTTGTATTCCGTTAGATGTGTAGATTTTGCAGGGCCTTGTGCACATACTACCTTTTGGGTGCCCGCTCCTTGGGAAAAATTACTAAGTGTCACTGAGTTTGTGTTAGACGCGCTTATGTTTTGCTCGTCCCCCTCCGCTATCTGGGCAAGATTCCCAGTAGCCTGTGGAATCGGTTGGACATGAAGAAGAGAGTGATGATTTCCTTTGCATTGCCTGCACTTGAATGTTGACTTGCACCCTTTGACCCCATGACCAGGTCGCAAGCAGTTGTAGCATAGTGATTTTTCCTTCACAAATGATCGCCTCTGCAGTCCAGACATATCCAGAAACTGCTGACAGCCAAATAGAGTGTGTTCTGTAGAGCTTCATTTGGTGCAGCCACTACTTTCAACCGCAACCATCGATTGTGTGATCCTTTTTGGCTTTTCAGGATGTGTTGTTGTCTTGCTTCCAGTCGCAAGCTCCCTTTTGCTCAGCTCCAGTTCCTCGCAGCGAGAATCGAGAAACTTGAAGAATTCCTCCAAAATGGGTGAGTCTGTCTCCATGCTGCGCTCAATCCACCTGCGCCGTGTGTCTGGCACGGCTTTTCACTAATGATTTTAATTGTTCCATTGCAAACAATTACTATGAGAATCAAAGCACTTCAAATCTGTCCAAGAATCCGGAACGATGGACCAGCAATATGGTTAGAAATATAAACGATTTGGATGTGTGGACGGTATGTAATTTTATTCTTGCCAGTTGCGAAGCCTATTTGATACTGATACGAATTTCACAAAAAAGACGCCGTCGTAGCAGCGTTGCCAGAAACGAAAAGGTATCGGTTTTCTGTTACATAGGATAGAGATGGCATTATGCGCCTAAATATGAGAGTTATTAAAGACTGCAACCGTTCACGAACATAAGGTTTTGTTTCAAATTAATTACTGTTTCGATGTGTGTGTGTATTTTTCTTTGAATTAGGTTACAAATTTAATTGGTTTTTGTGGATGTGGTAGGTCCAAAACCGTACCGTAACCGATAATAAAGTGTTTTTGTCAGCAGAATAATTTTTTACTTCTTTTCTATTAAAAGCGCTAAAGATAATACAAAAAGATATTTTAGCTCGACAGTCGTAATAACAGTGTGCAACAGTAATAGAGTTTTTTAGCGGTAGATCCAGACTCTTAGCGGTAGATCAAAATTTGGAAATGTTGCATTACTGATTTGATTTGTGCGCTTGCGGTTGAAAATATGTATATCTCGCTACCATCTTGAAGGCAGCAAGGTGTTTGTGCAAGCTGGTAGAGTTGCAATTCCCGAATACTTCAAGACCTTAAAACTGTAATGGTTTAGCCTGGTTTTCGCAACGGCATTTTCAAATTTATCGGTAAAAGGTTTTTGTATCGTTTTGTTATCTAAGTATCCCATAATTTTTCCAAATCGTAGAGTTTACTACTCTCAGGACCAACTATACCATCCAACCGTCCTTGAGGGGGACCCAAATAGAAGCTCGACAGAATCTTACAAGTATGTGTCAATACTCGGGATTCTCATGCTCCTGAAAATTTCTAGGATGCATAGCATACTTTGGAAAAAGTAGTGACGCGCTAGAAATGTGTTAAACGAGTCAGTCAAAGCTAAAGTGAACTTCTACATAACCAAAGTCCAATAGCACAATACATTTCAAATCGAGAACAAGTGAAAATGAATACATTCAAAATATGTAAGTATGTAGTCTTCGCAAATATGATATTATTCAAATATTCATTGGAATGCATTTAAATAAACCGATTCGAAAGGGAATACGAGTATCTCCATCAACCGTTGAAGACGTAGCATGCCGCTAGCATACCATATACTTATTTTTTTTGTTTAAGGGAATTAGTGTACCTAAGAATAGCAGTATATTTGGTGGACGAATAAAAATAATATCTTCCAAAGCCCTATCTTCCACTTATAAACATATATAAAATACATATACATATTTTTTTTTTTTGATGGCGGTTTTCCATCATAGAAATTGTGAAAATTTTGGGAGTTTTCACTTTGACGTCGATTTCCAAAGACATGGACAATGGTTCAAGATAGGCACTATTTTTTTGTAATGCCTGTTACGTACACCTTCCACATAGAAAGATTAACATAGAGAAACAGCGACAAATCTTTACTGGGGGGGAGGGAAGCACTCGACTAACCAGACTCAGACTGGTAAAGGCAGAAGAAAATGCAATTCGGCAATTCCCTGGTGTCGCGTGGCTAAAACAAAGGCCACTGTTCGTACCCAAGGGTGCTCAACATGACCAGCACACAACAAATCAAGCAATAGCCAAGTTGGAAACAGTACCAGGCGCTCAGTAGCACCCACTGCAGATGAGAATTGCTGATCAGGCAAGACGGTATGGACTTGTTTGGATGGCAGAGTGAAAGCTGGACCTAAGAGCACAACAAAACTGATTTACCATTGAATCCCAGTTCTTTTGATCGGGGTCTATGTATGATTTTATGGCCGCGATGACAGAGTGATTAACCCTTTCAGAACCATTAGCTAAGGGTGCACAAAAAACGGTACAGAGAGTTAAAAGACTTAGATTTAAATTGGACGCCATTGTCTTAGACTATTGTCTCTGGAACACCAAAACAAAGAAATAGGTCCTCTACAAACGGGTGGATAGCCTCGGCAGTGAACTTTTTGACTGGTTTGAGAAAAGAAAGCTTGATGACCTATAACCACAAAAATACCTATTTGACCAGAACGACTGCGAGTATTTGGACCTAAAAAGTCGACATATAGCTTTTAAAAGAACTTGTCTGCTGGCACGGTTTTTGCCATGGGTGGTCTAAGTGTATGATTTGGATGTTTGCTTTGCTTACAAGCCTCACACCCTTTTATATAAGACTTAACATCAGCTACTAAGTTCGCTCAAAAATACCATCGACGAAGCTTTTCTAAAGCCTTGTTAATGCCACAATGGGAGGTGAGAGGATCCTCATGAGCCAGTTTAAAAGCAACTGCCGTTAATTTTTTCGGTAACCATACTTTCCAGCAGTTTTCATCAGCGACCTTTTCTTCTGCTGAGTGCTCTGCCCTACGAAAAATGAGATCAACTTCTACTTTCAAATCTGGTGTTTTATGTGTGTTCGACAAAACTTTGCTACGCAAGGCAGTATACTCGGCGGTTTTAAAGAAGTTCGATTCCAAATCTACAAAACCATCGGCTGACAGGACTGAAGGATCCTCCTCATGCGTACGGGACAAAGCGTCATGAACAACGTTTTGAGAACCTTTTCGATGAACTATCTTAAAATCAAATCCCTGTAACTTTAGGGACCATCTGGCAAGTCGGGAGCTCAGATCAGTTTGACTCTTAACCACTTGAGTGATGCATGGTCGGTAATTATAGTAAATTCCTGTCCCTCAATGTATGCACTAAATTTTTGTACGGCATCCTTCCTCTGGCACTGATTAAGCTTACGACACTTTGTCTGCATCAGGACTGCCCCTACGCCAGTGCTGCTCGCATCGCAATGGATGGAAAAAGGAAGGATAAAATTCGGACTGTGTAATAATGGCGCTGAGCTCATTTTCAGTATCAGGGTTTCGAAAGCAGTTTGAGCTTCGTCGGTCCAATCAAACTTTCGGTTTTGCTTCAGAGTGTCTGATATTGGAGCAGCCAAACCAGAATAGTTTCGGATGAATTTATTGTAAAACCATGTTAGTCCAAAAAATCGACGTACTTGTTTGACAGAACGAGGCACAGGAAAGTCATCAAAATCTGTTGCTATGGTGCCACTGCCAATTTATGTCCAAGACATTTAACCTCTCTTCTATAAAACTTGCTTTTCTCGACGATTATAGTCAAGTTGGCTTTGGTTAACTAGATTGCGACTATTTTAAGGATCTCCAAATGGCGCTCGAAACTACCCGAAACGATCAACAAATCGTCTAGGTATATAAATATTTCATTCCTTAGTTGAGCAGGTATTATTTTGTCCTTAAGCCTTGACATTGTAAGAGATGAATTGGTTAGACCAAATGGCATAACAGTGAACTAGTAAAGTGGCCTACCAGGAACAGCAAACGCTGTCTTGTCGCGCGAGCTTGGATCCAAAGGGTTTTGCCAGAAGGCGTCTTTTAAATCCAAGCTCGTGATGAACTCCGCTTTCGGCAGCCTACCTAATATGCCTTCGATTAAAGGCATGGGAAGGCATATTTGATTGTCACTTTGTTTACTTTCCTGCTGTCTATGCAAAGGTGAACTTTTCCTCTCTTTTTGACTAGAACAACTGGAGAGGACCATGGGCTGTTCGATTCCCCAATTATGCCAAGACCCAACATTCTGTCTAGTTCACCATATATAAATTTTTCAGTGGCAGGGGATACAGCACAGTGACGCTGCTCTATTGGCTTGGCGTTAGCAACATCAATTGTATGTGTGATTAGAGCAGTCCTACCTAGACCCATTTTCGCAAAGGATGGAAACAGTTGGATGACATTTGTCAACAGTTGTTGCTGTGACAAGGACAAAAGTCTCATCTGAGAATTTTCAATCTCAGCAACAGAGAATTCTTGAGGTGTCAGATTGGTTGGTAGTAGATTAAAATTTGTCCAGAAATCGGTGCCTAAGTATAAGTCTCCGGAGAGCGACGGAACAATATACAAGGTAACTGGTCTGGTGTTCCTCTGATAACAAATATTTGCTTTTATTCTTCCTAATATCTGCTGAGATTGACCATCTGCTGTTTTAACCGAAGATAGTATTGGTTTAATGGGATGGTTCATTCTAAGAATCTCGGAAGCAAAAGTTTCACCTGCACAGCTCACCGAAGCTCCTGTATCTAGCAGACCAATCACGTCCTTTCCCAACACTGACACTTTAGCATATGGTCGATAGTCTCCTAATTTTCCTACTATAGCTGATACAAGGGCTTTCTTTTCCTGTCTGATCTGCTCCCGAAAGGTTTTTCGACGAGTTTGAGAACGTAATGGTGTCATTTTTGGTCATAGTCTGGTTTAGAAGTATAATCAGAAGTGGATCCTATTTGGAGGTGTCTTCCTGAGACGACCTCGGTCGGCGTGTACTTTTCGGCTGTACACGAGCCGGGTAGTTTTTGGAGGATTCGCCCGGCAAGTACTGCAAATTGGCTTGTAAGTGTTGGCTTTTCCACACCCATAACAAAAGACTTTTCGTTCTGCAATACATTCTTGGTAGCGATGACCCTTTACTTCGCAATTCCAGCAAGGGAAATCCAAGGCTGACACTTCAAACTTGTCCTCGAAATCGTCATTGTCATAGTCGTTTTCTTCGATTTGCGGATCGACCTCGCAAACTACTTTTCGAGTAACGGGGCGAATAAAGTGTGTTTAAGACTTGGGTAGAGCTGTCATAAAGATTTCGCTCTTAAGAACCAGTGCTCTTAACTGAATGTTGAATGTCTGGAAGAAGATTAGCTCTAAGAATTTCGACCAAGGCTGTGGCTGACAACGGTTCGGTAAGTTTTTCTGCTAGTGCGGCGATGATAACACAAAAGTCGTCAAAGGATTCATTAGGCCACTGTTTGCGTTGTTCAATCTCTGAACGTATATAACGATCGGTCCTCGAATCCTTAAACTGAGCTTTAAGAGCCATGCATAAGGGTTGCCATTTAACGCAGCGTACCTTCTTATGGTATCACCAGTATCACTCACTTGCTGTTCCCCCAAACAAATTTCTAGCAAAGCCAGCTAATAAGTCTAAGTCACCATTCAAGGTTTGCAATGCAACAGCCTCAACACGGTAAAGGAAATCATCTATCGATGTCTGCTCTGACATAGCTGCAAGCATCGCTTCCGCTATAGTCTTTTTAATGGACCCAGCCATGCTTAGCTGCTCTGCCTGCTGCGATGGCGCTGTGTTATCCCCAGGAATTGCAATGTTCAAACTTGTACACTCTAGGTGCTTAATTTGTGATCGGATCACAACCGAAATTGGCGGAATGGGAGCTCCTCCTTTTGAATTAGATGAACCAGAAAAATCAAATGGATTACTAGTCAAATAAGTCAGGGACTCTTTGATGGAAACCATGTCCACAATTTGTTATAAAAAGTTCAGACTCAGACTGAATAGTATCAGAGCAACTGTGACAATTAAGATCGTCAGTGCGCGTTACAGGCATTTCAACATCAAAATAATAAATTTAATTACAGGAAAAATATCTTAAGTTATATGTTGAAAACAAAAGGAATTATTTAATATTATGAAAGGAAAAAATTGAATATAAATGTAAATATAAAAAGTTAATCAATCATAAAAGTTTGGAAGCCATGCAATCAATTCACAAGATAAGAGTCAAACATCAGCCAGGAATTACTAGGGATATGAAATTTAGAAAAGGAATGTTATGGGAATTCGATCTTCACCAATTGATCGGAAGGCGTAAAACTTGTCCATATAGCCTACATCCAGGTTCAATTTACTAATATCTTATTCATAGAATAGATGTTAAATAATAAAACAGGTACAGGGAAATTGAAGGAACAAAATTAGTTGATCGGCAGATGTAGCACATGTCCACAATCGATCGTCGCCTTCAAAGAATAGATTCTTGAGCAAATTAAACAATCACACGGGGACACGAAGTTCAGCCGAAAAAGGCAAGAGGCAACATCTTCCTGAAACTCACGATCACAACGTCAATGAAAGTTTTTAAAATACTCAAGCGAAAGTAAAAATAAACAAGGAAGAACGCTATAGTCGAGTACCTCGACTGTCAGATACCCGTTACTCAGCTAAAGGGACCAAAGGAAAATGGAGATATGCAAGCAGCAAATGCGCCACCTACCGGCGGTAGACAGATTTAAGCGTTGTGGGCATTAGAGTGGGCGTGGCAAAGTTTTTTTTAAATCAATCGATAGGTATTGACGAGACCAATACATTTAAGTTAAAATTTTTTATCTAGCACGAAAATTGTGGGCGCCACAGGCTTGGGCGGTTTGTGGGCGTTAGAGTGGGCGTGGCAAACTTTTTTTTAAATCAATCGATAGGTATTGACGAGACCAATACATTTCAGTTTAAATTTTTTATCTACCATGAAAATTGTGGGCGCCACAGACTTGGGCGGTTTGTGGGCGTTGGAGTGGGCGTGGCATATTCGCGTAATAAACTTGCGCTGCGCTCAAGCCTACGGAATCTAAATCTGAAATCTCGTTTCTCTATCTTTGATATTTTCCGAGATATCCGCGTTCATATTTACGATTTTTTGAAGTTTGTGGGCAGTTTGTGGGCGTTAAAGTGGGCGTGGCAAACTTTTTTTTAGGTCAGTCGGTAGGTATTGATGAGAACAATACATTTCAGTTAAAATTTTTGTTCTAGCATCAAAACTGTAGGAGCCACAGTTTTGGGCGGTTTGTGGGCGTTAGAGTGGGCGTGGCACTCTTTTGAAACAAACTTGCGCTGCGCAGGAATCTCAGGAATCTGCATGCCTAATCCCAGTATTGTAGCTCTTATAGTTTCCAAGATCTCAGCGTTCATACGGACAGACGGACAGACGGACAGACGGACAGACGGACAGACGGACAGACGGACAGACGGACAGACGGACATGGCTAGATCGACTCGGCTAGTGATCCTGATCAAGAATATATATACTTTATGGGGTCGGAAACGCTTCCTTCTGCCTGTTACATACTTTCCGACGAATCTAGTATACCCTTTTACTCTACGAGTAACGGGTATAAAAATTTACTTTTTTGGACACGAAGCACAGCCAAAACTAAAAGGCAAACGGCAACAATTTAACTTCCTGACATTCACGATCACAGTAAAATAAGCTTGTAGGGTATGCTAGCTAATTATATCCACGTAAAAACCCAATAAACAACGCTTCCTAAACAAAATTTGCCTACACACGAGGATTTTTTTAGTTGAATTTCGGAGTTATAAAATTAATTATAACACATCCAGAGAATCCAACAAAAAATTATGTTCAGCTGTTAGTACAGGAAATAAATAAATTATTGTATCCACAGAGCTATTCGGCTAAACAAGATAAAGAGAAAAATGAAAAACAATAAAAACCTCAAAGTCAGAAATAGAAACCTAGTCAGATGGAAATGACTGTCCTTCACAAAGTATTTTGTAATCAGGCTATGCCGGCTTAGCCCCATACGTTGGGCGCCAAACTAAGATTATTATATATGTCGAATTACGTTCGGGTTCCATTAAAGCGGAGTGCGTTTCGGTCTGAACACAGGCGTCAATTTACAGAGAGTGACTATTCGTTCTTGTAACTGCCTATACTGTTCCTGCGAACCACACACGGCGACAGCGACACAACGCTGACGCCTCGCTATAACGGTTCCTCTCAAAAAGGACATGACAAAATCCACGAAGCCTGCAACGCAGCTGTGTGTCGTGCCACACTTTTTGTAGCGCCGCACAGGCAACTGTTCTAACGGTACCTTGCAAAAGGCGAGCAGAGAGAAACAATGATATTGCAAAAATGCAGGACATAAGATGATGAAATAACTCGAGCTTCTGTGAAACACAAGCATTCCAAGAAACTAGCATTCCTTATACACTGAGATATACCAATCGCCGACATATATAATATAATACTATAGCATACCACGAATGTCGCAAGTCGGGAGCTCAGATCAGTTTGACTCTTAACCACTTGAGTGATGCATGGTCGGTAATTATAGTAAATTCCTGTCCCTCAATGTATGCACTAAATTTTTTTACGGCATCCTTCCTCTGGCACTGATTAAGCTTACGAGACTTTGTCTGCATCAGGACTGCCCCTACGCCAGTGCTGCTCGCATCGCAATGGATGGAAAAAGGAAGGATAAAATTCGGACTGTGTAATAATGGCGCTGAGCTCATTTTCAGTTTCAGGGTTTCGAAAGCAGTTTGAGCTTCGTCGGTTTAATCAAACTTTCGGTTTTGCTTCAGAGTGTCTGATATTGGAGCAGCCAAAACAGAATAGTTTCGGATGAATTTATTGTAAAACCATGTTAGTCCAAAAATAGATTATAGTCAAGTTGGCTTTGGTTAACTAGATTGCGACTATTTTAAGGATCTCCAAATGGCGCTCGAAACTATCCGAAACGATCAACAAATCGTCTAGGTATATAAATATTTCATTCCTTAGTTGAGCAGGTATTATTTTGTCCTTAAGCCTTGACATTGTAAGAGAAGAATTGGTTAGACCAAATGGCATAGCAGTGAACTAGTAAAGTGGCCTACCAGGAACAGCAAACGCTGTCTTGTCGCGCGAGCTTGGATCCAAAGGGTTTTGCCAGAAGGCGTCTTTTAAATCCAAGCTCGTGATGAACTCCGCTTTCGGCAGCCTACCTAGTATGCCCTCGATTAAAGGCATGGGATAGGCATATTTGATTGTCACCTTGCAAAGCCGAACTTTTCCTGGCTTTTTGCCTAGAACAACTGGAGAGGACCATGGGCTATTCGATTCCCCTATTACGCCAAGACCCAACATTCTGTCTAGTTCACCATATATTAATTTTTCAGTGGCAGGGGATACAGCATAGTGACGCTGCTCTATTGGCTTGGCGTTAGCAACATCAATTGTATGTGTGATTAGAGCAGTCCTACCTAGACCCATTTTCGCAAAGGATGGAAACAGTTGGAAGACATTTGTCAACAGTTGTTGCTGTGACAAGGACAAAAGTCTCATCTGAGAATTTTCAATCTCAGCAACAGAGAATCCTTGAGGTGTCAGATTGGTTGGTAGTAGATTAAAGATTGAAGATTAAAATTTGTCCAGAAATCGGTGCCTAAGTATAAGTCTCCGGAAAGCGACGGAACAATATACAAGATAACTGGTCTTGTGTTTCTCTGATAACAAATATTTGCTTTTATTCTTCCTAATATCTGCTGAGATTGACCATCTGCTGTTTTAACCGAAGATAGTATTGGTTTAATGGGATGGTTTATTCTAAGAATCTCGGAAGCAAAAGTTTCACCTGCACAGCTCACCGAAGCTCCTGTATCTAGCAGACCAATCACGTCCTTTCCCAACACTGACACTTTAGCATATGGTCGATAGTCTCCTAATTTTCCTACTATAGCTGATACAAGGGCTTTCTTTTCCTGTCTGATCTGCTCCCGAAAGGTTTTTCGACGAGTTTGAGAACGTAATGGTGTCATTTTTGGGGTCTCATAGTCTGGTTTAGAAGTATAATCAGAAGTGGATCCTATTTGGAGGTGTCTTCCTGAGACGACCTCGGTCGGCGTGTACTTTTCGGCTGTACACGAGCCGGGTAGTTTTTGGAGGATTCGCCCGGCAAGTACTGCAAATTGGCTTGTAAGTGTTGGCTTTTCCACACCCATAACAAAAGACTTTTCGTTCTGCAATACATTCTTGGTAGCGATGACCCTTTACTTCGCAATTCCAGCAAGGGAAATCCAAGGCTGACACTTCAAACTTGTCCTCGAAATCGTCATTGTCATAGTCGTTTTCTTCGATTTGCGGATCGACCTCGCAAACTACTTTTCGAGTAACGGGGCGAATAAAGTGTGTTTGAGACTTGGGTAGAGCTGTCATAAAGATTTCGCTCTTAAGAACCAGTGCTCTTAACTGAATGTTGAATGTCTGGAAGAAGATTAGCTCTAAGAATTTCGACCAAGGCTGTGGCTGACAACGGTTCGGTAAGTTTTTCTGCTAGTGCGGCGATGATAACACAAAAGTCGTCAAAGGATTCATTAGGCCACTGTTTGCGTTGTTCAATCTCTGAACGTATATAACGATCGGTCCTCGAATCCTTAAACTGAGCTTTAAGAGCCATGCATAAGGGTTGCCATTTAACGCAGCGTACCTTCTTATGGTATCACCAGTATCACTCACTTGCTGTTCCCCCAAACAAATTTCTAGCAAAGCCAGCTAATAAGTCTAAGTCACCATTCAAGGTTTGCAATGCAACAGCCTCAACACGGTAAAGGAAATCATCTATCGATGTCTGCTCTGACATAGCTGCAAGCATCGCTTCCGCTATAGTCTTTTTAATGGACCCAGCCATGCTTAGCTGCTCTGCCTGCTGCAATGGCGCTGTGTTATCCCCAGGAATTGCAATGTTCAGACTTGTACACTCTAGGTGCTTAATTTGTGATCGGATCACAACCGAAATTGGCGGAATGGGAGCTCCTCCTTTTGAATTAGATAAACCAGAAAAATCAAATGGATTACTAGTCAAATAAGTCAGGGACTCTTTGATGGAAACCATGTCCACAATTTGTTATAAAAAGTTCAGACTCAGACTGAATAGTATCAGAGCAACTGTGACAATTAAGATCGTCAGTGCGCGTTACAGGCATTTCAACATCAAAATAATAAATTTAATTACAGGAAAAATATTTTAAGTTATATGTTGAAAACAAAAGGAATTATTTAATATTATGAAAGGAAAAAATTGAATATAAATGTAAATATAAAAAGTTAATCAATCATAAAAGTTTGGAAGCCGTGCAATCAATTCACAAGATATGAGTCAAACATCAGCCAGGAATTACTAGGGATATGAAATTTAGAAAAGGAAAGTTATGGGAATTCGATCTTCATCAATTGATCGGAAGGCGTAAAACTTGTCCATATAGCCTACATCCAGGTTCAATTTACTAATATCTTATTCATAGTATAGATGTTAAATAATAAAACAGGCACAGGGAAATTGAAGGAACAAAATTAGTTGATCGGCAGATGTAGCACATGTCCACAATCGATCGTCGCCTTCAAAGAATAGATTCTTGAGCAAATTAAACAATCACACGGGGACACGAAGTTCAGCCGAAAAAGGCAAGAGGCAACATCTTCCTGAAACTCACGATCACAACGTCAATGAAAGTTTTTAAAATACTCAAGCGAAAGTAAAAATAAAAAATTTACTTTTTTGGACACGAAGCACAGCCAAAACTAAAAGGCAAACGGCAACAATTTAACTTCCTGACATTCACGATCACAGTAAAATAAGCTTGTAGGGTATGCTAGCTAATTATATCCACGTAAAAACCCAATAAACAACGCTTCCTAAACAAAATTTGCCTACACACGAGGATTTTTTTAGTTGAATTTCGGAGTTATAAAATTAATTATAACACATCCAGAGAATCCAACAAAAAATTATGTTCAGCTGTTAGTACAGGAAATAAATAAATTATTGTATCCACAGAGCTATTCGGCTAAACAAGATGAAGAGAAAAATGAAAAACAATAAAAACCTCAAAGTCAGAAATAGAAACCTAGTCAGATGGAAATGACTGTCCTTCACAAAGTATTTTGTAATCAAGCTATGCCGGCTTAGCCCCATACGTTGGGCGCCAAAATAAGATTATTATATATGTCGAATTACGTTCGGGTTCCATTAGAGCGGAGTGCGTTTCGGTCTGAACACAGGCGTCAATTTACAGAGAGTGACTATTCGTTCTTGTAACTGCCTGTACTGTTCCTGCGAACCACACACGGCGACAGCGACACAACGCTGACGCATCGCTATAACGGTTCCTCTCAAAAAGGACATGACAAAATCTACGAAGCCTGCAACGCAGCTGTGTGTCGTGCCACACTTTTTGTAGCGCCGCACAGGCAACTGTTCTAACGGTACCTTGCAAAAGGCGAGCAGAGAGAAACAATGATATTGCAAAAATGCAGGACATAAGATGATGAAATAACTCGAGCTTCTGTGAAACACAAGCATTCCAAGAAACTAGCATTCCTTATACACTGAGATATACCAATCGCCGACATATATAATATAATACTATAGCATACCACGAATTATTCTAACAGCAACGAAAGATGGTGGTTGTAGCTTCAAGTGGGGCACGCGCTGGTTCCGGCTCTTGTTTTGTCGGTAAAAGGAGTAGGTTTTCCAATTTGATCTACAGTGCTACTTGCTCGCATATGTATATACAATATTCCTATTTGAGTTCGCGTGCGATCTGACTTAAAGGTTAATTGTTGGGGGACAGAACTAAGATAGGGGTAAAGAAAGAGAGAATACCTGAAAGGAAGGGTGCTGCATAGATGGAATGGCAGCAGCTAATGCGTGTGTATCAGTGTCAGCAGCGAGGATGTTACTTGCCACTGACATTGCCTACCTACCTTGATCACCGAAGCCGCATAACCTGGCACAGGTTGGTGATCCCTTCGACACACGTCTACCTCCTAATCATCTTCCTTGATGCAAGCTTCCATAACAAAAATGTAGCAGTTCATGTTTATAATAGGTTTAATATGAGAAAAGTAATACTAACAAAGGTAATCATTAAATGTACAAAGTTGAGTTTCATATAAAGTTTACGTGAAATTCATATTGAATCAAAGAAAAACAAGAAGCTATAATTATTAAATTTAAAAACACAAAAAATGATATTCCCAATAGTATAAGATAATATGTCAAAAAACACCGAAGCTATAATTTGTTTCATATTATTTTCCTATCAATTTTCCGATCGATCCTATGGCAGCTATATGATAAAGTCTTCCGATTTTGATAAAATTAAATTCGAAATTCAAAACTAATTAAAAAATGTTATTTCCAAGCGTAGGGGTTATATGTTAAAAAACACCGAAGCTATAATTTGTTTCATATTATTTTCCCACCAATTTTCCGATCGTTCCTATGACAGCTATTTGATATAGTCGTCCGATTTTGATAAAATTAAATTCGAAATTCAGAACTAATTAAAAAATGTTATTTCCAAACGTAGGAGGTTATATGTTAAAAACACCGAAGCTTTAATTTGTTTCATATTATTTTTCCACCAATTTTCCGATCGTTCCGATGGCAGCTATATGATATAGTCGTCCGATTTCGATAAAATTTAATTCGAAATTCAAAAATAATTTAAAAATTTTATTTCCAAGCTTAGGAGGTTATATGCTAAAAAAACACTAAAGATATAATTTTTTTCAATTTTTTTTTCCGATTATTCCTATGGGAGCTATAAGATATAGTTGTCCGATCCGGCTGGTTCCAACTTATATACTACCTGCAATAGGTATAAGACTTTTGGGAAAGTTTCAGTCCGATAGCTTTAAAACTGAGAGACTAGTTTGCGTAAAAACGGCCGGACATACGGACATGGCTAGATTGACTCGTCTAGTCATGCTGATCAAGAATATATATACTTTATGGGGTCGATAACGTCTCCTTCACTGCGTTGCAAACTTCTGACTGAAATCAATATACCCTCTGCAAGGATATAAAAAATAAAAATTGGAATTTCAATATTAATTTAGAATATAAAATTTAATTTTATCACTGAGCAAGTGTTTTTGTCATGGGGGAATTTGTTTTACATCAATATCATTGGAATATATGTAAACAGTCAATCAAAATGTAACACAACGACCGGAGCCGAACCACCATATCCATATCAATATATTGTATTATTGGCTGTAATTTTTGTTTATAAATCAAGAAAATTCATTTCAATTGACTGTAGTTTGACATAAATTGGGGGAAAAACACTTAAACACTTGCTTGCATGACGAGGTTTGCTTAGGGTTTTGGATAATTTACGTTAACCTCTTTTTATAATTTTAATTAATTTACTGATAGGAACTTAATTTAAATTAGATAAGTGAATATAGTAATTTAAATTAATATAGATGATAAGATTATTTATTTAAACCTTTCAACAACGGGTGCGCGGTGTTGCGTTTGTGCACTGCGTGCACTGGGGTGCACTGCGTTGCTTGCGTGTATGTATGTCAGGGTGTGCACTGTGTTGCTTGCGTTTATGTATGTCAGGGTGTGCACTGTGAATTTTACAAGAACTTTCGGCGTGGACGCCAAAGTGTCCACTCTGATTAAGACTTTCGCTGCTTTATATGCACTTTCCTGATAAGGTTTGCAGATTGACTCCTTTGGGTGTATGTCGAAAAGCTAATGATAATGTTGGCGCTGATATGGGCAGAAGTTTCCCCGATTGGGCCTTAAGCCACGTCAAGGAGACCACTCGACTTCCAAGAATTTACCTATGAAGCGCAATATTTTATGAACACCGGGGCTTTTCCACGAGATATTAGTTCAACTTACTTTCATTTATCAATAGCAACCAAATGATAACAAAAAATCTTGGCAGAGACCGAGGACGACTGATATTTTGCAATTTTAGTTTGGTCAGATCACTGCGTTTGAGTTTATTCACCGAAGAAAATTTGTTCAGGAGAGAACGATCTTAACACAGCCACGGTCCAAAACGGAAAAGACCGGACACTCGATACGCTTCAGTAATCACGGCTTGTGTATCGGAAATTGTGGGACCAGAGTTGCTTATGCAAATCTATCGAATGCTCTTTTCCGTTTTGTAAATACGATGCATTTTGTTCGGCCATTTTAATTCCTGGCGGCAAGTTTAAGCGCTGGCGGAAATTTTGAATTGTATTAAAAATGTTGTGCGTTGCAAATTTCTTCGACAAGCGCCCTACAATTGCAACCGATCTTAATATTCCCTAGGGACTGCCGTTAGCAGATCCCGACTTTCGGCAACCTGGATCCATTGACCTAACCTTAAGGGTTGACGTATATTCTAGTGTAATAACCAGTGATCTTCTTGAACTAGGACCTAATAAACCTTTGGCTTAAGGCACAAGGCTTGATTATGTAATTACAGATTTTCTGAATAAAGAAAACTCATCTGATACGGAAATCAACCCTTTTCTGCTCGAAGACTGAGATGATCTTGCAGGACCGAACGCTGCTTATGAGCCAACGAAAGATAAAAATCCGATGAATTATCATCAATGTGATATAGAAGATAGCAAACGGCAGAATAAGATTTCAGTCGATGAAGAAGTGATTTATTTAACGAACTAATCATTGATGGATCATAAAATAAAGGAGCCTGAAGATATATGTAGCCAATAAAGAACTAGCGACACTGAATCGTCCGATCGAGAATCAACCGCTATACGCAAAGGTTCATTGCAGCTGACTGAACTTTATACAGCAAGAAAAGAACCAATTAATATAGAACCGACTTGTCATCAACTTAAAACCTACAAGAAGTCTGACTTTTGTTCAACATTTCTAAATTTAGCCAAGAAATATCTAAGTTTTGTCCATACCATAGTTTGGTCCAAATACCATAGACGTGCCAAATGATCAAGTTCTACGAGGCCACAATTTCAGTCCCCACGGTAATGTCAATTTTATCGCAAAGGGGAGTGTTAAGCAGCGTCAAGAAGATATGAAGGACCTTAATCAAAAAAAAATCCGCAGCTGAAGGAAAGATCCTACACGGTCAATAAGTTGTTAGGTGCTTTCTATACAATTCGGCCAAGGGCTGTAGGACGATCGCGTCGCGGCAATGGTAACGATGGTTACTGCGATGCCGGACCACACGCGATGCGGGAACTGCGCTGAGGTTGAGCTAACGTAATTATGAGTTGCGTTGATTTATTCTTCATTTGATACATGTTTATATACTACTTGGAATACGGAAGTATAGTGCAATGATTAGGGAAATATGATATATTCTAAAGTAGGTCAGGGAATTTTGATTATGGTAGCAGTTGCGTAGTTGGCTCGTCTGACACTGCAAAATGTGCTGCCTGCATTGGCGGGTCAGTGTACTGCATTGGCGGGTCAGTGTACCGTTGAGTCGGTGAGTCAGTGAGACCTATAATATGCTTATCAGCAATTCTCAGCTGCAGTGGGTGCTACAGAGCGCCTGGTACTGTTCCCAACTTGGCTAGTGCTTTATTTGTTGGCTGCTGGTCATGCTGAGCACTCTTGGGTACGAACAGCCACAATCGACCTACTGGTAACGATACCCCGGTAGCTGTCAAAGTGCAACAGCCGGCCGTTGACTCCCAAGATAGCAGATATCAAGAAACAAACAAAGGGAAAATGCTAACCCGCGTCGTAAGCGCACCCTTTGGCATTCTTTGTGCTGACTTCGTAGGTCCACTGCTCCGTTCGAAACAAGCAAACTCTATGCTTCTTGTTTTCCACGACGTGTTCTCCAAATGGATAGAGTTGGTCCCACTCCGGAAAGCCACCACCGCTGTAGTACAGAAAGCGTTTCGGGAACGCACACGCGGGCGAGTGGGCATCCCCCGGAAGTTCGTGTGCGACAATGGAAACCAATTCACAAGTCGGGCCCTAAAAGACTACTTTACTAAACTCGGCGTGGAAGTCCAGTACACGGCTCCGTATTGTCCGCAGGAGAACCCCACCGAGAGGACCAATCGTACTGTGAAGACGCTGATATCTCAACTGTCGGAAGACGACTACAGTTCTTGGGATAGTACGTTGCCGGAGATTTCCCTCGCTATCAATAGTATACTCCCGAATTTCTCACTCAGGGACGGGAGCTACGCTTGCCTGCGATTCTGTACGACGAACTTACCCCCGGATCGGCGTTCGTACACATAGGTCCTGAAGACAAGGCGTCGCATCTCAAAGGAATCTTCGAACTCGTACGATCGAATCTTCAACGTGCATCTCTAGAGCAGGTGACGCACTATAACCTTCGAAAGCGCGAATGGAGACCAACGCTTGGGAGTCAAGTGTGGCATCCCTTATCAAAAGCGGTTGAAGGATTCGCCGCCAAACTCGCTCCCAAATACGACGGTCCCTATACCGTCGTGAAGTCCGGGAGACCGACGGCGACGGATCGCCAATATATCGCAGCTTAAACCCTACTATGCGGTGGACACCTCCGACACGATCGACGACAGCATCGCCGGGCCGAGTAACCCGGCACGGTAAGCACCTTGAACCGCGGAATAACTTTAAGATCAATGCTTGTAACAGGTTAAGATTAACGGGTCCTTTGTTAGCTACACCGTTAGGTAGGGAGTTCAAAAGGTAGGGTTATACCATTAAGTCTAGACTTTCAAGTTCATCTTCACCATCAAGGACGACGGGCGCCTCTAAATTGCGCCGCGGGTTTGACGAACCCGCCTAGAAGGCGCGTACGCCACAATCATTATTACTACCGTTATAATAACTTTTAGAGAAATACAGAAATAAATATTAAGTCACATTAAGAATAAATAATTTATATATAAGTTCAGAACCCGGGTGTGGCAACGCCAACCGATAGTTCGCCAAGACATGTAAAATACTAGAAAAGCAAAGGAGCTAAAATACCAGTAGAAGTATTTTCCTTCTACTGGTATTTTTTTATATTTCTAGAAATCCCAAATGCAGGAAAAGGGCGGAAAAGGGAAGGCGGTCACACAGCGATCGTGGCGGGCGCTTCTCTCGGGATCGCGGAACGAGTAAGACGTGTGATTTGGACACGGCTTAGCGAGGCTTCGAAGACCTCGAGCTTTTCCGCCGGTGGAGAATCGCAGCACAGGCCAGCCTTGACGCCTGACGCGACCGTTCTCGGCGCGTGTTCCGACAGTTGAAGGTGGCCAAGTTCTACGCGGTGGCTCGCTGGTGATTTTAAGGAATATATATATAAAACAAGTCAGCTGAGGTTAGTACGTCCAGATTCTCATGTGCTCAAAACGGTGTAGGGGACCCGAGTGAGGATAAATCGAATAAATGGTAAAGAATATATAATCGCACCTCTCGATCGTGTGTTTTCTTCTCGTAGTCAGGTACTAAGCCTAACCTATCCTTACCTCATTCACACTGCTACTTTGGGTCTGAATGTGGACACCCTTCCCGTTCGCCACAGTGGTCGTATTCCCGTTCCTAGTAAGTTATTACCGTACCACCACCGGACCTGAATGTGGACCCCCTTCCTGTTTGGTCCAGTAGTTTTTCCTGCCTCTTCCGTAGTATTGGGACTTGCGCGTGGACACCCTTCCCGCCTTATCCAAAATCCTAGCTCCTTCGCCTCCTTCGTCGTTCTGGGGCTCGTGCGCGGCTCCGCCCTCGTGCTACCTGACGCCCGCAAAGTATCCTCCCGGCTTGGCCTCGCCCCAAGGTCCAGCCCGGTGGATTTTTCGCCTCCGACGCGAAACACAAGACTTACGCCCGCAAAGTATTCTCGCGGTTTGGCCTCGCCCGAAGGTCAAGCCCGTTGGATTTTTCGCCTCTGACGCGAAGTACAAGACCCCAGCCAGCCCATTAGGTCGCAGCCCAGGAATTGGACTCTGCATAACCGACGTCATCTGCGTTTTCCTCGACGCAATAAAGGACCTCTGGTGAAGACTCTCCTCAAAGTTACCCGTTGCCCCGTGGAGTGGAACCCTCTAGTCCGGTGTTTCGGTGATTCACAAATTTTCTTGTAAAGGACTCTTGGATCCGACTGAGATCTGAACCCCGGCCGAGAAAGCCGCAGCAATGTTTGTGCCAAACCGAATTAGACACTTGCAGGACGGCAATGGTAACGATGGTTACTGCGATGCCGGACCACAGGCGATGCGGGAACTGCGCTGAGGTTGAGCTAACGTAGTTATGAGTTGCGTTGATAACTGATTTATTCTTCATTTGATACATGTTTATATATATACCACTTGGAACACGGAAGTTTAGTGTAATGATTAGGGAAATATGATATATTATAAAGTAGGTCAGGGAATTTTGATTATGGTAGCAGTTGGCTCGTCTGACACTGCAAAATGTGCTGCCTGCATTGGCGGGTCAGTGTACTGCATTGGCGGGTCAGTGTACCGTTGAGTCGGTGAGATGGTGAGTCAGTGAGACATATAATATGCTTATCAGCAATTCTCATCTGCAGTGGGTGCTACTGAGCGCCTGGTACTGTTCCCAACTTGGCTAACTTGGCACCCTTGGCTACGAACAGCCACAATCGACCTACTGGTAACCATACCCCTGTAGCTGTCAAAGTGCAACAGCCGGCCGTTGACTCCCAAGATAGCAGATATCAAGAAACAGTAATCTTAGGTGGGAATACCTAGTTAATCCGATCCATACCGGCAGCCAAGTAATAGCTCTAGTCTGGTATAAAATACCTTAGACAATTAGAGAAAGGGAGAGAATTTACTTGGGTGTCTTACTGACGGAAGCCGGTAGCTCTGAGGGAAGGCGACTTTCCCTGGGGTAGTCGTCCACTGAGTTTCTGCCACCAGGACCAGCCACCATATCCAATAGTCCTTGAGGAGGACACAAATAGCAGCTCGAAAGAATCTTATGTGTCGGGCCAGCGCCGCCATTGTCATCAAAGAACGTGAAGAGGATCAACAATAAGGACGACATCTGACACACTGTGATGTTTGTGGCCGCAGTACCGGTGATCCCCATTCTCTCGAAAATTGTTCAGCTGTAGAAGCCATCCTTCAAAAGCGTAGTGGCCAATAATATACTTCGGAGAAAGTAGTGATGCAATATAAATGTGTTAATAGAGCTAATCAAAGCTTAAGTGAACATATGCGTAACAAAAGATCAATATCAACAAGTGAAAGTCAAAAAACATTGGAAGCATTCAAAAATGCGTTAAAATACATTTAAACCAACCGAACCGATAGACTAAGTGCGAATCATGATGAACAATTAGAGAAGGCGAGTCTCTCCACCAGCCGTTGAAGAAGTTGCATGTGAATTGGTATCCCTTAAATCAGCAATATTTTGGTGCACGTATATTTATATATATAAATCCAATATAATATTTTCCAAAGCCCAGAATACGGAGCGTCGGGATAAGTTTATCGGAACACGGATTCTTTCTTATAAATATACATATATAAATATTCGTGCAGTATTTTCAGCGGCGAGTATTAGCCTTGTTGTTGTGTGTGCAATTGCAAAAGCCCTCTGAGCGACTTTTGTAGTCGTGAATAGTCAGCATTTTACTGATGTGTGCACCTTAACAGGTGGTAAATTCGACACTTTCTGCTAACAAAAAGAATGGTCAATTAAATAATTCCATATGCATTAGCCAATATTATGTTACTCATCCACGGCACACGCCGAAATATATTACTCAACAAATTTATATTGAAAAAAAAGAGATCAAAACCATGAAGTTCTAGAGCTTTAACAAGGGCGGGAGTGTGGACTGACGACTGACGAACTTTATGGACTAATTTTATTTTCCAGGCACTTTAAATATTTATTCTAGCTATGTTGGAGAGGAAAGAGGTTTACCAAGATCCCACGACCCAAATACGACGTAGCTTATGCCGATAAATGTTGCCTGAACATCGGACGCCTCTCCCTCGGCCCAAGTCCTTGTCAGGACTCGGGCACTTATATGCCCACGTAACATGCCGTCATGTATTGAGTGTGTTCCAGTTGAAATATTTAAAAAAAAGTCCAATGGCGATTTTTTGTATTCTTAGCTATAGTGCGGAACATGTAGGTGATGGAACACAAGTTCTTATGGGACTCTTACTCAGGAGGATCCAATTTTCATGGAAAACTGGAAATGGTTCGTAGGAAACTTTGGCTGTGTACCTTTGCAATTTTATAGACTGATATCAATTTTTCATCGGCGAGTATCAGTAATAAGTGGTAAATTCGATACTCTCCGCTAATAAAAATAATTTTCAATTAAATTAATTTCGTATGCCTTAGCCAATACAATATTACTCATACACGGCGCTCGCCGATATATTACTCAATAAATTTATAATGTGAAAAAAATTCAAAACAATTGTGTGCTAGAACTTTAACAAGGGGAGTGTGCTGATGCGAGAAGTGAAGTAGGTCAAGAACCATGACACAATTTTTGACGGACAACCTTCACAATAGGGTATCGTATTGCACGGCCCGCGACGATCCATTTGTGCGGCCTAACGTCTGACGGCTGACGAACTGTATGGACTAATATTATTTTCCAGGCACTTTAAATATTTATTCTCGTTATGTTGGCGTAGCTTATGCCGACAAATGGTGCCTGAACATCGGACGGCCCTCCCAAGTCCCTCATATGCCCATGTAAAAAGGTGAACAAAATATATAACTATTTCAGAGAAGGAAATAGGTGGTAGTGGAAATTTAAATGATGGCAACACTGCAAGACAATTTTTCAATAATTCTTATTTACCTGCAGAAATAACTGGCATAAAACAACATTTAATTAAAAATTGTGAAACATTACTGCAAGCATTGTCCTCCGGATATAAAATGAGTATAGTAAGATTTCGAAAATAAGCGCTAGATACTGCAAAAGAAATGACATTAAAATATCCTGGTATTATTTGCTTTCCTCAGTGCATAAAAAACATGCTCCAGATGTCATTCAGTATGCATTAGTTTCAATTGGAGAGCTATCAGAAGAAGCTGCGGAATCAAGGAACAAGGGCGTTAAGATGTATCGACTCAATCATACACGTAAAACCTCACGTTTAGCCACTAATAAAGACCTTATAAATCGGTTGTTATTTACTTCAGATCCTTTCACAAGTGTAACAAGTGTAAATCGATACTTTCCAAACGTGTATTTGATTGGTTAGAATAATATTTTGAATAATATATTTTTTGCATTGTTTTATAAAGAGCTACTATATATTTGAACAACCAATTTGTATTATTTTTTGTATAGATAGATAACAAAATTATAATAAAAAATTTTCTGAGGTTTCCTTACCCTGAAAGTATGCAAATGAATTTAAACTTTAAAATTATATTTTCTAATATTTTTCGATGTTTTCAACCCATTCCATTATTTTTTGTAAATTCAATTCTTGGAAGCCTTTTAAAATTGTTATTGAGATTTTTCATAAATTAAATGAAAAGGAAATAAGACTACAAAAATAAAAGCTGTCTCAGTTGTTTCCTTTTTTTAATTCAGTGACTTAGTTAACAATATAATCAACAGAACTTAAAACTACCTATGTTCGTAACCAAAGGTGCTCAACATGACCACACCCAACAAATCAAGCAGTAGCCAAGTTGGGAATAGTACCAGGAGCTCAGTTGCACCCACTGCAGATGAGAATTGCTGATCAGCATATTATATGTCTCACTAACTCACCGTCACAACGGTACACTGACCCGCCAATGCAGTCTGCACATTTTGCAGTGTCAACCGCGCCAACTACGCAAACTGCTGCCATAATAATAGTTCCCTGGCCTACTTTAGAATATAGCTTACTTAGTAGTATATAAGCATGCATCAAAAACGAACCTCATAACTCCGCTGTTCCACTTCCTACCTCTGGAAATAGGGCTCGTAATACACTATCTCAACTAGCAGCTTACCACGTTAGCTCACCCTCAGCACAGCTCCAACATCGCCTGTGGTCCGGCATCGCAGTACCCATCGTTACAATTGCCGCGACGCGATCGTCCTGCCAGCAAAGCGTCCCCGTGCCAGCGACAAGTGCTCATTACCGCCTTGTCCGGTGGTGTGACCCAGAAGTGTCTAGTTCGGCACAAACAACTTAATTAAATAATAATATTACAATAATTGCTTTCTTAGCAGTCTTTTTCATTACATTGAGAATCAAAAATAATAAAATAATAATATAACAATAAATGCTTCCTTAGCAGTCTTTTTGTTATGTTCTTAAAGCAGTCTTAATTATTATAATTACGTTTTTTCCGTGTGTATATGTTGTGAGCCTCGACGCCCGATGTTTTACCAAACATCGATGCATCGATAAACATCGGAATGACACAAAATATCGGAAAACATCGAAAAATGATTGATGCTCGATGCAATTACAAAAGCCAACCAATTAAAGGCTAAGACCAAAGTCCACTAACAAGAAAAGTTTAAAAGTTTAAGGCCGTTGTTCTGCATTAGGGACGCGGTGACATGGCTCAAGGCAAAAAGCTTTTTATACCCGTTACTCGTAGAGTAAAAGGGTATACTAGATTCGTCGGAAAGTATGTAACAGGCAGAAGGAAGCGTTTCCGACCCCATAAAGTATATATATTCTTGATCAGGATCACTAGCCGAGTCGATCTAGCCATGTCCGTCTGTCCGTCTGTCCGTCTGTCTGTCCGGATGAACGCTGAGATCTTGGAAACTATGAGAGCTAGGCTATTGGGATTTGGCGAGCAGATTCCTGAGCTTCTTACGCAGCGCAAGTTTGTTTCAGTAGAGTGCCACGCCCACTCTAACGCCCACAAACCGCCCAAAACTGTGGCTTCTACAGTTTTGATGCTAGAGTAAAAATTTAAACTGAAATGAATTGTTCTTAGCAATACCTATCGATTGGCTCAAAAAAAAGTTTGCCACGCCCACTTGGACGCCCACAAACCGCCCACAAACTTCAAAAAATCGTAAATATGAACGCGGATATCTCGGAAACTATCAAAGATAGAGTATTGGGATTTCAGATTTAGATTCCGTAGCTTTGTACGCAGCGCAGGTTTGTTATGCGAATATGCCACGCCCACTCTACCGCCCACAAACCGCCCAAGCCTGTGGCGCTCAAAATTTTTATGCTCGATAAAAAATTTTAACTGAAATGTATTGGTCTCGTCAATACCTATCGATTGATCCAAAAAAAAATTTGCCACGCCTACCCTAACGCCCACAATGCTTAAATCTGTCTTCCGCCGGTAGGTGGCGCATTTAAATCTCGCTTTGCTGCTTGCATATCTCCATTTACCTTTGGTCCCTTTAGCTGAGTAACGGGTATCTGATAGTCGAGGTACTCGACTATAGCGTTCTTCCTTGTTTTTTTTTTTTGTGCCTAAAACGCTGTGCCGCTGTTGACGTCAGCAGAGCAGTCGGCGCAGCGTAGAAGACTGCCCACGAAAACGATCGTGCAACAAAGAGAGGCAGATATTCGGATATTTTCCTCTCTTTCTTGTCTTATAATCTGCCTGCACTTCGCGCTCGCAGAGACAAATTTCGGCCGGTCCGTTACTCTTTTTTTTGAGTCTCTCCGTTATGTTCGGCTAGCGACTAATATTTCGGCGGAAAATTTTTCATGTGAATGCCCTAATATTTTAGGAGCATTATTGTATAATAAAAAAAATCAACTAATATTGTTTTATAAAAGTAAATTATTTGATTATAGGAAAATTAAGTAAATTGAATTTACTTATAATGTTATGTTCACTTATTATACATGTTGGGGCTGGGTGGCTAGATCGCTGGAATAGATGAAGTCCCAGGAACGGAGGGTACGCAAAAAACACGGGTGTAGTTTGGGGTTTTTGCGCGACGGGCCTAGATGTTTATTCGTACACTTGGAAATAAGAACTCATTAAGCCTTACCTTACTTAAGCGCTGCAGAGCGAAGCGGAGACTTAGGGAGAGATGGAGAGGGAGAGCGGACCGCAGTGCGAGCGCGCGAGATGAAGACATCTGGATAAAAACTGCCGCTCGACGCTGCCTCCTGAAATTAAACGCCCTTTTTGACGTAAACAATACACTTTTATTTCAATATAATTTAATAGTTTAGTTATAGAAATTTAGTCCGTTAAAATTGATTTCAATATTAAAAACATTTTAGTATTAACATTTTTTAAAAATTCATATTGTATTTTTTACTCAAAAAGTAAAAATTATATAGTCGGATATTTTTCGCATTAGATAGGGTATAGGTGCAGCGGAACGCGCTAACAGCGAAGAGAAAACAAAGGAAATCGAGTAAAGGGGTGAGAAGAAGACCTGGTGCATTCTGTTTGAGTGATTGAAAGGGAAGAATCCATTTTAATTGTGCGCAGCAGAGTTACTTTAATCGTCTCTTTAAGTTAATATAATAAAGTCAGGTAAGTGCTACGTTAAGTTTAAGATGTTGTGCATTTATCTTAGTTTAAAGTATGTATATTTTGAAGGTATTCAATGGGTTCCGTTAGCAGAAAGTGGATGACGAAATGTTTTGTGCCAATAAAAATCCTTCAAAGGGTTAAGAACAGCTATAAAAGGAAAATATACAAATAAACAAATAAAACGCATTCTTTAAACATATGTTTTTTCAGGAGCGTTGGCCAAGGACTCAAAGGACCCGGACAAAGGTTTAAGAACGGCGATGACTAACGTTAAAAATATGCTTACGAAACAAAAAAACAGAAACAATAATTGTCCAATTTTTTAAAATTTAAATAATACCATCTAATTAAAATGAATTAAAATGAAATTAGATATGTATGTATTTTAAATTCTATATTTTCATAATTGAAAACTCATAGGAAAAATTCTGATTTTCACAAGTGATTTCACTTGGGACGTGTCACTTGCCAGTGATTTTATAAGTGAATTCTCATGGAAAAATGCTGATTTTCACAAGTGATTCACTTGGGACGTGTCATCGGCACGTGATAGGCCATACATAAAATGAGTATAAGGAACAAGTGAAATCCCGTAGGACTTCGAAAAATTTGCATTTGAATTTTCACTTGTGAAAATGCGGACATCCCATACATTTTTCTATATGGAGCGTTACTTGTTTTTCACTTGTGCAAGAGGACAAGTCCCACGTGATTCCCAAGGTGATTCACAAGTGAAATTTTTTTTTTGGAACTGAAGGGATTCTATAAGAAGTTGGAGTTAGGAGTTGGGCTTAGTTAATACCAAGTCGCATTCTTCAAAAAAAAAAAAAAATTATTATTCAGTCTAAGAAAAAAGGAAAGAAATTGTGTTATATCAAACCAATGGAGAAAACTTGTAGTCGCATATAAACTTTATGAGGTCGCAAACGCTTTCTTTATTTATTCGTTTGGTTATTTTTTCTACGAAATACTTATTAATTAGTGAGCTAATTTTAGCTAATTTTAGCTCGACAATCGTAACAACAGTGTGCAACAGTAATGGAGTTTTGTAGCGGTAGATCCAGACTCTTAGCGGTAGATCAACATTTGCAAAAGTTGCATAAGATATTTGATCTGTGAGCTTGCGGTTGAAAATATGTATATCTCGCTACGTTCTTGAAGGCAGCAAGGTGTTTGTGCAAGCTGGTAGAGTTGCTGTTCCCGAATACTTCAAGATCTTAAGATGTAATGGTTCAGCCATGTTTTCGCAACGGGCATTTTCAAATTTATCGGTGTAAGGTTTTTGTATCGTTTTGTTATCTAAGTATCCCATCATTTTTCCAAATCGTAGAGCCCACGGAGTCTACTGCCCTCAGGACCAACTGTATCATCCAACCGTCCTTGAGGAGGGCCCGAATAGAAGCTCGAAAGAATCTTATGTGTCAGACACCGCCGACGTGAAGGGGATCAACAATTAGAACGACATCCAACATGCTGTAATGTTTGTGGCCGCAATACTCGGGATTACTTTGGAAAAAGTAGTGACGCGCTAGAAATGTGTTAAGCGAGTCAGTCAAATCTAAAGTGAACTTCTACATAACCAAAGCCCAATAGCACAATACATTTCAATTGAAGAACAAGTGAAAATGAAACAAGGAAGAACGCTATAGTCGAGTACCTCGACTATCAGATACCCGTTAATCAGCTAAAGGGACCAAAGGAAAATGGAGATATGCAAGCAGCAAATGCGCCACCTACCGGCGGTAGACAGATTTAAGCGTTGTGGGCGTTAGAGTGCGCGTGGCAAAGTATTGACGAGACCAATACATTTCAGTTAAAATTTTGTATCTAGCATGAAAATTGTGGGCGCCACAGATTTGGACGGTTTGTGGGCGTTAGAGTGGGCGTGGCATATTCGCGTAACAAACTTGCGCTGCGCTCAAGCCTAGGGAATCTAAATCTGAAATCCCGTTTCTCTATCGTTGATATTTTCTGAGATATCCGCGTTCATATTTACGATTTTTTTAAGTTTGTGGGCGGTTTGTGGGCGTTAAAATGGGCGTGGCAAACTTTTTTTAGGTCAATCGGTAGGTATTGATGAGAACAATACATTTCAGTTAAAATTTTTGTTCTAGCATCAAAACTGTAGGAGCCACAGTTTTGGGCGGCTTGTGGGCGTTAGAGTGGGCGTGGCACTCTTCTGAAACAAACTTGCGCTGCGCAGGAATCTCAGGAATCTGCATGCCTAATGCCAGTATTGTAGCTCTTATAGTTTCCGAGATCTCAGCGTTCATACGGACAGACGGACAGACGGACGGACGGACAGACGGACAGACGGACATGGCTAGATCGACTCGGCTAGTGATCCTGATCAAGAATATATATACTTTATGGGGTCGGAAACGCTTCCTTCTGCCTGTTACATACTTTCCGACGAATCTAGTATACCCTTTTACTCTACAATACATGTTACGTGGGCATATTAGTGCCCGAGTCCTGACCGGGACTTGGGCCGAGGGAGAGGTGTCCTATATTCTGGCACCATTTGCCGGCATAAGCTACGTCGTATTCGGGTCGTGGGATCTTGGTAAGCCTCTCTTCTCTCCAACATATCGAGAATAAATATTAAAAGTGCCTGGAAAATAATATTAGTTCATAAAGTTCGTCAGTCGTCAGTCCACACTGCCCCACAAGCTTAGCTGTAGCTTGATCGCAATACGATCGGGCTGTGTTTTGGCCATATTCCCTCCCCTTCACACGTTCGTGTGCCAATGGATCGTCGCGGGCCGCGCAATACGATCCCCTATTGTCAAGGTTGTCCGTCAAAAGTTAATTCATTGTTCTTGACCAACTCCACTTCTCGCGTCAGCACACCCCCTTGATAGAGCTCTAGCACTTCATGTTTTGATATCCTTTTACATTACAAATTTATTGGATAATATTTATATCAGCGAGTGCCGTGGATGAATAACATAATGTTGGCTAAATCATATGGAAATTAAACTAATTGACAATATTTGGGTAGCGGAGAGTATCGAATTTACCACCTGTGAAGGTGCACACATCAGCAAAATGCTGACTATTCACGACTACAAAACGTCGCTCAGAGAGCTCTTGCAATTGTACATACAACAACAAGGCTGATACTCGCCGCTGGAAAAGTTTATAGTGGTCTATAAAACTGTAGGATACTGCACGGATATTTATATATGTATGTTTATAAGAAAGGAACCGTGTTCCGACAAACTTACCCCCTCTTTAAATCCTGGGCGATGAGATCTCGACGCTCCGGATCCTGGGCTTTGGAAAATATTATATTGGATATATATATATATATAAATATACGTGCACCAAAATACGGCTGTTCTTAAGTATACCAATTCACTTAAGCACAAAATATATCTTTCTAGCAGCGATTTGTGTCCTCCTCAAGGACTGTTGGATATGGTGGCTGGTCCTGGTGGCAGAAGACTCTGTGGACGACTACCACAGGGAAAGTCGTCTTCCCTCGGAGCTGCCGACTTCCGTCAGCAAGACACACAAATGGATTCTCTCCTCTTCTCTAATTGTCTAAGGTCTTTTATACCAGACTAGAGCTTTTGCTTGGCTGCCGGTATACATCGGATCACCTAGGTGTTCCCAGTTAGGATTACTATTCCTCGATATCTGCTATCATGGGAGTCAACGGCCGGCTGTCGCACTTTGCCAGCTACTGGAGTATGGTTACCAGTAGGTCGATCGTGGCCGTTGTTCTGGCTACGCGACACCCGAGAATTGCCGAATTGCATTTTCTTCTGCCTTTACCAGTATGAGTCTGGTTAGTCACATGCACCCCTCCTCCTGTCTAAAGATTCGTCGTTTTTTCTCTATGTGAATCTTTCTATGTGGAGGGCGTACGTAACATACAGCGAATAGAAAAAGGAAAAGTAACAAGGAAGAACGCTATAGTCGAGTACCTCGACTATCAGATACCCGTTACTCAGCTAAAGGGACCAAAGGGAAATGGAGATATGCAAGCAGCAAAGCGAGATTTAAATGCGCCACCTACCGGCGGAAGACAGATTTAAGCATTGTGGGCGTTAGGGTAGGCGTGGCAAATTTTTTTTTTGGATCAATCGATAGGCATTGACGAGACCAATACATTTCAGTTAAAATTTTTAATCTAGCATAAAAATTGTGGGCGCCACAGGCTTGGGCGGTTTGTGGGCGTTAGAGTGGGCGTGGCATATTCGCATAACAAACTTGCGCTGCGTACAAGGCTACGGAATCTAAATCTGAAATCCCAATACTCTATCTTTGATAGTTTCCGAGATATCCGCGTTCATATTTACGATTTTTTGAAGTTTGTAGGCGGTTTGTGGGCGTTAAAGTGGGCGTGGCAAACTTTTTTTTGGGTCAATCGATAAGTATTGATGAGAACAATTCATTTCAGTTTAAATTTTTACTCTAGCATCAAAACTGTAGAAGCCACAGTTTTGGGCGGTTTGTGGGCGTTAGAGTGGGCGTGGCACTCTACTGAAACAAACTTGCGCTGCGTAAGAAGCTCAGGAATCTGCTCGCCAAATCTCAATAGCCTAGCTCTCATAGTTTCCAAGATCTCAGCGTTCATCCGGACAGACGGACAGACGGACAGACGGACAGACGGACAGACGGACATGGCTAGATCGACTCGGCTAGTGATCCTGATCAAGAATATATATACTTTATGGGGTCGGAAACGCTTCCTTCTGCCTGTTACATACTTTCCGACGAATCTAGTATACCCTTTTACTCTACGAGTAACGGGTATAAAAACTACGCAAGGTTACCGCCTCTGAGCATACAGCAACCGAATCGCATCTGGCAACGCCGGGCGGCCGATGTCTTCTGTTACTTAGGCCTCATGCCCTAGTTCCCTTGAGGTAGCGGGGTATACCCGGCTAAACATATAGTTGTCTTCACTATGTCTACGTTGCTTTAATCTTCATGAAGGCGCCTCCGCTGCCGGTACGTATGCCGAACTGCGGGCGCTGAATGGCTGATCAGGCCTCCATGGTTAAGTCGAAGAAAAATCTCTTATGGCTGGTTATGAATACGCTCGGCGGAAAATTGCCGGCAACCGACCAGGGTCCTAAGAGCCACACCCCCGGTCTGCAATCGTTTGACGATATTAGCGCCAGCATACACTGTGTGGCAGGAACTTAGCGCCTGTCGAAAGATAGATTGCGGGGGTGGGTTCTGAAACAAAAACACTTCCAATATTATCTGACCGGTCCTCGAGAAAAACTATTAACGATATTCCCCTCAGACTATGATTTTGCACTATTCACTTTAGCTCATACTGTACAGGTTGTCGTTGGGCCCCGTCGCACTCTGGTACCACTTGTCGGTCAGTTTACATGCGGACTTGTTTCGAATTATATCTCGACTATGGGTTTTGGCGCACGTCTGCTGGCCTTAGCGAAAGAAACTCAAGTGCTCGAGCTGTGCAAAGAAGTTTGCCTACGTGGCTGTGTTCGCTTCCAGGAAGCTAAGTAGGGAGCGCAGAAACGGAAAATATCGGCGTTATGGCGTGATATTTTCCGTCGTCTCGTCGCTCACGCTGATTTTCGCCAGATGTTCAGTTGCCGCAAGGCAGATCGTGCGAGCGAGATGGCAGACGTGCAGTAAAGAGAGGCTGGCCGGTAAATTCGGGAATTCTGCCGCTTTTTCGTTTAATACATGCGAGCGAGAAACAACTTACACCCACAACCTTAGCCCTTATGCGTGCGTGCGTATATTGTACCCTACAGCCGAATGGTAAATGCGTTAAGCGATACGAACCATTGCTTGTTGAGAAGGACGTTATATCTATAGAGCTTTTTTTAAAGCTCAATTTGGTGAAAACCTGACATTAAATCGAGACATGAAAAATATTTTGCTCTACCTAGTTGGTCTAAAATGTCATCAATTCTAGGTAGAGGGAACTTATCAGACAATAGTTTTTTATTGATCTGACGAAAGTCAATTACTAATCGCAATTTCTTTTTATCTGAGCTTTCCCTTACTTTTTCGGAACTAACAAGAGTGGGCTGTTATATGCAGATACAGATGGTTCCACAGTTTTATCTTTTATTAATTTTTGTACCTCGGCTTGAATTTCGGCTTTTTGACTTTTAAGACTTCTGTAGTACTTGATATAAACCGATTCTTCATCCATCAATCTCAGCTTTTGTTTATGAAAATTATTTGTACTCAGCGATTCGGTTTCCAATCCGAATACATCGCTATATTGTGTGCGTAGGGTTGACAGATGTGTCCGGAATGGTGGTGGAAAATTTTTGGAAACTTGAGATAATACAGACTTTTCTCTATTTTCTTTGCTTGATTGAACTACGTCGTAGTTCGAAAGTGATTCATAATTTAATTTTTTAATGCTAACTACTTTATCTGTATTTGTTGTATTAAGTAGTCTAATGAATGCATTTTTAGGGGATGCTATGATATTTGCTATGTATGTATATTCAATGCTCAATTTCTTGGCTTGGAATCAATACACTGTCTTCTATTGAATCTATATTAATTTTTCGGACAACTTGGGATCTTGCTGGCAGAATTATGGAGCTATTGCCAGAACTGTATGTTATTGGAACATAAATTGGGAATTTTAAGTTATTTGGCATCATCCAATGTGCTGAATGTGCCAGCTTCCATGATAAGTTTAATCTTGTCGATTGTACAGTTCTTAGTAATTGTTTTGACGGCATGTGTTTTGCTGTACTGAGTGGCTAATTCTGAAGACAGTCCATCACTTATGTAGGCTCCTTCTAGTGCCTTGGCCAATTTCTCTACTCCTTGAACGTATTGATTGACTGTTTTCCGTCTCTGTTGGAGATTTAATAGTTTTGCCGAAATGACATCTACTGATTCTCCTTTAACTTTATTTTTAAATTTTTTTATTATTTTTGAAAGTGATTGCTCGTTGTCTATTAAGTTTATTGCATGGCCTTTTAGCTTAGTCTTGATCAGGCAAAATGCTAGAGCTTCATGCGATTCCTTCAGGGAGTTTTCCAAATTTAATGAATCTAGGAATCTTTTTAAGTTTTTGGCCTTACCATCAAACTTGGATCAAGTGATGAGGCTAATTTTAAGAATTCCGTTGGTGTGATAGCCATTTCTTCTTGTACGTATAAAGACTCTAACTCACTATCACTGTCAGATGCTGTGTCAATTATTGGTTTTGACTCATCTAATTCTGGCAGCTGACTTTCTATAAACTCAGCATGATGTTGTAAATCGTTTGTTTTGCACTCTATTTTTTAGAGCTAGTACTAATTTTTGACACTGTTTTTTGTGCTCTGACGTGAGGCTTTCTCTGTATATATTTACGATGTATACTATTCTTTTATATTGTGATATTACCGTCTTTATGTGAAAATTGATTGTTTGTTTATTTATTTAGCTTTTTCAACATAAAAAATTTAGAGGTCGCACTCTAATCGAACCACTTTAATGTCACTCAATTTTACATTGCTCACAATAATTTTTTTGGTTATAATTTTGTATGCATCGCAGTGCATTTACACTTATTTTACATTTTATTATTCTTACATTTATTTTAAAGACAAAAATATTTATGGATTTTATATAATTCATTTAGTTACAATGTATTAAATTACATACGAGTATATAACCATTTTTCTTTTTTAGCATTGAGATAGGATTTCTTTTTTATTAAAACTAAGAACAAAGTAATTTTAAGGGTGGCGTAAGTATTTTGACATTTTTTTTTTCGTTTTATTTAACTATAATGTATTAGAAATTTATTAAAAATTGGAAATTTATAAAAAATATATGCTCCTTTGGTGTCTATTACCTTTTGGAGGCGATGTGGAAAACGCATAATTGTTTAAGGTGTCTAAATATCGTATCTGGTTCATGGATCCGTCGATATGAACCAAGTCTCCCACACCATTATAGGAAACTGAACCCCAGAACATAACGCTTACACCCCCATGGCTTACTCTTTGACACACAGGAGCAATTTTTTTACGATAATTCTTTGTAATTATTCGTACAAAAACTTTCTTTTGAGACGCATGGAATTCAAAACAAGAAAGAACGCTATAGTCGAGTGCCTCGACTATCAGATACCCGTTACTCAGCTAAAGGGACCAAAGGGAAATGGAAATAAGCAAGCAGCAAAGCAAGACTGAAATTGGTTAGGGTGGGCGAGGCAAATTTTTTTTTTGGTCAATCGATAGGTATTGACGAGATCGATACAGTTCAGTTAAAATTTGGTTTCTAGCATGAAAATTGTGGGCGCCACAGGCTTGGGCTGTTTGTGGGCGTTAGAGTGGGCGTGGCATATTCGCGTATCAAAATTGCGCTGCGTACAAAGCTACGGAATCTAAATCTGAAATCCTGATTCTATATCTTTGATAGTTTCCGAGATATCCACGTTCATATTTACGATTTTTTGAAGTTTGGGGGCGGTTTGTGGGCGATAAAGTGGGCGTGGCAAACTTTTTTTTTGAATCAATCGATAGGTATTGATGAGAACAATACATTTCAGTTAAAATTTTTATTCTAGCATCAAAACTGTAGGAGCCACAGTTTTGGGCGGTTTGTGGGCGTAAAAGTGGGCGTGGCACTCTACTGAAACAAACTTGCGCTGCGTAAGAAGCTCAGGAATCTGCACGCCAAATCTCAATAGCCTAGCTCTCATAGTTTCCAAGATCTCAGCGTTCATCCGGACAGACAGACGGACAGACGGACAGACGGACAGACGGACAGACGGACAGACGGACAGACGGACATGGCTAGATCGACTCGGCTAGTGATCCTGATCAAGAATATATATACTTTATGGGGTCGGAAACGCTTCCTTCTGCCTGTTACATACTTTCCGACGAATCTAGTATACCCTTTTACTCTACGAGTAACGGGTATAACTACTCTCATCCGTCCACAGCACATTACGCCAAAATGAAGCGGGCTTGGAAATGTACCTTTTTGCAAACTCCAAACGCTTAAGTTTTTTTTTGGGGTGATAAAGGGTATTGGCCTTGCGATATATGTTTTCATATTTGCTTCAATCATACGCCTGCGTATTGTTCTTTCACTTATGGAAGTAGATTCAGTCTCATTCCACTCCAAGGACACCGCCTTTGGTGTTTTTAGAGGGTCCTTCTTAAAAGCACGGACGATAAGACGATCTTCCTCAGCTCCTATCTTTAGATTTCTGACTTTACGGCCAACATTGATCACATCATTAAATGTTTTATATTTATTGATTTGATATTAAATGGTCTGACGAGACAAATTATATTCCTTAGCGATGTTTTGTACGGAAACACCCAAGTTATATTTACTCACAATTTCGAATATTATTTTGGGGCTCAGCTCAGATGTTTTTTTCCATTTTAAATAGAACATACTAAATCACGCAATGACAAAATATTTATGCCGCTGCAAAAATCGTTGCTTGCTGGCATTCTTATCAGCAGAAAGAGAAAACAAAAGACGATTGACGAAATATTTAGCATACTTACAGATATTCATTTGCACTTCTCTTTTATCATTATCTTTGGTTCATACAATGCCCAGGTACTTAGTTCAAGAGTCTAATAGTAAAATGAATACTATAACAAAATATTTATGCCGACCAGTGTATTTGTAAGAAAATGGAAAAAAAAATTTCTGTTTTTTTCTATTAATATTTGTTTTACGTGGTTAAGCTCAGCGTGGAGCTTTACCGATGTATTCCAACTAATTTGTTCACCATATGATTTTAGCAACTTTTTGCTTATGTTTTTAGGGCGTTGAACCACACCGCTCCTTTTTCCACATATGCCACTGTACTCACTGCGTTTTTATTTTGTTGTTGTAATAGATTTGATGTTTTGTATCCAGTTGTCTCTGTCGTGAAATAGGTTAATGGTTTGATGTTGTCCTCCAGTTGTCCTAGATCCTTCCAGAATCTCTGTCACGGTCGCCATGTAATAAGTTCGGAGCTTCCCATAACAATAGTCCAGATTTAATTGTACTTATAATTATTTATTTAGAGAGCGACTCTACAGGTCGCTTCTCTGGATCTTGATCGAATGAATATGTGTAACAATTTTAACTTAAATAAAGTCTTAAATGGAAGGGCAGCGCTGCTGCTGAGGATAGCAGCAGATCGGCTGCATTATATATTATATATATATGTTTTTAAATATATAAAAAGAGAATGTTGTGTATGCATATGTTATTCATATATTTATATATGAGAATGTAACCGGGCAGCATTAAAATGCTGACCATGCATTTATGCCTTATGCGCCTTGGTGGAGAATCATATAAAACTTAAACTGAAGTCAAGTGTTTATATACACATTGCAACAAAGTGTCACAGCGTTTTAGCTGATATTATTTATTACTGTACTTGAGTACAGTGGTCATTGGATATAAGCTACACGACATACTAGCTCTTTTATATACTACTTCCAATCTATACTTATTTTCCTTAGCGGAATCTTTTATATTATAAAATGCTTCTATATTATCTATACTATTTGTGCTCTGTGATTTGGTTTGACAGTGAAGTGTCTACCATTAACATATGGTCCGAAATGTGTTATTGTCCAATGAATTGCGAACATTTTTTGTTCTATTGTACTTTAGTTGATTTCACCCTTTGCAAATGATCTTGATGCGTATGCCACTGGGAGTTGGAGATAAGTTTTAAGTCAAAACTGCTCTAGACGCTTGCTTACTAGGATCTGTAATTATGCAACATTTTTTTCTGAAATCTGGATATTGTAACAGAGTTGGGTTCATTAGATCCGATTTTATATGTTCGAAGGCTGTCTATTCGAATTCTACATCTTGCTTGCATAATCTTGCTATGTGACGAGAATAGTCGGAAAAATTTGTTATGAAAGGTCAATAATATTTGCAGAATGCAACAAATCGTCTAGCGCTATCATGTCATCGTGTGACTGGGTAATTTAGCATGACATCGTATTTGTTGTCGTCGCGCAAGATTCCTTTATCTGTGCATTTATGTCCTAGGAAAGACATCATTCTATAGACATCATTCTCTAAATGGAATTTGGCTCTATTTTTAAGCCAAATGGTTATCACCTGGAACGATATGAAAAAATATGTTTTGTCTCGTGAACTTTTTATACCCGTTACTCGTAGAGTAAAAGGGTGTACTAGATTCGTCGGAAAGTATGGAACAGGCAGAAGGAAGCGTTTCCGACCCCATAAAGTATATATATTCTTGATCAGGATCACTAGCCGAGTCGATCTAGCCATGTACGTCTGTCCGTCCGTCCGGATGAACGCTGAGATCTCGGAAACTATAAGAGCTAGGCTATTGAGACTTGGCATTCAGATTCTTGAGCTTCTTACGCAGCGCAGGTTTGTTTCAGCAGCGTGCCACGACCACTTTAACGCCCACAATCCGCCCAAAACTGTGGCTCCTACAGTTTTGATGCTAGAGTAAAAATTTTAACTGAAATGAATTATTCTCATGAATACCAACAAAAAGTTTGCCTCGCCCACTTTAACTCCCACAAACCGCCCACAAACTTCAAAAAATCGTAAATATGAACGTGGATATCTCGGAAACTATCAAAGATAGAGAATTGGGATTTTAACTGAAATGAATTATTCTCATTAATACCTGTCGATTGACCCAAAAAAAAGTTTGTCACGCCCACTCTAACGCCCATAACACTTAAATCTGTCTACCGCCGGTAGGTGGTGCATTTCAATCTCGCAGCAAAGCGAGATCCCTTTAGCTGAGTAACGGGTATCTGATAGTCGAGGTACTCGACTATAGCGTTCTGTTTCAAGTTTAATTTGATGAAAACCTTACATTAATTCAAGGCACGAAAAATATTTTGCTCTACCTAGTTGATCTAAAATATCATCAATTCTAGGGAATGGAATGACGATAGTCAATTATCGGGATTCGGAAGTGACTTCTTTTGTACTAACAAGAGTGTGCTGTTATAAGCAGATACTGATGGTTGGACTATTTAGTAATTAATTATTTCATCTATTTGGCTATGTCCGGGGCTACTTATTTACGCTTCGTGTTGGGGGCTTGGCGGTAGCCGGGCCGTGTCCAACTTCGACGCTTATTCGTAGCAACCCTGGAGAACCAGGGCGCTCGTTATCCGCAACCTGCGACCCGTTCGGTAGCCTTCAGCTCGGCGCCCTCCGAGCCATACCACTAGCTCTTTGGCCGAATGGCTATGGAGACTTCTACAATTTTTTATATATACTGGTTTATCATCTTTCAATCTTTATTTTTGCTTATACAAATTATTTGTAGCTTTCGATTTGGTATCTAGTCCGAATTCAGCGCTATATTGGGTGCCAATGGTTTTTAGCTGTGTTCGAAAATGTGGATTATTCTCTGTTCCTAAATCTGTTTATACTACGTTGTTTAAAAGTGGTTCATGTTTTAAATTTTGTATACTGACTACTTGATGGGTATTTGTTGAGTTGTGAAGGAATTTTGGGATGTGGCTATGGTATTTGCTACATAAATACCGTGCTGAGATTCTTTGTTTGGAATCAATACACTCTCTGCCACAGAGGCTGGCAGAACTATGTAGTTGTTTACAGAACTGTACGTTGCTGGAACATAGATGCGGAATTTTAAATTATTGGATTTAATTACAGGCCAATCTTCAGATTGCTTGAAATCTAATTGACAGATGTATTTTCTAATGAAATCGATTTATTTAGTGTTTATTTAGAATCTCTTTTATATCACTGTGGACGGCAGTACACGTAGTGGCGAAGCGCGCAAGAGAGCGTGCGAAGACAACTACTATATATAGCCGCAGAATTGAAAATCTGCCATTATGGTCCGATCGTAACGAGTGATGCACCAATCGAAAGGTATCGCAAAAACTAAGAAGATTGCATATCAAGACTTTCGAAATATAGATTTGTTTGGGAGAAAAAGCGGTGAAAGTGTAAAAATTTAGAAATTTGGAGCTGCTGGATACGGTGGCGAGAAAAGACCCCGACTGTTTAGCCAGTTTTATTTTTACTGAGAATACGCTTCGAATGACACCTCATTTGTTAAAATCCGATGTCCCGATCACAAGTAATTCAAAAAACAAAATGTTCTTCTTTTTTCCAAAATGAAAATGTTTGTCCCTTTGTTTGTGGGTTTGTATGCATCCCATCTTAGTTTTAGGGTTTTGGAAACCCTATAAGTGTATAAAGTAGCTTGAAGTAGAAAAACCCGCTTTTGGAAAAACCCGCTAGTTTAGCGGAAATCAAAAAAAAAAAGAAGCCAGATTTAAAATGCTTATAGTATCTAAACAACTAATGCTACAGAAACGTGCTATATATCTCTGAAAAGATCATTTAATTTGTTAAATACTCTTCATTAAGTAAAATTGTCTGAATATAACTGATTTAGAGTTATAACAAAAATTTATTTTTTAAAACCACTTTTTGACTATTTTCTCAAAATTGAGTCAAACGATTTCTTTTTAATTTTCAAATCATATGGCTCTTGAGATTCCTCAACTTTTGTTTTATAACACTTTTTGCCTTTAAAATTACCGTTTGGAAGATATTAAGCGAT